>NC_135700.1:5908261-6268354 GCF_964276395.1 Gasterosteus aculeatus
TCACCGTCACAAGGTGTCTGAGGTGAATAGACACAAGGTCAGCTTGAGTCACAGCTAGACGCTTGCTGAAATGAAAAAGTATCCCCCCGCTCTTTCCCGCCTTGTGTCTGTCTGTCTGTCTGCCTGTCTCTGCCTCCATCCCGACGGAGTCGTCGGGACGGTTAATAATTGAACGTGTGCCGGGAAAAGAGATGGAGAGGAGAGAAAGAACAGACGTCTCAAAGTGCTTCTCTCTTTCTGTCGTTCTCTCTCGCTCTCTTCTCGACGTGTGTGTGTCTGTTTCGTCTGCTCTACAACTTTAAAATATTTATGCTGCCATTTTACATTTCAGCCGTTCTACTGATGCTGCAATCCAGAGTTATTTGCAATGGGTGCAACAGCAGAATGAGGATCAGCTGAATGTCGGGGGAATAAAAAAAAAGAAAGAAAGATAACGCAAAACTGTGGGTGAGCTGAACACGAATCCACCGTGGTGTCAGCGGGACGAGAGGGCTGGAAGAGATACAAGAAAGGATTAGAAAAACCTCCGTTATGTCTTATTGAACCTCTATTCTCCACCTGAGGGAATGGAGTTTCAACATGGCATCAAACCGAGAGCGATTGTGTCCTTTGCCGTGACGTTTTCAGCGCCGCGGTGTTGGCGGCCCGGCGGCGCGTCACCACGTGCTCAAGCAAAACCCGTCGCAGCACATTTGCAAAGCAACACTGACTGAACTGAAGGTCTAAACGCTGCATCACTCATTCTCCAGAATTGAGACCCGGGCTCTCAGCGCGTTATCGATCCGGCGCTCATTGCTTATCTCTTTGCAGGGGAGTGGCTGTCAACACGCACAGCTGCTCATTTCCTCTTACATTAACTGTTTCGCTCACCTCTCCGTCCATCAACCTTATGATCAAACCTCAGAATAATCTTTAAGCCTTTAACTTCTCTTCATCTGCATTCTGTGCTTCTATGTCATTGGTGTTGTCAGTCATGATGTTCAGTCTTCTCGATGGATTGTAACTCGGTATTTGTTTGCACTCTGAGTATAACAATGACGTGTCCCCACCCCTGGCCACTTGTGACCTCACAAACATCTGGATCTTGCACATAACCGCTGCATTTCTTGGTTTCCCCCTCATACCAATTTGTCAAACATTTAACCCTCTCAAACAGATTTAGCCAAATTCGCTAAATCGTAACGTAAAGGGATTTCCCCCCACGCGGGTTTCACCTTGACGGCGGCTGAGCTGACGACTTGCAGCTAACTTGGCGCAGTGCTGACAGGCTTAAGGTGTTTACCTGAGACGTCTTTCCTCTACTTTATCTTTTCGTACATTTCAAATAGCAGCTCTGTTCATGTTTGGAATGTCAAAAGGAGCCTTTAGGCTTCGGCTGCACCATCGATGACCTGTGGACGTCACTTCAGGACACTTTCTTGGATAGACACGCATGTAATTAGCTTTGTTTTTAACACATTGGATGCATGGGTTTGATGAGAAAACATAAGCTTGGTTCCAAATCCACACTATGTACTAAACCCAAAACCACATTGGTAACAACATCGGGACTAGTGATCACACAAAGGTCTACAGCTCTATTTGCACACAACAAACGGCCGATTAGCAGTGACTTACAGTAGAATATTCAAGTTAGCTCAGCTAGCGGAGTCACCACAGTCCCACATTGTGAGAAAACTCACTTCTATCCAAAATGGATTCATTTTTCTCTCCACCGTCCATCAGACCCACTCTGAAAGTCACTCCGCAGCGATAGCGGTGCGGTCAAAGCTGACGTAGCACGACTTCCGGCCGTGCCCATCCCCCACGCGCTGCCCCAGTAGCTGCCACTCTCCACGACAGACGGCCGCCGTAGGACCCGAACTGAACGGGCTCAGCCAGCGGAGAGATTAAAGTCAGCGGGAAAGAGGATTTACTCTCCAGTGTTTTCTCTCCTCTTTCTCCGTCGCTTCTCTCTGGCTTTCTTTGTTTCACCGGCTGCTTTCCGCACGCTCTCCGTCCTCTGAACGTACGTCCAGTAACCACAATGAGACGGCGCCACGAAGCGATAGTTTCCCTGAAAGGACGTGAGTAGCTGGAGACTCTCAACACCTACGGAAACTCATTCGTTCATTCGATCAAAGGGGTTATTGAGCGGAAACGCCATGCAGACAGAAATAGCTTGATGGGAGAACGCTGACTTAAAGGGAGACATTAAAATGGCACCAATGAATTATTGATCCAAATATGAATAGCATTCATTCTAAAAGCTGCGAAAGGGAGACGCAGAGACACGCGGTTCGTAAAGACTAAGGGCATGACCTCGGGGAGCATGTCAGGTAGGAACCTTCAGCAGCCCGTGCCTTTTTTATTGTTTGGTTTTAAAAAGACGAAACCTCCAGTTGACAATAACTACGTCGTCAATCTTTTGCTGGGCAAACCCTGAAAGGCCTGAATTCGTTACCATTTCTCTCATTTTCTCTACCACTCTCTCCGCCGCCATCGCGTCTCCTTCCTTCCCACAAAGCCATCACTGCGGCGGGAGTCTTTTGCCTGTGAACCAGACGTGGTAGCCGGAATAAAGCGGCGTGTAGTTTTGTCGCAGAGCTCCAGAAGTGGAACTGGATTAGCACCGCCATACGCCGGCGTGATTAACCCGCAGCCCCGGCCGCGGTGGACTACAGCGAAAAGCTATTTTGGGCAACAAAATAGAAATCCTCTCATGGGAAAAACCCTGAAATCACAAACACCTGATTACAGACTTGAATGGGACGATGTCAGTGAAAAAGGAGCCTTGTTGGGAGGACGGGGTTTATACTTTCAAGCTATTTCGACCGTTGGTTGGAGTAAAACCTTTATTTTCCACTAGTATGACAAAATATCTATAACCCAACTGCACAATATAACGTCAGGGACAGGACACCAACATTAGTTGAGAGCATTTTGGGTAATTTGATAGGGGATATTTTCTACTCAAGCTAAAGTCTCTATTAACCCTTTAATTGTATCCTTCAAATAAGAGTGGAGTTGCATTTTCTCTGTGGACACATGCAACACGGGACCAATTCAGGAGAGATACGAGGGAAAAAAAGACGAAGCGTCACGCTCGTTTAGCAACCGTCTCCAGCGACAGAAAAGACAGGCTGCCCCGACTCTTCCCCGAGCGGAGCTCCATCAATCAAGCCCAGATTCAAACCATGTTTGTGAGGCAAAATAGGAAGAGGGGGGGACGCACGCTCTGGCTGCACAGAAACCCGCAGTCAGTGGAAACCAGGTCAGCTCGTCGCTGTGTTGTTCTCACGGGTTTACACAAACCACCAACTCTCAATCTAGGGAGATTTTTCAGTTAGTGCAGCTTTCTGTCTCCGTTTTGCATTTTTTTCGGGTCTTCTCTTTTGTTGCGGATTATGTGGAGAGGCTGCGTGCGGATGAGACGGTGGGCACAGCGTGACTGGAAATTAGCAGAGCTATTTCTGCACCGCTCCTCGGCGTCGTATAATCGAGAGCAGATCTGGTTGTGTGTACAGCAGTTGTACGACACAAGAGTGAACCTCGGGCAAAACAGAGGCAGCGATTTACCCCTCGGACGAGCATGATGGAGCAGCGAGGGTTTCAACACAGTTGCATCTCTTCGCTCTCGCTCTTGCGTGTCTCTTACCTCAGCAGTGTTGCACACTGAAGGTAAGAGAGGGGACGTTAATTGATAAATTAATGATGATTAATGATCTTGAATAACAACAGGCCAGAGAAGCCTCTAAGGAGCATTTCACAGCCGTCTCTTTTCTGCCCCCAAAGTGAAGGAGACTGCAGACTCACTGTGTCGCACTGAAAACGCCTCTGTGTGTGTGTGTGTGTGTGTGTGTGTGTGTGTGTGTGTGTGTGTGTGTGTGTGTGTGTGTGTGTGTGTGTGTGTGTCGGGTCGGAGGGCGTCGGAGGGTCCAACAACTCACCGCATCAAAGCAGAACCATGTTTCATTATTCACCGGATAGAGCCAGGTCAACATTATTAATGCAACAGCAGTGTGTGTGTGCACACATACTGCCCATTTAGAGTGTGTGCACACGCACGTGTGTGTGTGTTTCAGTACAAGCCTGCACATGTGGGTATGTGCTTTCTTTTTTCTAAACCCATCCAGCTCTCTATTATTGTTGCAGCAGTCGGTCTCAGTTTGCCAGATCCCATTATATATTTTCACAGGTTTTTCTAATTTAATGCTCTAAAAACCCGCTGTGAGGACCACCTCCACTTGGTTTAACAGACGTGACGCACATTGCAAAAAAATAATAATAAAGGGATTGTGACCATTTGACACCAGACACAGAGGTTTCTTCTTATCTCTTAATATCCCCGCTCATGACAAAATATTATTACATTGTCGTAAAAATGTTATTACATTTTTACAACACATCTGACTCCAAGACAAAAAGCCGGGGTACCAGACGCTTGCTGCTCTTCTATTACTGAAATTAAACCTCCTATCTGTTGGCCAAATGATATTGATTCAGTCACACAGGGTTCCTCCCTCACAAGCAGACAATAGATAGATTTTTTCGGTGCAGCCCGTGTCGACCTATAAGCAGTAAACAAATATGCCAAGACATGACCGGGCCAGAGAGCATGATGAGAGCCTGAGGGCAGAGCTATTCAGACAGAACCCCCACCACTTCATGCCTGACTGCTAATGCACTATACATGCAACAGCCACGCACACACTGTCCTCTGAGATGCTTTATCTGACTAATTCTATTATTGGATAGAAAATCAAATAGTGCCGGTTAAAAGAAAGTTGGGCCCGCAGTCCTTTCAGTCTGACGGATCTCGGTCTTAGATGTATAAATAACAATTCTGGATGGATAGAAAAACAAAATTTGCCGACATTCTCTATCACGTTTAACATGAAACGCTGACAGTGAAATGATAATATCAACATAGTGGTCTGAATTAGTTTTACTCTAGATGCAATCAGTGTAGTAAAAAAATGTCTCTTATCTCTAAACTATTGTAGATGCAGCATTCGATGCATGTAATAGCACAGGGGGATTCATATTTATATCGGCCTCCTATAGAACATATTTTCACATGAACAAAATGCACTCGAGCCAAGGCTTTGAGGTATTTCATTATCCTACATCTAATTCCATTCACTAAGAGCCTTCAGATTCAGCGTGTTCATAATCGTGCTTCCCTAAATCACAAAGGTTGAATGTGAATGGAACGAGATGGAAAAGCACACGAGGCGGCGGTTTTCATGCCCACAGCAACGCCTGTCGTGCCAATATGGCGTCGCTGAATTAAAACCTTCCCTACGGAGAAACAGGAAGGACGCGCAGGGGGAAATCTCCTGTGGAAGATTACACAGAGAGGATCAATCCACAAGCGTGTTATTTTGATGCTGAAATACAGTGAAATTTAACCAAAACGGACACCTTGGATATTAATATGGCCAAATCTGCTTAATCTCAGACCATAAGGGGCTAATTTTCTGGCTAAAATGTTCAGATGAGAAAAGAGGTACAAGGTCACAGCCTGAAAAATGCAGCATGCATGATGATGATGCTGATTTTTTTTAACACCTTCCTGATGATGAGAACCAAATGTCTCCCAGCGTTCAGCTGTTTTTCTTTTTTGTCTCAGCTGAGCAGGGATGAAGGAGCAGATTGCGTTCCTGCCATTTCCTTGTTATATAATCCGAAGGAGGACGGAGAGACAGAGGGCTGGAGGAGGGCGTGCTGGCATCGAGACAGGCGGCAGAGAAATGGACGGACGGGGGGGGGAGACGGGTGCAAGAGGTGGAGCGCTCGCTCCGAAAAACACCGCATCCCAGACTACACGTCGGAAATGTTCCAGAAACAGCTTCGAGCCGCATCCCAGCGACCGTGACGCTCGGTCATCCAGCGTCCGCGGCCTCCCGCAGGCGCCTCTTCAGACGTTAGGATCCGTCAACGAGTCGGCGATAAATTAGGTTTGAACGATGTGCAGGCAGGAGGACGTGGCGGTGTGGGACGTACGGGGGATTCAAAGCAATTATCCTGAGGCCTGCAGGGATAATCACTGCAAAGCCCCGCTGTCCCATTCACCGAGGATGAAACCCACCAGATTAATCTGTAGGCCTACAGGACACACACACACACACGCACACACAAACGTGAGGGCGAGAGATGCCTCACAACACTTACATAACACATGGATGGGCCACTCTCTTCTACTTCACCTCCCTCACACGCACTTTCCCTTTTTTTACACATTCACATTGTCTCTCTCCACTTTCTGCCCCACCTAATAAAACCTACAGTGTGATGCACACACACACACACACACACACACACACACACACACACACACACACACACACACACACACACATTTAACCTCTCTCTCTCTGTCTTTCTGTCTCTCTCCTCCAGCCCTGCCCTCCCACCGCTTCTTCTCCTCCGACTTCCTGTATTCGAATGGACAACTGTCAACATGCTGCTCGTTACGTGCTGTTCCTTTGTACACTCACACATACCTAGTGCTGACAGGCGCACACGGAGACATTACCAGCCAGCCAGATATTTTAAAAGCATCTAGGTTCATGCAAATCCCTGTACAGGACGAATCTTAAAAAGAAGAACACATTGCTCTCTGTGTGATCATTTATGCAGAAAGACAGCTTGATTGTATATTTTTGGGGCCACAAATACAAAGCATAAAAATGTTGGAAGTATTTTTGTTTTCCCTCTTGAAGTACCTCGATAAATAAACTGTTGGGAAGACAAAGGGAGGATCGAGGATCACAGGATTTGGGTTGCTACAGATCTGCCACGTCATGCCGAAACAAAAATTCAAAACACTTCATCCCCGTCCCTCCCCGTGACGGCTCGCATGCCTTTCAGGCTGCCGTCGTTCCAAGGTTCCCCGTGGAGTTTATCCTGTAAACAAACAAGAAATGCCAAAACGCATCGGGTGCCTCTCTGAGCTCATTGCTCCGTCCACGACGCCAGAGGAAAGATACAAGTTTGGCATTTCACCCCCCCAAAAAAAGGCCACGCTCCTGTAACAACGTGGATGAAAAACTGAAATTGATTCACCTCTATATTTTTTATAGCATCACTTTTAATCATGCTCGGGAAGATTACCAAGCAAGTCCAAGTCAAAAGACTCGAGTCATTGTGTGTTTAACTGCAAGTACACACTCGGTGGGCCTTGAAAAAAAGAAAAAAAACAGCCTGTCCGTTCCATGAAAGATGGAATTACAGCTGAAGAAGACAAACTACTCGGATGGATGCTGTGCCATTAATAGGTTTCAGGAGCCCAAGACAAATCTTTATATAAAAATCCCAGATGGTTAGAAATCGACTGCAGACCCGATCTGCCTGCTCGCTTTTTACCTGCTGAAACCCGAAGAGTCAGCAACAAGCAGCGAGAGACCAGATCACAGCGTGTTCTCGGATGTTACTGTTCTCTTCTTTTTCTGCCATCTGCCACTTTTGTGGCAGATCGCTATTGAAATTCAACGAGCAGAGAGCAGAAATAACGAGACGCATATATAACGAGGGGAATTTATTCAACTGTGACTGTGAAAAGGGACAAGAGGGAGAGTGTGTAGCCGTTGGTGTGCGGATGCCTGCGTTGTTTTTCCCAGCGATGTGGCAGGAGGCTGGTGGCAATTTCTCGCCATTCTTCCGTGGGCAGGGTGATGGATGGGTGCGTGGTGGGTGCTGAGGACTGTGGAGGAGGGTGGAGGGGGAGGGGGGCAGATGATTCATGCGCCTCGACTTCATGTTCATTTGTGGAAGGGAAAAAAAACCACCTGTTTTTGACAAACGAGAAATCCCAAGCGAGTTTAATGACACTCCGAGGCCTTTTTCAACACTTCACCAGCCAGCCAGATGCTGAGGACCAAACTATTGAAGAAGAAGAAGAACTGCATCCAGACCTGATAGTTCAAGTGCTTTATTGCACGTTACAAATCAATGTGTTCCCCTCTACTGACAGAGCGCATTTCCCTTTGTAGCGCGCTTTAATTAAAGATTGTGAACAACGTAGATGAACAACGTGTTTACTGTCGCTACTCATAACAGCGCACACAACTTATTTAACTGAAGGTGACATGAATATAATTACTGCAGCACGGCAAACAAAGTGCAGTTCTGGACACAATGAAGAGAGTCCTATTTACGGGGTTCAAGCCGTTTCTGAGGGATCCCATTGGTTTACAAGTGTTTTCACTGGTGCTTTCAGATACACAGGCTTTTAGTTTTTATGAGTTTGATTTACACAACCGGGTTGTCATTTGCAAACAAGTGTGTTGTAGAATTGAAAACGTTGTGTGTGGGAGTCAACGTGCTGATGGTGTTCCGGCTCAATGGAAAAGTTATGAGAGGTTGCGCTCCAACCTCTTCAAAAACGTCTTTCTGTTGAACTGAAATGTATTGGCAGATGAATGTGAGAAAGGCGGTTGGGTGCATTGAGGTGGAGGTATGGCCGTGCGCTGAGGGCTCAGGTGTCATTTCCTGTCCTAATGGGATATCTGTTTACTCCGGGGAAAACAAATCACAGGGCCTAACAATGACAACACACACGTGTCGCTCCGCTTAAGGGTGGACCGGAGCTCTTTGTCCTGTGGACAGACACAGGGGCGGGGCAGCAACCAGGGGGGGACGAAACTCTGTATGACGCTCGTCTTTCCCTGGAATGGAGCTGTAGTGGTTTTCCATAACAAAACATTCTTTGTACGCCCTTCCCTTAAAAATAAAAAGAACTTGTTTCTCATGTTAAATCTAGTAGCAAGCCTCGTTTTCACAACATCACACATAAATGATCTTTCTACAAAGAAAGATTCAGAGAGAGAGTATAACTATATGTTACTGTGCCCCCCATTGAGACACAGGGACAGAACTGCAGCCAAGCTGTTAGTGCGTCAGACAACAGTGTTTTGGCCGAGTGTGTTTTATACCGCAACGTACACCACTAAGAAAACAAAGGGACAGACAGACAGAGAGATATCGATATGGATAGATAGATATATATTTGAATAGATAGATAGATACATAGATATATGTTTGAATAGATAGATATATATGGATGGATACATTTTGATAAGATAGATATGGACTGATCCTTAAAAGAGAAATGCAAAACAACGTCCATCTGAACCCAATCTACCCAAATGTTGACAACGTATAAAGGAAATCGATCGTTTTGCTTTTCAAAAGCGGATGAACGCATCCGATAAAACTTCAACGCAGCATCGAGAAATCGCAGAGCTGCGCAAACACACACGCACAGACACGTACACACACACACACAGACACGTACACACACGCACACACACACAGACACGTACACGTACACGCACACACACACGCACGCACGCATACGCACGCACGCATACGCACTTGTGAAAGGGACTACGGGCGCAGCGGCGATGCTGTCGCTGTCCGCGGTGCTGAAGCCTCCGCGCAGCCTCTCAGAAACACGGGAAACGCGCCTCGCTTTATCCGTGCATTTAATCCTTACGACAAACAACCACTTTAAGCCCGTAATATATTTAAGACGGAAGCTCGCCTGCAAACACGGACACGGAAACGGCAGCAAAGTGCAACGCGTTAAGCGCATTAATCAGTGCAGCAACGCCGCGGGGACGTTTGCGCTGGTTTGGCCTTCAGATGTGAACGCACGAGCAAAGACATCAGCTTCAGGGACAAGACGAAGACAAACAGTCGCAGGAGGAAAACCTCCATAAGACAGCCACATCCCTGTGACACTATAAAGACACGTATTTTATGAATAATGTAAATAAGTGGACGTGGTCTCGACTGAATAGAGGAAAGCCAATCTGGTCAAACCTACCTCGTTAGATGTATTCTGCTCCTCTTCTTCGTCTTATGTATTTGTTTCGACACAGGATGAAAATGTCCGTCCGTGCTGGCGCTCTTCTTAACGGGACTGTCCCCGCTGGAGGCGCACCGCCCCCCTCCACCCTCCCCGCCGACTAATCAAACACTTCCTGTTCACGTTTTACAAAATAATAAAAAGTTGTTTTGTTGTTATTAAAATGATTTATTAACAACAAAACAACTTTTTATTTTAGTATAGTTTTAAACATGAGCAGTAGATCAAAATACTTTTCAACTAATTAGAAAAAGCATCATTTAAACAACAGAAAACATTCTTCAATTGAAAAAAAAAAAACAGTAGGTGATTATGTATGGAGGTAAATGTATTATATAATGTTGTTATTGTTATTATCATTCTTGTTACTGATGATTATTGTATTAAATCAATTGGGTTGAATCAAATGAATGACTGATTCAATGAAAGTGTTTAGGTCAGCTTGGAAACATTTATCCCTCCACGTTTGTGTCTATTGGACAGTTTGGTGGCTTTTACTTTGGTGGTTAAATCACCCAACTTCCGGCATCATTGTGTTAACTTTAATGCTGCTCACAAAATGGCCGCGCCCTCTGACGTCACACGCAGCGGATGGAAGAGAGAAGATTTTACACGCATCTATAAAACAATTTTTTTGTCCACTACATGTGAGACTGCCACAAACCCTGATAAAAATACAAATAACCTCAATAAAAACAGACAGACCGGGGGAATGATCAATAGACAAATAAATAATGTAAAGCAGGATTAGCACAACCCCACCCTCAAAAAAAACACAGAATAATAAAATATAGACCAAGATGCATAGATATAAATCAGCGTTTAGGGCGTGAATGATTAATATTAGGAATAGATGAAACCTGAAGTCCTGCACTCAAATTCATTATGAGCGACTGAGGCGCTTTCTTTTCTCCAGTTCATCTTCTTCACATCTCACTTCTATCCATTTGTGAAGAGAATTACCTGTGGGACTCTTCTAATGGCACGAGTTCTGCAGGTACCACCTGAGATACACTCATGTCTGCACATGCACGCACTAACACATGCAAAACACACACACCACCATCCCTTTGTGGTTCTCATTTCCTGCATGGAGGCACTGCCCCGCTGATAGCTGATATTAAAATAATACTATGTTTTCTCTTTCAATTCAAGTCATTTCTAAAACAGCTTCATTCAACGTTGACTAACCGCGGTTTCCGTAGGAGCAGTGATGATCTTAGACCTGTGACCTTAAAAGCATCACCTGATCCCACGTTACACTCAGCCTGCAGCGCGGCGATATAAAGCATGCTAATATTAGCTGTAGTAGTCATCCCGGTAGTGACACATGTGCACAGCTATGTAGATAATCCTCACGTTTGCAACCCAAAGTCCTTGACTTTACATAATAGAATACACCTCGGCCTAATGACACGTCAGGAGCCAAACTAAAGAAGGATGACGTGCTCTCTCGAGTGAGCCGAATGTGATGAATTATAGATTTAAACCACTGGGGGAAATTATTCCAAAACAGCCTTCGGGGCCTGAATCGCTGCATAGTTATGTCTTAAATAGGTTTTATTCAGAGTATTTTCTCACAGGTAGCAGGGACTGACGACATTTGGGTTTTTTGTTTTCCTTTTTGGAATGACATTTTAGCCAGACGGTTAACCATTTGTGTCCCGCACAACCTTTACTCCTGCAGCTGTGCTGAGTGGGCGGACATGGGACTCTTGGACGAAGCGGCCTGCTCTCTGGAGGTCAAAGGTCAGGGACGCATTGCCTTCATTAATACTGAGATTCCGGGTAGGTGGTGTCAGAGAGGTGCTGTCAGAGACGTGGAGAGCTGCGACACGATGCACGCTGACCTTTGACCGCCGAATGCTCACCGTTAATGCCTCTAAAAAAAAAAAAAAACAGCATTTTTTTAACAGCATGAGCGTCGGCTCGTATAAGGAACATCAAATCAACAGAGGAGCTGGAGATGGATCGACCGTCGTCTCCACAGGTCATTACCAGCCCGTCGAAGAAGCCATTACAGAGCTGCCTCCCACATTAATGATCCAATACTTCAATGATCTCACTCACTGTATTGCCATCGATTGATTGGAGCGTGACAGATCTCTCCCCTCTGCGGTTGTGCTTTCGAAATGACTCTCGAGTGCGAATGTATTCACAGCGCAGTGCATCCGGCGAGGGCGACGTTCATTTGAGCGCCCTGCCTTGGTTGTGAAAACCACTCTCTCTCTCTCTCTCTGAGATGAAATAAAAGCCTATTTTTCTTTTGTAAGCCCTTGATGGCACACACGGGGCTCAGCCAGAGGCAGGGATGTGGACAGGGAGCACAATCACAAGCGTTTGTTTTGTGTTCGGCAGAGAACAGGCCACCGAGTGAAGGCTACTAACAGGTGTGTGTGGGGGGGGGGGAGGAGGGGGGGGCGGAAGATGTTCCAGGTTGAGCAATCGAATCAATTTCCGCAAACATCTCAAGCTAATTCAGTCGGAACCAATTAACCTATCAAAAACACATGTAATGACATTTAATATTGCCTTTTCCTTTCTTTCCTGGGGGCTCAAGGAGGGCGCTTCAGAGGTGGGGTGACGCCCCATTGCGCTGTGCTGGCCAGCTGCCATGGCTTCTAATGAAGCGCGACGTGACGTTTCCCAGGCCGCGTTACGTCTCTACGGTCCATCAATTACACCCCCCCACCCACAATACAGGATCCACTCAAGAGCTACACCCAGTTAGCTGCTTTCGTGCTCGTCAACTACACCAGACAGCCGATATTCTCAGTAGAGGAAAGGTTTTAATTCTGTTGTTTAATAGCACACTCAGCAAAAACAGAAAGAGGACAATCTAAGCAATGGGAAAGGGGCTGTTGACCCCCGTAACGCCTACTGCGTTGGTAGTGCGTCCTGTCGCCGGGACGGGTTTTTCTGTCTGTTTCCCCACATGCAGGAGCGCCAAAGAGCTCGCTCGCCCTGACCAGCAACAACCACAGGTCAGTTACAGGCGTGTCGACCTCGTGAGGAGAGGCCGGGGGAATCATCTCTCAGGTGATTCACCTGGAGCAGCGCCACCCGAGAGACATCAAGCAATCAGTGGGCGCGATAAAGGCTCCCTGAGTGTGCGCTCGGTTCTAGATGTGAATTTTCCAAAGACCGACACGGCAGTCAAGCAGGGTTTAACGTGCCAACGTCCACTTGTTACACACAAAGAGAAGAACATTCACAGGAGGGTTGTTTAAATCCGTCAACGTTTACTGCCAAACGTAACACAATTAGCGAGAAATGATAAATTAGAACTGTCCAACACAAGGAACGTTAACACGCCAGCATCAGTTGAAGGTGAGAAGCACGAGGTGCTTCTGATGAGCAGCATCTCTGACCTCGAGCTACACGGACCTGCAGACGTTAAACCCGCTGCACTGCTTTGGCTTTGTGTTCATTCTGACACATTTAGGTTTATCTAAAGATAAAAAGCGAGTGAGACTGACACCGTAAACCTTTTCAACAAATATGTGAGACGGAACAGTGGGTCCTTTTACTACGAACAAATGAATAATCATTTCCTAAACAAGTCCCCTGCTGCTGGAATGACACAAGTGAAGCAAATACATCAAATATGACTTCACAATCAACATCTGCTGCAACAAACCTTGCTGTGAAAAAAGACGGAATTGGTCAAAATGGAACCGCATTGTTCTGACAAAGAGCCGTGTTGTTAGCAGTGAGTTCAGGTCAGATACTGAGAGTTTACTGTTCACACACGGTAGTTATTATGTAGAACACACACACACACACACACACACACACACACACACAACTACTGTCCTCCCAGTTGGTTGGATTCGGGAACATCACGTGGGTTAGAGGCTCGAACTTGAACACGCCACCGGACGGCCGTCTCCGACCGCACGTCTTCTCAGAGTTTCCTCCTCGTACGAAGCTCCTCGTCCCTCGAGACACGACCGCAAGCCGTCACCCGCCGGCTTCCTGACAGCGCTCGGGCGGCTCCTCGGCAAAAGTGGGCCGAGGAAAGGAAACGCCGTCATCCCTGGAGGTCAAAGGTCCGGAGGCAGCGACTGGAGCAGCAGTAGGCCACGAAACTCACCGTTGTCCTTCCAAAAGGAGAGGGGGGGAAAAAACTGTGAGAACGACTCCACTCAGACAGAAAACAGGGGCCGGGGGCTGTTGTGTCTCTGTAGGCAACATGAAAGGGAACAGAGGGCGCGTTTGTTCTCACCTGCGGTGCACGCCTGCCAGTGCCGTGTCACGGAGGGGGAAGAGTTTGGGGTAGATGATGGTGAACATGGTTTGGCTGCAGCGGTGACAGTGTCCCAGGGGGAAGTGCAGCAGGTGCAGCAGGCTCTGGGGGAGGGCGATGGGAGGCGGTAAATTAACGTCTAAAAAGAAAAAAAAAGAAGAACAATACATTAGTACAGGAGGCTCTTAGGTTTACGGAGCTTTTCACGAGATCATCACGTGACGACCGCTCTGGCTGCAAATTACTCACAATAACGACATTATTGCCACATCTATGGACGGTCATTTAAAAGAAATACTGAGGTGCAAATACATTTGTTTTCCTTCTTCTGCTTGTTTTGACAAAAGAAATTTGGAGAATAATCTCACTCATGAACAGCGTCAACCAGATGAACTGATGAACCGAACCCCGTCATCAGAGGTTTGCCGGATCTGATCTGATCTGATTCCTGCTCCCAGACACTGACAGCTGGTCCGACGGTCCGTTCGTTGCTCCTCACCTTTGGGCCGGCGGTGGTCGAGGCGGTGCAGGGCTCTCATGGCGATCTCCTCCAGGGGCACCACGCTGTCCGCCTCCGAGCCCACCACCTTCACCTCGGCTGGCAGCCCGACCAGAGCCTCGCTCAGCGCATCGCCCGCCGACCCCCCGACGTCGCCGCCCGACCCGGGGGCTGACACGCCGCACCTGCGCGGGAGCAAGACGCAGAGGTTTTCTCTGTTGGTGATCTCCCGTGCAACAGTGTGTCAATGCATTTTTTTCCATTACGTTTCTTTACCCGTATTCCAAAACCTAAGTAATGTAAACTGATGACAGAGTGAAGCGGAACTGATCCGAGTCACACCAAATCCCAAACGTTGATAAGCTGTGTTACCCGCTGCAGCCGATGACCTTGTTGTACAAGTAGGAGGGGAGGCCTCGGAGGTCCACGTTGTTGTCCACAAACACAAACTGCAGCTCTCGTGATCGGCCCAGATCTGAGAGACACACACACACACACACACATTAACATTGCCCTGCTCGCAGTCTCTACTATACTATGAAAACACCCAGATAAGGGGGAGGGGTTGGGGGCCCACTGACCGAGCGGTAGAAAGGTCAGCCGGTTGGCGGCCATGGAGAGCTGGTTGAGGCGGTGCAGCCAGCAGAGCTGCCGGGGAACATGGGCCAGCCGGTTGTGGTCGGCTGTCAGAGTCTGCAGCGAAGCGCAGCGGTGCAGCCGTTCCGGGAGGCCGATCAGCTGGTTCATCGACACGTCCAGGGTCTGCAGGTCCTGCAGATCGCCGATCTCTGAAGGCGGGACATGATTAACGGGAAATAATGCAATCAACAGCCTACGAAACGATTTTTTTTATGTGGTCTGACCACAACGCTGGCCCCTTAAAACGCTGGATATTTTATCTAGAAACTATCTCAATATATTTCTCTTCCCTGCGGTACTTTTTGCAGATCGCGCAGTAGGAGAGAGGATTCGGTAACAAGGGGATAGTTTGAATAGAACGATCTGCAGTGTGTGTTCACATACTTGTACGGACAGACTCAAAAACAGTGCTCATAGTGAAAACCCAAAAATCCCAGCGTAAGATTTAAACATCAAGTGGAACATGAATTGTTTTTGTTCATCCTCCAGAATCAAATATAAAATCAAAATGAAGCATAATTATCTGGACAAACATGAGCATTAAAGACACAATGTCCATATTATCACTGTCGACGAGGACAACAATGCTGCTTTCCATTTCATTTTGGTTGAGAAGTTCTGTTGCCCTCTGCTGGCAAGTTAAATACTTAAAAATGACCAAACAGTCTGCCTTATATAAGTAAATATCCTCGCAGTAGGAAAGGTTACAAGGAACATGTCTTGACTTTATACTGTGAATGAAGTATAAATGTGTTGATTATAATATTATATATATAGAATTGAGATTTATCATGTATTTTATGTAATAAAAAAAAACTTTTATCAACTGCAAGTTTGAGCTGATGTTTTGTTCATTTTTTCATTAAAAAAAAATAAAAACTCATTCGTTTCAATTGACAAAGTACACCTGACTTTGCAGTCAAAGAAGACCAGGAGGAAGACAGCTGCTGTGCTTCACCTGGAGGAAGGCATTTCAGATGATTATTGGACAGTCTGAGGTGCCGCAGAGACCTCAGTCGGCCGATCTCTGGACAGAGGAACTGGAGGGCGTTGTTGCTCAGGTCCAATGACTGCAGTCTGGCCAGGTTTCCAATAGCTGGGGATCAAAACCACATTAGTTGCCCTCATTATGGAGAAACATCTAACTTGACATGACAGGATTCCTCCAGTTTAAATTCTTCTGCATCCAGTTTTGTTGAAGGTGTTCCTAATGTCATAAGATCATATCATATATGACATGTAAGGTAATAATATCAGTATCAACAAATGAATGAGATCTTTAAATTATTTAAACAGCCCCAGTATCTCATCTTTTTATGGTCGTTGAGGGTTTACTTGTGTCGGTCCGCAAGTTCAACATTTATACACAAATAATTTAACGACATTGTCTTTGGCCTTAAGAACTTAATTAAGCCAGGAAATCAAATGCTGTTGATTTAAAGCCAAGTGACAAATTAATCAGTGTAGACGCCGGTAAATGAAAACTCAATAACAAAGGATTTACCTTCAGGAATGATCATTATGTTGTTTGAGTGCAAATACCTAAAATGAAGAAAAAAATACAAGAATTTGAATAGACAAAACTATTAAAAGACTCATTTGATGTTCCTAACAGCATGAGGCCTTTTCCTTTTATGTCAATAACGTGCAGGAGCCTTTTAGCCACGTGTGTAAGTGTAATAGTCCATCAGAGATAGAGTTTAGGAATGTAGCCTCATTCTTTGCAAATTACAAAGATTACAAAACATTTTCTCTGTTCAAAGTTCACCAGCCACCTTTCCTATTACACCAGGCGATATGTCACATAACGCGTTCTTTCAGGCACCCGTTTCCGTCAAATAACAAACGTTGTGATTACTCTTACTAAAAGAAAACCAAAGTGTTGCTGAATACTCACAGTTCAATTAGATTTGGGAGCTTTTGAGCAAGATTGTCGGGCTGATGAGAGAGAGGAAGCACAAATAATTAGCGAGCTCCACAGGAAGTGAACCTGTATTAATGCTGTGCTGAACCAGCAGCTTCTAAACATCTGGAGAGCAGTCATTGTGCACGGCACGGGAGTACCAGCGTCCTGAGCGAGTTCCTCTTCATGTACAGTCGCTCCAGAAACTGCAGGCCTTCATCCTTCAGCAGCTCCACGGGGAAATTATTCAGGTTTCTGTAGTTCAGGAACAAGTTTTTGTGGCGCTCCTGTTTGGCCATGAAAATCGCTTCGTGGAGTTCGGTTGCCATTTCTGATGAAAGCTCTCTCCTGCCCCGGCTGGAGGAGACTCGGCCGTGGCTCCTTTCCTTAAGGCATCGCTGCTTCCTTAGTGAAAGGCACAAGGACACAGACATCTAGAGACAGCAGCATCTCTGACAGCTGCAGCTGAGAACTAGAACACCAGTATGATACAGCATTAAATAAGTGTGTTGCAACCATGTTTTGATAGGTTAAGTTAAGTTATATGCCTTAGCAGCATGTGTAACTCTAGTGAGTAGTGCACATAGTGTCGAGCAGAGACTAATTCTAATTCTGTATGAGGCAATGGCTGCTAAACGGCCCACAAATGATCGCCAGTAACAAGTCAAGTTTCGCGGCGGCTCGGTGGAGGCTGCTGGACAAGCGCAACAAACTTCAAAAAAAGGAACATTTCTGCGTATAGCTGATGTTGTGCCGACGTGGGCCAACTTTCAATGAGCCCACCGCTGTTTAACGTTATATCCGTCTGGTGGCTAAGTAGCTGCTACCCGCACGATAGTGTTGACAACAACAGGCCGAACAGAGAGCAGTTATTTACCTTAATTGTGCGGGACTTTTTTCTATCCTACTTTAGTTTCCACATATGAACATGACACAGCACTGATGCTGCATGTATGTTTGTGAGTTGGCGAAGCGAGGGGCTGCTGAACAGCAACAGCCGCGCTCCGTCAGGACGTAAACACCGCGAGACGTCAGGACGTAAATACAGCGAGACGTCACGACGTAAAGATAGCGAGACGTCAGGACGTAAAAACAGCAAGACGTCAGGACGTAAATACCGCGAGACGTCAGGACGTAAATACCGCGAGACGTCAGGACGTAAAAACAGCAAGACGTCAGGACGTAAAAACAGCAAGACGTCAGGACGTAAATACCGCGAGACGTCAGGACGTAAAAACAGCAAGACGTCAGGACGTAAAAACAGCAAGACGTCAGGACGTAAATACCGCGAGACGTCAGGACGTAAATACCGCGAGACGTCAGGACGTAAAAACAGCAAGACGTCAGGACGTAAATACCGCGAGACGTCAGGACGTAAATACCGCGAGACGTCAGGACGTAAATACCGCGAGACGTCAGGACGTAAATACAGCGGGACGTAAGGACGTAAATACAGCGAGACGTCACGACGTAAAGATAGCGAGACGTCAGGACGTAAAAACAGCGAAACGTAAGGACGCAAATACAGCAAGACGTCACGACGTAAAGATAGCGAGACGTAAGGACGTAAATACAGCGAGACGTAAGGACGTAAAGACAGCGAGACGTCAGGACGTAAATACCGCGAGACGTCACGACGTAAAGACAGCGAAACGTCAGGACGTAAATACCGCGAGACGTAAGGACGTAAATACCGCGAGACGTAAGGACGTAAATACAGCGAGACGTCAGGACGTAAATAAAGCGAGACGACAGGACGTAAACGCGATGTTGCTGCCGTCGCCTGCTGCTCCACCGTTTATTTGCATTGTCAATGATTCATCCCTAAAGTACTGGTGTTAATATTTACTCAATGAGTGAAATGCTAGAGGTAGTTTTTAAAATGTACTGCTTCATGTCTGAGCTACATTAGACTTCAGAGAGAAACAACTGGACATGTATTACATGACAGCTAGAGTTGCGGTTCCTTTGCAGGCTGAGTTTAAGGATTTTTTAATACTTCAAGCTTTATACAAAAAAACGTTAGTTATTTTGTTATTCTGCAGAGTAAGTACTAACTGCACACATTGTATTAGGGGCATTTCTCTCTATGGACTAGATATCCTACTGTACTCCTCTTTAGTAGCCACAAACAGCCCTACATCCGTACACACTACTTACACCCCAAACCAAAAGGGTCTCAAACAGCTACACACATTTGATTTTATTAGGAATTTAACTTGTAATACACTAAAATATAACTAAAAAAAGGCAATAAAAAATCCCACTTCTACCCAATTTAAGAAAATACATTTAAGTTCCTTGAGTTAGATGTTAACCCCCCAAACCAGAAGTTAAAAGAAAGATAAAATCAAATAATAATTTGTTATCTTAAAGTGTTAGTTAAAAAAGCAACGTCTTAGCGTCGTCACTTCCTTGTGTCATGAGCAGATCCGTGTAATGTGGATCGGTTGATCCCTTTTCCAGATATATGTGGAGAACAACCGATTGACTGCTTCGTCGTCCCGTCTGGCAGCAGGAGCACAAACAAATCCACGCTTCCAAAAAAGGACCAGCAGTGAAACAGTTTGCATACATTTTTATTCATCTTAAATCTTGTGTAGAAAAAACAAAAAAACTCCTTTCTTTCAGCCAATTGTTTCCCACCATTACTCACAATATATCGATGACAGGAAAAATAGGAAATACAACCTTATTACAGCATGTACAAAAGAAAATCCCAATGTTAAACTTCAATCCGAACAGATCATTTCAATAGAAACACACAGGAGCTGGAAGGCTGTGAATAACTTATGCACATCAACATTTTGGTAAGAATTGGCCGGAAACACAAAGAGGACGTAATCATCAACTCCTCTCATTAACGATTAGATTGTATAATTATTAGATTAGAAACAAACAGCTTCCGATTGAACATTTAAAACAGTTGAACGCGGGGTACAGATTGTTGTGTTGAGTGTAAACCTTTCCTAACTAGAAAGCAGTTCATGGGCACTTGTCACTGACAGTAAGTCAGGAAGTGTTTAAGTCAACATGAAGTCATCAATCTGAAAACATTGAGGAATAATTGTCAACCTGCTGCCCCATGTGTCATCAGAGATGTAGTAGAGCGTCTTTTAGTTCCAACCAGAGAGTAATTATTTCGTAACTCACTCCCTGCTTCAAAACACTGCATTTTCCCTTCTAAAGATCAAAGTTTATTCATGTGTGGACCTTAAAAGAGCGTTTCCGTTCCCAGCTGACACCCTGCGGGTCCCAGTTTGTGCCTCTGGTGCATCAAACATCACTTGGGAGTCACAGAGAGGAGGATTGTAGTGTTCTGTTTTGGAAACGGCATTAACTAAAGTCCAGCCACACGTAAACCGGTTTGTTTTCCCAGAATCCTAAAAGATTCTTCTAAACATTCCTGATCAAATAAATTGTTTTACTATCGGTTACATTTGTTTTCATTATGTTATTTGTATAATTCTGTTAAAAAAAATGATTTTTTTTTTGTAAAACAAAAGATTTTTACCTGCCTGGATGAGAAAATACAATTCCAATTTGGAGAAAGACTCTTTTCTATTGTGCGACAGAGAGAATTTGTTTCTTTACCATCTGTAAGAAGCCTTTGTGGAATCTGTAAATACGTTGAGAACAGCAGCGAGGGTCATCGAATGACCAGGTGGAGGATTACTCTGCATTACATAGAAACGATGCAGAGCAACGTGAGGCAGAAACTAGGGCTCAGTAACGCGTTGTGACCGTGTTAACAGCACTCAGTGGTCACAGAGGAGAGGTCAGGCTTTTCTGTACATGACAATAGATTGAAAAAAAAAAAAAGGAAAAAAGTGAGGTAGATGGATGGTGTAAATATCAAACAAAACATTCCCCCCGAAAGAGCAAGAATGTTTAGGAGGTGGTTGGGGGCGTGGGGGGGTTCAGTGATTTACATTTAACAAGGAAGAAACATAAACAGCATCTGGGTTGAGAGTCCAAACTTTATTCCTCATCGTACTCGCCTTGTTGGGAGTGTGGGCGGATTCTTCAGTAAACCTCCACGAAGCCGTCTGATTGTGACCCGGTTCGTTCTGTGAGCGGGTCAAACGCTGCTGGGTCTACATTTAGCAATTTGATCGAAGACGAATTGAGGAGGAGAGAAGAACCTCGTGACCATTTGTGGTATTCAACGGGTTATCGGTTAGGAAAAAAACAATGTTAGGGCTGTAAAATAATTCCACTGATTCCACAAACCAATTTAACTTGGTCTATGAATGAATGTATGAGGGAGAAAAAAATAAGGAGAGGACGACTCAGAAAACCCTCGTTGATCTCAGAGAAGTTGATGGGCACAAATTGTGCAACAGACTATTTTGCCTAAATAAAATAAGGCGTTACGGCTTCATTAAATGAATACTATTTTGCAATCATTTGTACTTTGAACTGCATTGAGTCGGAGCTGTATGAAGCCCTGAAACTGACAGAATGTGGTAAACGCATCATTAAATATTACTTAATACAACAATAAATAATATTGTTGGTTAAATAATCTAAACAAAAGTGAAAATTTAAATAAAGCTTTACGTCTCTTTTTTTCCTCCATCAATGACTTCTTTTATTTACCTAAAATATTTCTTAATTAATAAACTTAGAGAAACGAAAGAACATAATGCAGCTGCAGCTTAATTAACTAACATTTTATTATTTTGTCAGTGTTGGGGCTCTGCACTCATAAAAAAAACCTTCTGCCTTCACACTGTCGTATGAAACGCTGCTCTGGACCAGTGATCAAGGAAAACAAATAACGCAGTGACACACACACACACACACACACACACACACACACACACACACACAACAGAAAGGACGCAGAAAATATTTGACTTTTCTCCACGAACTGAGAGTTAGTTGAAACTCAGCAGTGATGCCTGACCTCGGACCTCTGACCTGCCAGCGGAGACCTTAGAGGACTCCCATCACTGGTTACCGTCGCTGTCCTCCCGTTGGGGGCAAGGGGGGAGGGGAGGGGGGAGGGGGGGGTTACAGAACACGGCAGAGTGTTGCACCGTTACGCTAACACAAGACACCAAACCAGCTCAGATAAACTAACACTATTACAAGCATATTTATCAAAAAAGGGGACTGTAGTGGAAACGTTCGTATAGCCGACCAGTTGTTTTCCTTTCCATATATATATATATATATATATATATATATATCTCAACTATATTACAACCACAAGGGAAATTAGGAATAGCAGCTTTATTTTGAACATGACAAACGTCTCCAACCGTAGAAAAGTTAGAAAAATGACAACTGGTGCGTAGATCAATGCTCGACCCAGGTAGAGATGCTGCAAATATTGGAGACTAATGACAAGTCTAAAAACCAATAGACAGTACGCCTTCAGAAGTCGACCAATTCGCAATTGAGAAACGTCATAGACCCCCCCCCTTTATCGATGTGCAACCGGGACTCAGTTTGAAATCAACTTTTGCGGCCACATCAATTTGATTGCAGTCGACTAGCTGTACGGCAACAGCGTGATGTCAGACTGCGGAGGGAGGGCATTAACGTGTAACAATAATGTAGCAGAAAAAAAGCACATTTCTTTATCGATTCGGAGGGAATGAAGATCTCAAAAAAGGAAAAAAATTAACTTTTTTGGCAACAAATTTGGCAGATTCTCCCCCTCAGGAGGCTGTCTGTTGACCCGGCACTACGCCGCCGCCGCCGCCGCTGCAGAGCAACGAGACCGCTGAACCCGACAAGTGCTTCTTCATTAGATATGCTTAACATTTCCGCAGTAGCGTTCGCTCAAAAGCGACCGCGGCACGCTGAGAAGGCCCACGCATCCGTTTTTTCGCAGCTGAAAATAGATGAAAAAAAAAAAAAAACTATTTATAAAAATAAAGTTCAGTCTCTCTCACCAATCATGTTCTTCGGGTTTTTTTTACTTTCGTTTTTGTTGGTCTTTCAGCTCTGCAGCAATGTCTGCCAGCTGGTAGGACACCAAAACTAGAGGAACATGAAGAGCTGCAGCACAACGTGCACTGAGCGACAGTTTTCTCCAACTTGTCTTCCCTCCGCTCAGCATCACGCGCACACGGTTTTGCAGTATGTGATAAAAAAAAAAAGAAAAGAAACACAGAGAGAGCGAGAGAGACACCAGCGTCCTGGTTGGTGTCTTTGTCCAATCAGCAGGCAGAGGACTGCGGGAGCGGCATGGCGCGCTCGTTCTTACGCCCCCCGTTCATGTGGGTGTACGGCGGCAGCTCGTCCAGTGAAGGCGGCGCCGCCCCCGACAGCCCGTTGGCCGCCGGCTGGCCGGAGGGCTGCTTGTCTGTGGCGGCGCTCGACGTGCCGGGAGAGGAGGGCGAGCTAGGGGCTAACGACGGGGCGGGCGGAGCCTCTGAGCCCGGGGAGGGCGGCGTCTGTTGGGGGGCCGGGGTTGGCTGCCGTTTGGGAGATGCAGGGTCCAGAGGAACGGTGTCCACGTCCTCCATCTGCTCCGCGTGGTGGTGAGCGGCCTCCGGCGGCTTGTTGTCGGCGCTGTAGAAGAAACTCAACTCTCTGAAAGACGGGTCCAGCTCGTCCTTCAGGCTGCTGATGATCTCCACGAAGGCCGGACGCATCTTGGGATTGTACTGCCAACACATCCGCATCAGCTCGAACCTGTAAACACGCGCGCACACACACACACACACGTTAGCTCAGTCTGCATTGACACGTCCTCCTGCAGGAATCATTATCCAGACTAAAGGCTGGCGCGCGCTTCTGCGTCTTTACGCACTCTTTTCAACTGCAGAGCAGTTCACTGCCAGAACAACAGGTGGAGTAATACTTTTTGTCGAATACGACTTAGAGAGCCACGTGTTTGTGTGTGGAAGTCATTTATTTATTTATCTATCAAGAGACTTTATTGCCCCGTGCATCGCCACTGCTGTAATTAGCAGACCAATCACAGCCTTGCGGGCTGCAGGAGGGTTCTCTGAAAACGCAGAAACATAAACTAGGCTTAACTGTGCCTTCCCTAACTAGCAAATATTGACCTTTGCCAGTCTCCTCCACATCTGGCCTGTCGTCACATCCCGCGAAGCAAATACCGGCTCATTCACCTCAAATGAAAGACACTGCAGCATTTTGGGCTGGGATGCCGTTATGCTCTTGGCTTCTAGGATCAAGCTTATAGCTCACGGCACCCTGCGCCTTCCCATTTGTTCTCCTCGTGACTCCGTCATATGCCGCTTCCTCAGTGTGAACGGTGGCCACATTTGACTGGCACGCTCAATTTTCTAGTTTCATCTGGATTTCTACTCTGGCCGTTCCACATTAGGAACAAACACAGGTTGGCTGTGAATGCAATCGGCCCTGCGGTGTGAAGACCCCAGTGCAGGCGGGCAGAGGGGGCGGCCGCGCAGCTTCTTGGTTTGAGTAAATAACTAGATTTGTCAAAGTTGGTTGCTCTTGGCTTAAACAAACAGCGGAGTGGCGGGAAAACAAGGCAGCAGTGGGCTGGTTGGAGGGGAGGGGCACGCAGATTGAGTGTGTCTTACAGCATGTCGGGACAGTTCTGTGGTTTCTCCAGCAGCCCTCCCTCCATGACGAAGCGCAGCACCTGCTCGTTGGACAGACCCTGGTAGGGCTGTTCTGACAGGGTGGCAATCTCCCACAGCACCACCCCGAATGACCTGCACGGAGGAAGGAGAGGGGGAGGGGGTTACACGAGTGCCTCTTCCAAGATCACACTTTGAAACCCGTAAACACAGAGGAAACGAAGCCCCCGTGTGGTGTCCGTTTGCTCACCAGACATCAGAGGTGGTGGTGAAGACCCCGTCCTTCAGAGACTCGGGGGACATCCAGCGGACAGGAAGCAAACCCTTACCACCTTTGCGATAGTAATCAGTCTCGTAGATGTCTCTGGTCATGCCGAAGTCTGCGCAAATATACATACACACACACACGCAGTGAGGAAGTGAAGCATTGACGGCGTCTAACAATTCTTCTTAGTAACTTAAGTAAAACTGCTCCGGCTGGTTGTAGTACTCGTGTTATGTGCGTCTCTTTTCCACAGGGGGGCGCTCTTTACCGAGGTAATAGGCCAAAGCATTTTACTACAATCAGAGCGATCATTGTAACCACAGAGGTCGTGACGACGGCCCGGGTGTTTTCACACAGGTTAGATCCTACTCTGTCGTAGGGAACAAATCTGGAAAAAAGATGTTTACTTGCATCACATTTCCTCTGGAGCTGCGTACGAAGAAATGTTGACAGAACTACAAGGCCGCATCTAGAGGGTTCACTTAACAGGCATTAAGGTTTCCACTTTTGGAGTGCACTCCCAACTGCCTCACCAGTCTGCTCCGAGGCTGACATTGACCTCTGACCTCCTCATGGTTCTTTACCTCCTATCTTAACGGTGAAGTCCTCGGCCACCATGCAGTTCCTGGCTGCCAGGTCTCTGTGCACAAACTTGTTTGCGTTGAGGTAAGCCATGCCGTCAGCGATCTGCCCGGCCATCTGGAGCATCTTCTTCAGAGGAGGCAGAGAGAGGCTGGACCACTGTTGCTGCAGACAGACGGACAGGTCGGAGGAAGTGTGATGTCAGAGCAACTGACTGTATCCACTGAATCCAACAGACTAATTAACTAACTAATAACGGTTTCATTGTGTGCATGATTTGGCAGATTTAATTGCGTGACCAGCTCACAACAAAATATGTAGGCCTAAACCAACAGACAAGCTATTATTTTGTGGTGTTACTGGTTTAGGGACTATGATACAGTTTTTCAGATGTGTTAGATTGAGGCGCGGAATTCTCTGTATTCCGTTTAAAACATTGCTTTCGGGCAGGTTGGAAGTCAGTCGGTACCTCTTTAGGTCTGAGGGAGCGCAGGTAACTCTTCAGGTCCCCTCGAGTCATCAGCTCCATGATGACCAGGGTGGGCTGGCCCTGAGAAACCACTCCGAGGAGACGAACCTGCACGACACACAGCCCGTCAAGAGAACCGGACGACACCGTCGTCGCCTGGTACCGCCGTCCCTTCGCGAGCGCGTACGTACCACGTGGTGACAGTTGAACTCCTTCATGACGGAGGCTTCGTTGAGGAACTCGATCCTCCCCCTCATGCTGGCCGACTCGTTGACGGTCTTGATGGCGACGCGGGTCTCGGCTTCGTCCTTGACCACGCCCTTCGCGAGGCCCTCGTACACCATGCCGAAGGAGCCCTGGCCGAGCTCGCGGTTCAGGGTGATCTTCTCCCGTGCCACCTCCCACTCGTCTGGCACGTACACTGCACGGGGGAAAAAAACATGCGTTAATGAAGACGCAGCAGAAGCGTGCGCATCATCTCATGCGTTTACTCCTCACTCACTTTCTGCAGCGCTGAAGTACTCTGGGTTGACCGAGGCGTACAGGACTCCATTTCCAAGCCGATCGCTGCTCCTGACAAAAACAAAAAACACACCTGTTTACAGACGCACAAACACCGCACATTCTCCTTTTGCTCATAATACCGATATCACAGAATACTAGCAAAACATTTCTGACATGCCCTCTGGGGATGGAGGCATTGAAAACATCGGTTTAAGATTGTAAAAGGAAAAAGAAGAAACGCCAATAGAAAGGTTTTCAGGCATGGTTGCTGTTACATATGTCACAACATTTGCACTTACATTTGGTATTACGATTTAATGTATATTATGATGATTACATTTGTATTAACTTGTTGTAGCCAAACGTTGTTGCCGCTTAGACTACAATCAGTCTTGTGGGTTTGTTTGAGTATTTTGCAATTGAATATGGATCCTAATGTGACCACATCAACAATTACCTACTGGCGAAACATTGATTCTGGGAGAGAAAAAACAGTAAAGCAGTTTCCATTGATTGAAGATGAACTGTTGGTCGTGTTTCTCACACACAGACGCACCTTTTCCTGCTGAGGACCACCAGCAATGGGACCAAAAGGCAGAAGAGGACGATGAGGATGGGGACAAAGATCATGGTGTACAGCATGTTTTCGTATCCTGTCGAGTAAAACAGTTGCGTCGTCATTTGTGAGCTGTGTTTGAGAACAGACATCTGTTACAGTGCGTGTGTGTTTGTTAGTCTTACGCTCAGCCACGTAGAGGTCCAGAGTGTGTGTCCACGAGCCGTTGCCAGCCAGGGACGTGGCTCTCACCCTGACCGAGTAGTTCCCTGGACCGAGATTAGACAGCCGAACGCCGCGCTGGTCCCGATACGTCTGACCAGAGACGCATTCATGCTTCTCGTTCTGACACACACATAGACACAAAAATAATGCTTACTGTGGACTGAATTTTAGAGATGCAAAATCCACAAAACGTTTCATCCAAACCATGCAATCCTACGTTGTTTCCACGTGGAATGAATGCTAGGGTTGACCACATGTTGTCCGGACCAGTTGTTGCTACTTAAGAATTTTCCTTTTTTTTTTTGTTCTGGTTGTGTTTCTTAGACGTCACTCTTGTTTAGAAGGTACATCTGCAAACCGCTTTGTGAATTGTCTTCTCATTAAGAGTACATGACCCAAGATGTTGACTTAAAATGAGCACAAACATCATTATGTACTTTGTAATACTTTATAGTGAGTTTGGGATTTTGATTACGTGGAAACAAAACTAAGAAAAACAAATGAAGAGGTTTTGTTTATCACCGTTTAATCTACATTTTTACAACCAACTACGAGTCTATGAAGCAAAGTGAGGAATGCTGTGCGTAAAGGGATTATTACCTCTAAATCGCTTGAATATGGACAGCACAAATAAATAAACTTGAAAGAATTCTGGATAAACATCAGGCTTTTTAATTCATTTTCCGTCTCTCTAGCTTTTTGTCAAGAACAGCATGTCCCCAGATGTTGATGTCTTACCTCAGCGGCCAGTTTAAACTTGATCTCATACATGAGGATGAGTCCGTTGGGGTGAGGCGGCTCGGACCAGCGCAGAAACACCCAGTCCTCGTGGCCGTCCCAGGTCACTGGGCCCGGTATGTCGTCGGCCTTTTCTGCGGAGCCGCGTGGGGAGAATAGGTTACAAATCGGTTACAATTTCTTCATTCAACATTGGCCAGCTTCCTTTTATTGTTTTCCGAGGAAGCAACACCTGGCCGGAAGACACTACATCGCCGGTCGTAATGCGTGTAAACGGCATCGTCCGTCCTCTAACCTGCGGGCCGCGTCCTGGAGAAGACAAACTCCGCGGCGCTGCAGCGTTGGACCTGCCGACTGCACGCGTGGATGTCGATGCGGTACACCGTGAACGGCTGCAGTCCGGAGATCTGCAGCTCGCGCTCCTCCACCGCCTGCTCCACAAAGTCAAACTCAATGTCGGCCGGCCCCACGTCCGCCGCCGCGCTGCCGTTGCCGGCGGGTTGCTGAGGCGGGGCGGTGCTGCTGTTGCCGTGCAAGCGGGTGCGCCGGGGTTGGGTGGAGTTGGCTACAGCGAAGAGGTCCCGGCGGCGTCGATCCGGCGGCCTGGAGAAGAGAGAAAAAGCATGTTAGAGCGAACAGAGTTCCAGTTCCAGGTGTGTGCCAGGTTTTGTTTCATCTTTAACTACATTTCGCTTTTTAGGGCAAACGAGCAACGTTTTCCTTCTCCAACTGTTTCTGACAGCCCCACTTCATACCAGACAGTCAATCTCTGGTATGTAGCGGCCGCATGAGCAGTTCCCAGAGTTAACAAGGGGACATGCGTGTTGGTTCACACTGTCCGGGGATGACGTCAGCCAGAAAAAGAAAAAACCCAGGAAACATGAAATCCTCGTCCATCCAAGTACATTCATCCCTTTTTTTGTGTGCAAGACATACTGAGAAGTAATTAACACCAACTGGACTGAAGTCTGTATATTGTGTGTGTGTGTGTAGATGCAAAGATAGATAATGTGATGCAGATGTCTGAAGAGAAAGACAGCCGAATCCAACAAAAGCCAAAAAGAGCTTTTCCTGAGTACATATGTTGAAACGGTTTCGTTATTTTAAACTACTAGTGAGCATGGCATTGTAGTGGCCGAAAAAGCGCTGCCCCCCCCACCCCCTCCCTCCAATGAGGCGATGACTATGAGCCGCTCACCTCGGTGTGAAAATGGAGTTGTGCAGGAAGTTCTCAAAGACTTTCCTGTAGGACGCGTCGGCAGCTTCGGCCTCCAGGTCCTCGACTGATTTGGGGCAGAGGCAGCAGGGGCCTTTGTCCGGCCCGTCGTCTGCCTTGGTGGGCTTGGTTTCCTCTTCCTGGTCCCCCACACCTATGGCAGCGATCCTAATGGGGATCTTCAGCTCTGGAGGAAGAGGAGGCAGAAGATGCGTTATTGCGAGAGTTCTCTCTGATTGAACAACTGTTGACTGTGTGCACGTTTGTGTTTTGTACCCTTAGAGCAGTAATTGTGCTGATACAGCTCACGGTCTTCGGCTTGTTGCTGCCACCTCACCAGGTAGTAAGTTTGGTTCCCGTTGGGCGAGATGGGCGGCGACCAACGCACCACCAGCTGCGTGGTGGAGTTTGAGTACGCCCGCACGTCCTGAGGCATGGAGGGCGCTGCAAGAGAGACGTGAAACCTGATCACCGCTGGTCTCTGTGCTCGGTACAGTAATGGTTTTGTTTTCCCTTTGCTTATTCCTCCACGGTCGGCCACAGCAGATGCGATTCTCATAACATCACATCAGGTCTTCGCGGCAGAGCTGGATTTATTTAAAACAATCTTCAGTTTCATATAATCATATTTTGCAAATCTGATTTTTGAGTTGCAGCTGTGTTTACTAAAACTGCCTCCTCTCCATGCTCCTCACACACTATGTCTGGAGCACAGAAATGCGAGCGCACTGCAGCCATGGACCAATCTCCAATGTGTTTGAGAAACAAGCAGCAGTGGGGGCAGAAACATTTTTTGGGGTCTGACTAGACCCCAAAATGTTGGCGTTGCTGGCAATTATGACCAACTCTTTAAGCACCCCTCATTTGCAATCCCTTGTAATGCCTCCTATGGTGACCTTTGACCATGAACTTAACAATGGGCTTCTTATAACCTAGACGTTCTGCATTGAATTTACCGGAAGGGCTGGTACGGATGTAGACCACCTTGCTCTTGGCACTTGGCAAATGTTTATCCTCCACCATGAGCGTGATGGCCTTGACGAACACGGCGTACTGCGTCCAGGGCTTCAGGTTGGACAGCAGAACTCCGGGGTCTGAGTCCTTGTCCGGCCTCAGCTCCACGTCCACCATATTCCAGCTGTTGGAGCCGCAGCCGTCCTGGCCCTCGAACTCGGTGATGTTCTGGAAAGGCCTGGACGGAAAACAGTTCAAAATAGATCAACTATCAACTTGTCGATTCACAGTAAAACAAATTGCGCGGTTGTCATGTATCTCTTTTTTTGAAAGACACCTTTTCTATTCTTGCATTTCCATATTTCAGGGACATAAACAAACCCCTAAACATCTTCAGAAAATACAGAACAGTGTTTCATTTGCACTTATATTTTAGTAGATTCAGTGCTAGTCAAAAGTTTGGACACATTTTCTCATTTCAATCCGAGTGTTTGTCCACATTTTGTTTTGAAATTATTAGTGCGTCATACTGTGCAAAAAGATATTATTAAAGTTACATGTAGTTCTAACCATGATTGTGTAATTTACATAAAAGGTGCAGCGCGTAAATGCAGTTTAAAAAAAAAAGGGCACAGGGATACAAATGTGAAGAAACATCCCCTGAAACGACATGGGTGAACGGTACCGGATAGGCAACTCATTAGAATTGCTTTGAAATGCAAATGTACGTGCTTTTTTATAAAAATATAACCTAATGGTGAAGGTCAGATTGGGCCACTGGTTTTGCCTTTAAGTCTTTTGACAAGCAGGGGAAATAAAGCTCTAGCTCTGTTTATAGCTACAATTAGAACAAAAGGAAGCAGCCACGGTTTGGGGGGGGGGGGGGTCTCCAAAACTTACGCCTCCTTGTAGTAGACGATAAAGCTGATGAGGTCTCTGTAGTCGGGGGGGCGGTAGCGTTGCCAGGTCAGCTTTATTCTCGTACTGCTGGTGGTGTTGGACTTGAACGTCAGGATTGTGCTTTCACCTAAGAAGACGGGAAAAGGGAGTGAATTTCAATGTGTTTCCCTTGGTATGTGCAACGATCTGTCTAAATGACAGAGCAGCTACGGGCGCAGAGCAGCACCAGGCTCTGAAAGGCTGTTCAGCAAAGCGCTGCAGTGTACACGCAGCAGACGCAGCATTTCAGTTGTTTGCGTTTCTCAGGGCGAAGCTAAAGTGACCCTTACAGCTGGCTCTGTCGCCGTTGTTTCTGAAATCGCTCTCATCGAAGCTGCCCTGGATGCCCGTCTTGTTCCACATGTCGCGGATCTCGGACATGCAGAGCTTTGGGTTGGCCCTGAAGGACAGCTTTCCTGCCTTGATGGTGAGGTTGTGCTGCTTCCAATCCCAAAGATACTGGAGCTGCTGGTTGTCCACTGCCACGAAGGCATACATGCTGCAGGGAGGGAAGAGAGGATGAATGAATGAAGGCCGATAAACATGCTTCTCCAGTCTAGATTTGTTCCATAATGTTTCTGTGTTGGTTTATTGTGATTCTTCCCACGCTCTACTCAGTAGACCTCCAGATTTTGGGCTGGTGTTTAATAACCAGGCAGACAATAGGGCGACACAGTAAGATAAAAAAAAACAAAAAAACACAAGGTCATTCACTCAGCCAGGGACTGCTTTTACATGCTGGAGAGAAGAGAAGATGCAGGTTTTTTTCACATCATTGGAAAACACTCAGTCAGTCAGGAATGACTGTAATGTGGGCCTTGGGACAGTGAGATTCCTGTGAAGTCGAGGATAAACAGACAAGAGGAGGGAGTGAAGGCCTCTCTGTGGCTTGTTTTTAAGTTGTGCTGCATCCAGGGTCTAACGGAAAAAATGTGGGGCGTCTGCGGTTGGTTTTTAGTCACAATATTTATATATTAAAGATAGAAATGAAGGAACTGATGCGTTTATTCCAGTAATAATATCACAGCTACTAACCCAAAACAAGTACGCCTGTCACACAAAAATCGCTTTCCAGTCTGCACCTTTACAATAAAAACATCCCTTTCCTTTTCCACATAGCCAAGCTTTCAGTGACTACCCACATTAAAACAGTAACGCTGCACATTAGTCCGACGTGATTACTACCTGAACGGCGGAAAGAGATTAGGTATAGTCCGGACGTTCCCATTCAACTCGCCGTAGCAGGATGGGTCATTGAGGCAGCCATTTCTATTTGTACGATTGCCACTGCGCCCGTACGGCGAGCGAACTTCAGTAGTTAGTGGTAGTATTTCAGTAAGTAAATTGGTAAATATCAATAGCTAAAAAAACAAAATGTGTTAGTGACAACTTTGTTTGATGAGTGTAACATCAAAGCCTAATGGTGGAATTAGCAAACCAGCTGGCAGGCTAACTAGAGCCTACAATACCAGCAGCAGGCAGCCCTTCAGGACCTGCTAGGCCTTCGTACCAGTTCACGCAACTACACGTTCAAGCGGCTCGAAGCGCCGATCCCGACTGAATGATTTCCCGCCGCGCCACTAAGGCGCAATACAATATCCTTCTGGTGAAAGCTCTACAGGAAAAAATGTGTCAAAAGAAGAGTGAAACAAGGAGTGGGCAAAAATATAAAAAGCCACTGGTTAAAAATGTAAGTTGCTTTGGATAAAAGCGTCAGCTAAATGACCTGTGATGTAATGTAATGAAACTGAACCGAGATCCGTCTCCACCAACGGCTGTTGGGGCTACGACTGGTGTTTGTTTTGTGTGTCCGTGCTTTAAGCCTTGTGCGTTTGTCCCTACTCGTCCAGAAGGTTGTCTCCATCGATGTGTCGGAGGTTGCGGAGGAACGCCAGCGAACTCAGAGTGTGGGAGTGTCGGATCCGCACATTACCGGTCACCCTCTGGATCAAGCCTGTGAAACTCTCCAGCTCTGCCACCATGTTGTCTGAACACACACAAAGACAACGCGCACACACGTTTTATTATCCTAGAAATACATTTTATTATCCTAGAAATACATCCACGCTCATCTGGAATATGTAAATGTTGCGTTGATACAATAATATAGTATGAATCTTGCTCAACGTTTGACATCTTGGTTTTACTAGAAATCTTTTCATAGAATCATAAAGAAAAATATACCTGAATTTGCCTTTTTTTCTATCTCAATTATTGAGATTTCATTTGCATTAATCGCCCTACCCCTCATCATTAAGACTCCTCAGGGCGACATATGGAAAAGACAGACTTCCTGGAGCTTTTTAAAAGCCTCGGTCTAGATCGCTTCTGCTTTGTAGACCCATTTATCTTATCAGCAAATCACAAAACTGCTTTGGGTGTTTTGAAAACAAAAATCCAGCAGTGTCACCTGTCGATATGTCAACACGCCAGCTGAGACGCACTACAGGCAGCAGAAGTCGAGGTCTGCTGCTGTTGAACAGGGCGGTACTTACGGCCTCGGCGGATGTTGATGTGCAGGTTGCCTTTGATAACCGTGCAGCCTTTGAGGGACTGAGCGGCATCCACGGAGTCGATGACCTTCTCCTCGCACACTTTATCGCACAGACCATCGCAGGCTTTACAGAACATACTGGAGACGGACGGAGAGGTAAGAGAGGGGACAGGAGACAGGGCCGTTTTACTGACGTTCATTGCATCCCTGAACTCTCGGAACTCCTTTATTTCAGTCTCTTTAACTCAGTGTGAAAGATTTTACGCCAATGATTGACAGCACCAGCCACATGATGGAAAACCTGTTATTATTTATAATGCGGTCGTCGGGGCGACGGCGGCTCACCTGTTGGGTGTGGCCTGCATGTACCCGTGCGGGCATTCGGACATGCACTCTCCGCCGTGGATGACGAAGCTGTTGAAGTCGGGAAGGTGGACCTTGGAGCAGACCTCTTTGCTGATGCATCGCCAGCCCTCAAACTTGTAGGTGTCGCGAGGGCAGTCGGCCACGCAGCGCCCCTGGTGGTAGTAGTGCGCGCACGCCGCGCACGCCGTGTCGCTCTCGGGGGCCGTGCAGCTGCCCAGACACTGAGGGTGGCAGCACTCTCCATCCGCAGTGCACGCTTGCCGCGCACACTTCTCGGGGCACTCTGATGGCGAGAGAAGTATTAAATACATGCAGATGGATAAAAATGGTGACACATTAGGACATCCGTCCAAATATTTAATCACATTCACAGCAGATTCAGTCCAACTCTGATATTCGTATCCACGCACATTCTATCCCATATTCAGAAAAGCATCTGAAAGGATCCACGTTAAATATATTTTACACGTAACTGTTTGAAAATGTTGAAAAAGTTGTGACCTTCAAAACAAAATAAAAAGAGTTTAAAAATATATAAATTCATACCGCGTTAATTAAAAAAGTTATAGTTCACCGTTTTGGGACCTTATGATCTCTCATTTTTTGCATGGATTCAACAATAATTTTGTGGTACAGCGGCAAACGTCTAAAGGTCCAGCATCAGGGTGCAGCTATAGTGTTATACCGAAGAACAATGGTGTGTTCTTTGAGAATGTGGGGTTGCCACACAAAGACATTTAAATGCCAGAACCTCTCACAACCTAAATCCAGCACATCCACAGCCGCAGTAAAAGGGGCATTTCCCTGCTTTAGGGAAAGTCAGCATGTGAGCCTGGCTCCCCTCTTCCCTACCCAGGTGTGCCCCCACGCTCGACCAAATGTACTTTTATCTATTAAAAAATAGATGTAATTACAGATACGGTTGTGTTTCAGCAGACTGTGCGGCTGCTGTGGAGCCTAGTGGGCTTCAAACCCAGATCCAGAGGGACAAAAGCCCCTCCGTTCCGGGTTTTCCACTGAGCACCGCTTCAAATAACTCCTCCAGTTGCTGCCCCTGTAAGTAAGAAAGGATATTGTAAAAAAAACACCAAAAAAACTGATGATTGAGACGCTTCAGAAGGAAAAACGCTGGACCGATCCGCGTCGAGCAGAAGACTTTACAGACAGCGGCTCATTGGTTTGACAGCACATGGCTACTGAGGCACTATTGTGGATTCCTTCCGTTTCCTGGGCTCCATCATCACCCAGGACCTCAAGTGGGAGCTGAACATCAGCTCCATCACCATGAAGGCTCAGCAGAGGTTGTTCTTCCTGAGGCAGCTGAAGAAATTCAACCTGCCAAAGACGATGATGGTGCACTTCTACACGGCCATCATGGAGTCCGTCCTCTGCTCCTCCATCACCGTCTGGTACGCTGCAGCCACAGCCAAGCACAAGGGCAGGCTGCAGCGCGTCATCCGCTCTGCAGAGAGGGTGATCGGCTGCAATCTGCCGTCCCTGCAGGACTTGTTCGCTTCCAGGTCTCTGAAGCGAGCCAAAAAGATCGTAGCCGACCCCTCTCACCCCGGGCAGAAACCGGTTTGTGCCCCTTCCATCGGGCAGGAGGCTGAAGTCCATCAGGACTAAGACCTCCCGCCACACGAACAGTTTCTTCCCGTCGGCAGTCGGGCTCATCAAGAGAGCCGGTCCCCCACTGACTGACTATAACATTCCACCGGTCACTCCCCTTCACACTGCACATGCCACTTTAACTGTCATTTCTAACTCGTCACTTTGTCGTCACTCGTCACATTGTCGTCACTTTGTCACTTGTTCGATAGTGCACTTTATGTTTAAATTTTTAACTTTATTCTCTTGTTTTATACTAACCCTAGCCTTATTCTACTAACCCATTTCATTAGCATTTTATCTTATTAATTGTGCACTGCTGTCTTGTTTGTCTATTGTTACACCGTCTACTGTCACGCACCAACCTACAAAGACAAATTCCTTGTATGTTTGACATATTTTGGCAATAAATGTTTCCTGATACCTGAGACAGAAACAGAAACTGCTGAGGAAAACAGTGCTGATGTGATTTCTGTCCTAAAGGGCATCAACTAAAAGAAGAGGGATATCAAAAGCAGCGACAGGAACCCCTCCCCCGACCAACCGAAGGAACTGTAATTTTGATTATGTCATCCACTTAGGTTAGCTGGGGCTGTGTTTAAACAAAGCGAGCCAAGTTGTTTATAGGATGTTGAGTGATAGAATGCAGACGCACGTAGCAACATGTCGCCTCGGTCAACTCCCGGCCGGAGGAGATGCGTTCCGCTGCTCCTCCTGTTTATGTTTCAGAGAAGCGTCCAGAACCAATGCTGGAGGGACGTATCGGCAGCTTGGACTTTACTAAAATCAGCTCAAATTGAGAAAACGGTTGTAGAATGAGCTGCTCAGGCTTTTTGAGGGGTGGGGGGGGATAGGAAGTCATTAGCAGGGCCTCCAACACAAAGAAGAGGTTCCAATAATTTGCCCGATCTTGTCCCTCTCCGACTTGTTTACAGGAAAGATTGCTGCCATAAGAAGCACGGCAACTTTGTCAGTAGGACCGTGGGAGGTTGATGCGTTGTTCTGAGGATCTACACCAGTACAGCCCTGCATACTGAAACGTCAGAGGAGATCTTAGAAGACCGTTCAATATTTAGGTTTGTATTCACACGTCATGCTTTAAAGCCATTTTTACCGCAAAGCCTCCATCCACGTCCTGCCTGTGAGGGACCGCGCAGTTCATGGCGTCGCCTCTCCGACATGACCAACGTGACCTTCCGGCCCGACCTCCTGAATCACACGCATCAGGGTGCCCCAGTCTGCGTGAGGCCACCAAGCTTTCCGCAGGAGGGAACCAACACCGCCACTTCTCTGGCACACAATGTTCTTCCCCTGCTCCGAGCCCTCGCCTTCCCTCGACTCCCCCGCCGCCCTCTAACCTCGGAGTTGGTGTGTGTGTGTTTGAAAGGCGTAATTTTGCGAGGTGCAGCCTGGGGGCGTGCAGACGCAGGGAGCTGCGGGACGGCAAGCAGTCAATCTGCAACGGAGGTTTCGGCCCAGACCGAAGCTGTTAAGTCTCCTGAACACAAACTCACTGGCTGACACGCAGGCGGCGAGATGAACAGTTTACAGCAACATTCCACAGGACATGTGCAGCGTAACCAATCCCAGCTTTTACCCCCCCCTTCGCGCCTTACTGCACTTTCTGGGACAGGTTGATGCAGAGCTGCAGCGAGAGGAGAGGATGTGGAGAGGTGGGGCAGTGGGAGTGTAGGGGGGGTTGAGGAGGAAGACAAGAATGAACTGCAGGAAGGGCGAGAGGAGGAAGAGGGGAATGGGGAGGAGAAAGGTGGTGAAGAGAGGGGTTTAAAGATGGAGAGGGAGGAGAAACACACACACACACACAGCATATTGTTGCCACAGAGTTGGTTAGTTTCCATTAAAGTGTCAAGCGAATCGGCCGCGTTCCCTTCAGCTGGTTCGGAGGGAGCAAACTGGGCTACAGTGCTGGATTGGTCACAAGCTGCAGGCTACACATGGGAGTCGTTTAGCCTGTAGAGAGGAAGCGGAGGCTGAGCGGCCTGAACAAGTCACCGTGGCCATATCACCCTCTACAACAGAAAAACAAAGAAAAGCTCTTGGATGACCACATGCGTGTACGGGGAATGTTCCAGGCACGCAGGTTAAACGTTCGCCACGTTACAATTTATCCAAATGCGTTTCACAAATCCACTCGCCAACTCTGGACGACTAAAAGGAGCGCTGGTTAAGGACGTTTTATTGAATCTTTCCAAGTTCCTATAAAGCTTTTATAATAAAACAATTGAAAACATTGGGATACATCTGGGTCCCTGTTCTTTTTAGCTACATTGGTATCTTCCCTTTTAGTAATTAATGCAGCTACATAGTTTGTTTGCTCCTGCCTCAGAGACTTTCTAATGAAAGGGTTGACTGTGGGAAGTTACAGTAGCTAAAACAAGTCACGGTTTGCTGCCACATTGGGCCCCGGGAAACATTTGAACATCAGCGGACTAATTCTTCATATTAGCCATAATAATAGGATCTCAGTCATTCACTCACCATTCTTAATATCTCACTGGCTGGTTGAACAATGGAAGTAGCAGGTGGATTGTATTTTCGTCCGTCTCTCTCTCGTTTTTTTTCTAACTGTTAATCCCGGGGCCCTATGAGGACAGCCTGTCCCACATGCGGCTGCAGACACACTGTTGCCGGCGTGACGCTGCAGGCATTAGCAGGGTGTACTACTCAGCACAGCGCAGCGCGACAATAACAGGCAACGGCAGACGTCTAGACTGATTAAAAAAACACAGATAGAGATCTATTGGCTTCGATTTCGCCAGCGCAGCCGTTTGTGCTACTGTGCTACTGGCATCTTATTAATAACCTCAGGCGTCATGTTAAAGCCCGGCGGAAAGGATCCACGGTCCTGCATTTGGAGTTTGTAGAAATGAAACAGATGATTGGGATCCACACCGTCTTGAACATTGTGATTAGAATTTAAATGCATCGCACGTCTTATGGTTAAAAGTAGAGGAGAAATTCTAAAAAGGATTTGCTCCAATGAAACAATAACCCAAAACCTTCTGTTCTCACGGGATCAACAAATCCATCAAGTTCAAATAACTTGATTTGATCAGGATGTTTGATGAAAATGGCTCAAGTCAATAATGGGATTGTGATGTTTTTGTCTTTCCATTAATTGTGTTGCCATGGTGACAAAGACAGGCAGGAACGGGCCCCTGGGGCTCCCTTAACGTCCTGTATGATTTGGTTTAATTACCCTCACCGATGCGACAGGGCTGCGCCATGTGGTCCAAAATAACAATGCGAGGCAACCGTAGTTATCCGGCTTATTTGTTTTCACAAATTATATTCAACATCCCCTTTTCGCATCGCATCAATATAAAACTGATCCAAACGCTTATAGTGGGCTTTGTTTTAAGAGATTTGTGGACGCCATTATTCTTGGATTTGGGAATGCAGAAACTTACTCAATACAAAAACACAGTAATGGAGCAACTGGCATAGACCATCGTGTCACTGCAAGAACTGGGCGAAATAAAATGGAATAACAATATGAAAGAAAAATCCAGGGTTCTACTCCAAACATTGAAGATGAATACACTGAACGACTCACCAGCACCAAACAAAACACAGATGTAATGTGACTACTGATCACAGCGTTCATAAGAATATTGATTCATTAACATTCAGTCTCATTCACTGTGCACTCCAGCCGTTTGACTTAAATGAGTCTACAGAACATTCAGCTGTAATTTCTCTTTGATTCCTTCAGGCTTCATTAGGACAGATATGATTAAGATACGTGTCTTTTATTCCCATAAAACTACACACACACACACACACACACTACAGTGTTTCCACTACTACTCAATAGCGAGGGGGGGCCCCTATTAGTATAATTTCCGAGTAAGCACCCCCCCCACACCTAAAGCAACATTTCATTTTACTGCTGTGAACACGTCAAACTATTGTCCCAGCTTCACGCATAATCATTATATTTAAGCAGATACACAATGCTGTAGTCATGCTCAACACAACAGAAGCTTCCAGAGCAACAAATAACTTTTTTTTAAAGGATTAGGGCCTCGACAGGTAACGGATGGATAGTCCCAAACTCCACACACGCACACACGTTCCTGTGCACTGAATATGGGGAGTTAAACGGGACTGGTACCGTCTGCTCAGACTGAACAAAAAGCTGATGACGGACAGAAGACAACAATATAGCAGTGTTTTCTAAGCAGAACAGAGTGGGTTCTGTTACAGCCAGGGAGTCAGAGTGTGTAGGTTCAGTCAGTCATTCAGAAAACTCAGTCAGTATTGTGTGTGTGTCTCATCTACAGGCCAATATGCGTCAGCAGAACAAAGATCTGCAATGTTACGGTCCATTCACATCCCTCCATGGCTGGACAGCACGGTCCTGTTCACCTGTGGAGCCTCGCAGCAGATGACACCGACATCGGCAAAAACCAGTCGGTCGGTTCAACCGCTCGGATGCATCAGACAGGATGACAAAGAGCAGCCAGTCAACCTGGATGGCCGCGGCGCTCTTGCCCAAAGAATATCCAGTGGATTTGCTTTTAACATGTCCACTATTTGGACGGAAAGAATGATTGGGAAAAGTCGAGAGGAGGCTTAGTTACCGTCAGCTGGCGCAAAGGAATCCTAATTCGATGACTCATAGACAGCCACACCGGGTCCCGCCCTCATTAAATTCATGAATGAATCATGAACAAGAGGACGCCCCTCCCCCATTCCAAAAAGGCTTTTGTGACACCAGTTAGCGGAATCAGACGCCTGCTGTTTAGCGCAGTTGGCACAGCGTTGCTGGCGGGACCATCCGAGCGCCGGGTTGGATTTCCTTCAACCCCCTCAAAGTATGTGAGGACACTTCCCATTGGAGATTGGAGTCTGACGCTTCCTGTTGATTATTACACTCTGTTGGGGGGGGGGGGCAAACAGGGCTGTGGTGACACCGCTGCCGGTCAGCTTGTAACGTAACACTGAGACGGGCTGCGGTTACTGAGACTGTGGACGGGATGTCATTGCTACGCTTGGCGGGTCATGTGACACGGCACAAATACAGGCCAGCTGTGGGGATTCCCAGAGTGAGCCCCCCAAGAGGCACTTCTGCAGCAGCAGGCTGGACAGATTGTAGAGAAACACACATATTCGACTTCTGAAATCCCTCTGAGACCTTCTTTTTCATTCTTTTTCTTTATCCAACCATCATTACTTGATAGTCAATGAAAACATGGTAAAATACTCTGTTAAAGCATTGCAATTGGCCTTGAGGAACTTGTTTGGGACACGCACCTGCCCGATCAACTCCGACTAGAAGAAAGAACCACAGAAAAAGGAGTTGCGCTCCACCCCGAGCTGGTTGACCTGGGAAACACAACACAGATCAAATGCACTGGTCCCCAGAGGCTCCAGAGGTCAGACAATAGCAGGGTGGGTGCGGCTCACAATGAGCAATTGCGTGAGCTGTTCCCAGATACCACAAAGAGTTGAAATAACAAATGGCCAAATGGTGCTTCAATAGTATTTTTTAATACTATTTTATCATCCGAAAACACCCCAGTTCAAACACAACTGCAGTTGTGTGAGTTGCGTGTGTGTTCGTGTTTGTTTTTGCGTGTGTTGCACGATAGCATACACGCAATTGGAGGCATCTTGATCTTGAAAAAAAAAAAGCTGGCTGATGCAATGACATTATTTACATTTTAGGAAAAGTAAAAGATGAACATACGTCCCTACAATGTGTTCTTAGTGGCATTTTTACTGACAGCTCCTCTCTAGGGACTGTGGTAGGAAAGTAACCGTCCCACCCGAAAATAAATAATAACGAGTCGGTCAGCTCTCCTCCGTCTACTTTGAGTCAAATGCAGTTCGTTTTGAAGTGGGTGCATATTTCTGTTTTTTGGGATATTCAAAGTCTATGGTCTTGGGAAATCCTAATTTTGTTGACCACACTGACACACACACACACACACACACACACAAAATGAGTTGGCCACATTCCTGTGTCTTTGTGTTTGTCTTTACTTGGCAGAAATGTCTTTGGAATTTGAGGGAGAGGACGAGGAGTCAGGATTTCAGATTCCCGGCGGATTGTGCTGAATTCTTACACTTTCTTTCTGGAGCTTCAAAACGTTTTGGGAAACTTGTCCGAATTCAAGGCACAGAGGTTTTTAACGCAGCCTACGCTGACGAGAGACTCACACACGGTTCTGATGCCTTGCAGCTTGCATGAAGACGGGGACGTATGTGAATGTGTGATCAAAACAACTATGATCAGAGGTGGACTGAAACAACAAGAGGTCAGTGAAACAAGGCTGTTTGTGTTGTTGGTACAACCAGCCTGAATGGAGCAGGTCACTAGGGACTAAATACTTGTGTCTACTAACCAAACCGCCGGGAGGCTGTTGACACCATTCGACCTGCGGGTGACCCTTCACTAAGCCGCTGCACGCTTGGTTACTGTTGCTGGGCCTGTAACATTTTCACACTGTGCAAGTCAAGACGGTAAGCAAATGTGTCCAGACCCACTTTAACATTTCAATTTGACAAGTTGTGTGGAGGAAACAAAAAAAACAGTGTAGGAACACGTTGGTGTATTATTTAAGCTACACTTACTGATCGGAATGACTTCCTGTAGCCATTGATTACCCAACACAAATATACCACATCCGGCTTTTACACTGAGCGTCATCCGTACATCAACCAGTGCTAACATTTACGTTTTTTTGGCATCTTTGGGGGCTTTACGGAAGGCGTCCGACGCACGTGTTGAGAAGAGGCCCATCTTAGACGCGCGTCTGTCTGTATAAAGTGGCAGTACAGCCTCAATCATCACAGGCAAAACAACAACATCATCATTGTACACAATTTGATAAATGGATCAACAGTTGATGCTTTTGTTAAGGGTTCTTGTCAGACAAAAACAGACCAGCGGTACCTCAATTCCACGTGAACAGTCCGACTCACCGGACGTTTTTAACACTACTGTGTCAAGGCAGAACGAAATGATGGGAAAGAGCCTTCATAACAAAACATGAGCTACTGCAACCGGCCTCAAAATCCACAAACAAGAGACTCCTCTCGGTCCCCGGTCACGGCTGCTGCCGATCCAACGGTGTTAACAGAGCACAATTAAAGGCCACATAATTACAGAAGGCACTTCAACGCAGCCAAACCAGTAATGTTCTCTTCCAGGAATTCCAGGGATGGGTGTGACTCCTCCCTAAAAGTAGGCATGGATGTGCCTGGTTTACAAAGCAGTCCCTGTAATTACCAGCCCTGACAGCCGCTGGGTTCTGGGTCAGGGGCGCATGACCAGTTGTGCACCCATTAAGTGTTTGGAGTCTTTTTATTTATTTATTTTCGACGACCAATAGCTGCTTTTAGAATGTCCGCTGTGGGTGGGAACAAAGGACACAATAGCTTTACAGACGTCATCCAGTGCTATAACATTTTTACAATAACCAGACCTGCAAACTCATAAGGGGTGAAAAAGGTGACACAGTTGGGGTGCGACATGCAGCCCGGGATTATTTTTATTTTATTTTATTTTTTCAAAAAGTGAGCTCATGTCATTAATCATTAAAAATTAGGCCCGGGTGCAGTTTGCTTTTCTTAAACAAACTTTACGTTTACGTTTGGCCATAAACCTATTATCTATTTTACGAGTATCTAAAAATAGGAATTGACGCATGTCCAGTTTTGACATGCAGGTGAGAAGTTTTACGATAACAGCACAGATTCCTGGGTAACATTTACTTTCTATTCGGCTCGTACCGCTTTACCGCATGACCACGTAATATTTATTACGACCCTTCCAGATTTATCACAATGTCAGATAAAAGGGCTCAACTGAATTGTCCATTAACTGATTGACAAAAATTTTGATGCTCCATTAATGCTCCATTAGTTTGACTAGGGGGTAGAGCGGGTGTGCTGGGGACTGCAAGGTTGGTGGTTCGAGTCCCGACTGCCCTATGTCTCAAGTCGAAGTGTCCCTGAGCAAGACACCTAACCCCTAATTGCTCCCTGGGCAAATTGTGAAAAGCCATGGGTTTAAAGTGTAATGCAAGTCGCTTTGGTTAAAAGCGTCTGCTAAATGACCTGTAATATAATCTACAGAACAGGTTTGAAATGAGCTCCTTCAGCATGCCATCACAGACAAAACCCTGTTTAGAGATACGTCAACGTGGAAGGGATTTCTGTCACAGGCTTCAATCCCTAAAATGACACGCGTGTGCAGATTGAGTGAGTGAATGAGTGAGTGAGCGTCCGTACTCAGCACATGGTGGCATGGGGCTAATCACAGCAGAGATTAGACAGACATCAGCGGAAACTAGTGGTCACTAGGCTCCCTTAAGCGCTAAGCACTCGGTCACTTAAGTCCGATTGTCTGGATAACACAACGTGACGTCACTGCCTGAGCCGGGCTTCCCTCCACGCGATTTACTCCAATCAGGAACGCCCGTTCCCTCCCCGGCTGTTCCCTTCCATATTTCACCCCCGCCGCGTTCTTTCAAATCCTTGTTTTGGTGTGGTTTGTTTTGCAGGTGCTCCGTCACGCGTTCCTCCATACCTTTCACAGCGCATTTGAGAGATTACTAAAGTCATTCTTTCATTCATGTTTGGGTAACATCCAATCATTCTTGCTGGTTCAATGGACCCCCCCCCATAATTTTGAACAGTCTGCTCCTCAGTTGGTATGTACAGTATTTTGTTGTTTGATACAGACAATCACTTCCCCGCTGACACGCTTTCAGTCCCTCTGCACTCCTGATGTGCTCACAGAGTACTACGCCTACGGCTGATGTCAGACCCGCACTTACAGCTGAACACACAACTCACTCCTCTCAGTTATGAGACTCTCCTCCACAGACCCGCCAGACAGCTGATGGCGTGTCGCCTGCATGTCAGCTAATGCACCGTTTCACCGCTTATGGCGCGGCAACGTTGTTAGCATTTTATTTTTATTTTTTACATGAGTAAAGGAAACACAAAGAAATTGTAGTGCGACTTTGTTCCCTATTTACCCCATCAGCACACAGCTGAGGAAGAGGCATATTAAAAGCCACTGCGGTAAAGGGTACATTGAACATGAGTTGTTGTCTCTTAAACACCATTCAGGTAATCAAGTAATATGGAGGCCTTTGTTAAATCTTTGGCATCGCAGAATAAGCAACTTTAAAAGTCTCATTCTGGGACACGACATTTCTTTTCTGTTACACAGACAAACACTGAAATCATCGGAGCTCGATGCCCGGAGAAATACTTCCCCTCCAGTATTATCTCAAAGTTTTAAATGATCTAAATGTGACCCGGTTCATTTCCGGCTGTGTGAGTGACATCAGCGGACAAAAAGTGAAACATGGACCCACGCTGTCGCCTAGCAACGCAAATCTGTTGATAAACAGACGGGTGAATGCAGATATTCTCAGGGCAGACAGCATGTCGACGTTGAAGCGTGAACATGTTGTGGTGGTAACACGGAGTACATGCCCAAACCCGCAAATAAGCACAATAAGTCTCCTATAAGTACATCTTTTGACAATGAAGCCACATTTGAAAAATTATTTTGTAAGTGCTTACTGCTAGACAAACCACAGCGTCTCTGAAGCAGCTTAAAGCACACATCAGCCACTGTTTACATCATCCAGATGTATGCTATGAGCTAATAGCGACCCAGGTCTTGTATTCATTTCTCAAAGAAACAGCATTATTTTCATGTGTGCGGACTAGAAGTGGTTAAGTAGCTCGTTGCTGTTGTGATTTACAGTGAATCGTGTGGATTTTATGCCCACTACCGGCCCCAGACAAAGTTTTGGAATTTTTCCAAAACAAAAATCACATGGCAGATCATAGCAGGCACTGACCGTAGCCAGAAAGGAGTCTTTTTAACACCAGATGCACTGCGGTGTCTTTTTCAGTTCACACTGATAGTTCAAGAGGCATAAACGTTAGAAACGTGTTGCCCTACTTGAATTAAATCCTGAGTGGAAACACCATTACAACTAAATGCGCTGAAAAAAAGAGCGTTCGATCTTGCTTCAACCTCAGATAATCCGTACAGTTTAATGTCTAAACCCTTCAGCCAGGGGTTAACAAAAGACCAAAAAAATCCATCCAGTAAATCCTTGAAGACCCACTTTGTACTTTAATGATGTGCTTTCATCCCCTCAGACCAAACAAAGTACCGGAAAAACATCCCCCATGCTGTTCAATGAGAGAGCGTGTGTGTGTTTGAACGTGTGTGTGCGTGCGTGCGTGTGTGTGCGTGCGTATTTCCCAGCATGCACGGACACGGCTCTTCTTTAGAAGAAGCCCATGAGTTATGAACACCCTAACCAGATTTCCCCCAAAAAACAAATGAGGGAAGTAAACATGGGAGAATGTAGCCCCCACCACCAGGACGAACAACAAAGAAAAAACACTGCACTTTCCCAGGGAAGAAAAACAGGCATTGAACCCGCTTTCCCTTGTAACATTTTTATGAATGAGTTCTGGCTGAAAGGAGGTCTTTTATAGTAACTCAATGAAAACACTTTCCCCTTGCGTCATTTATTGAGTCGGTAAATGACCGGGGTTCTGGAAACAAAATGCCTCCGGATCCGAAGCAGCACGAGAAGGGGCCTGTGAGCCCGGTGCACCCTCCAACCACAGAGAAGCTTACTGATGGAGGCCGTTATCAGCAGAGACATCGGGTTGTTGCTCTTCTGTTGCGTTTGCTGATGCTGGGACAAACGGACATAGTTCCGTGGGCATTAACACGCGAGATTGGAGAGCTGAGGGGAGGGAAGGGGGGGGGTGGTTTCCAGCACCACCAGACTTCTCCAATAAAACCCTCAATAAATAGCGTGACAGTGCAGCCTCTGCAGCGAGAGCGGTGGTGTCCTGTTGTTTCGGATCAATGATGAATTAAAGGAGGCGGAGACAGCAGATGATTGTCCCTTTGCCCGGGCCGCCGCGCCCCCCCTCCCTCCCCAGGTCAGCTGTTAATTCATCTCCGCTTCTCGCATTTTTTTTGTCGTCTTAAACCGACTGACCAAAAACGTAGGAAGATTCCAAATGAACCCAAACACACCCGCCGTGGTCAGGCCAGCTGGCCTGCAACCATGAGGCTTTGAAAGTGTGGTGAAATCATGTATTTTCTGTATTATGTGAAAAGGCCGCCTAGTCGGCCGTGATGTCATATTAGTTTAGAGACTAAAATTAAGACTTTTTTTCTATCGTAGATACTCGCGCCAGGTGTGAGCGTTGTGCTTTGAGGCTTCGCAGGTAGTTTGTTAAGTGCTCGATTAAATTGAGCTACAAGTTTGCAGCAACTAAATTGAACTTATTGCTTGGCGCCAGCACTAGTACTCACAGTGCAAGAGCGGGTTTAGTAGTCGCAGCGGAAGGCCGAGCAACATCGCTAGAAACCTGCTAATCTCCCGAGGAGTAGTAGACGTACTAATAATAACGGCAGCAGCAGATGGCGTCGGAGTTGAGGCGGTAGTATGAGAAACAGTAGAAGCAGCAGCTGTCTGACGAGGACTGGTAATAGACGTATTACTACCAGCCAAGGCATTTAGTTGTTGGCTATTTAAAACAAAAATATCCAATTCCTGTCCTTCACAGCCAAGGCTGCCTGCGGAAAAAAAGAAACGTTTTGGTTTTGACGGAGAGCGAAAGGTGGCGGTGCACAGAGCGGTTACACTTGACCTCTTCACCACAGACCGGTTTATACCGAGGAAAAGCCTTTATGTCCTATTAGCATCAGAACAGTCCAATAAAATCCTGCACTACATGAATCTACCGATTAACTTTTACCACCAAGTTCTGACAGCGCGAGATCACCTTGGGGAGGATACAAATGGTCACAAGAATGAGCACTGTGTTGTCAAGGCAACGCAGCTGCCTGGATGTTGTTGAGTCGTTGCCGCGGCGGCAGGAAAGAGGACAGACGGGTGGCCTTCTCGCATGTGAAGACACAACGTTAGATGGAATGCAATTAAGTGTGTCTACTCTTTGGAGTACACGTTTTAAAAACGTTTTTAAAACGTTATACTTCTACAATGTTCTAAAGAGGTCATTATTGTACTTAATGTTTGTCGACCAGCTAAATGTTGAAATGGGAAATCCTGGATAATCATTACTTCTCCTTTTAATTCTAAAAGTGTATTTCTATGCTCATGTTTCTGAATGTAAGACATTTACTTGTAACAGAGTATTTCTACACGCCGATATTTGCTACTTTAAAGCATAGAAGAGGAGAGAACTCTAGTTTATTGTGGACTCTCTCTCGCTCTCTCTTGTTTTCTTGCTGACGTGAAAACAAGCTCACGTCTTCTGCCCCCTGGTTTCTCTCCCAGCATGACGCCGCTCCAGGATAACACAGCGATTTGGCTTGGACGACGGGGACAGCGTGTGTCTGTGGGTGCATGCGCATGCACGCGATCTGGGACCAGTACCGCGACCATGTGACGAGACCGAAAACATCAACATGCTGAGTCTGCAGCGAGGCGCCAGTCACCAGGGAAACAACTCGGCCAGACACACACACACACACACACACACACACACACACACACACACACACACACACACACACACACACACACACACACACACACACACACACACACACACACACACACACACACACACACACACACACACAGTCAGCCAAAACATGTTGTCTGAAAGGAGTCATCTTAAACGCTGCAGTTATAAACAGAAAGTTGAAACTGTTGGTTTCAAACCCATCGCACCCTGGAGGGGTTTCATTAGGCTCGACACGCTTCAATTTGGGTTTTTTGAGCAGATCTGCATTGAATCGACACAAGACATCCGAATACATTAGCCAATGCCTTTTTTGAGTATGTGAATACACAGTGTGTCATTTGTCAGCCCAGTAGAAGATGCTCGCTCGATGGCGACATTTTTTTCCTTTTCTTCGCAGACCTGAATAAACAGATATATTACAGCAAAGATCTGCAAGACAAGCCGATCAAGCCTAGCAACACCCCCCCCCCCCCCTCCCTCCCCCCAACACTTCCCTGCTTCCCGGCAGCCAAAACACACCAACCGGAGCAGTTAAAGTGACAGGTAGCAGGCCCCAGCTGTAAGCACATGGCCGTTCATTACAAATTCACAACCAAATCAGGCCAAAGGCATGACTTTGCACACTTAAATCCCTGGGAAGCATTAATTTGTGCGTTTGTGTGTGTGTGCGCGTGGAGGTCGGCCTTACCTTTTTGGCAGTAGTTGGAATTCCAGCAGCGGTAGTTGTAGTTGTTGTTGAACATGGTCTTCCTGCACTGGGGGTTGTTCTCCATGATGCCCGGGCACACGTCGCTGCACTCCTTGGACTGCTTGTTGCCGGCGATGTAGTTGTTGAACTCGGCGTCCAGGATGAGCGACCAGTCGATGGAGTCCAGGTAGCAGAGCTCGGGGTTCTTTTCGATGCGGATGGCGCCGCGGGTGATGTTCTTCAGGTTGTGCAGGCCGATGTCCTTCAGGCTGGTCATCTCGAAGATCACCAGCGCATAGTTGTAGAAGAGGTTTCGCCCGCGTATGACAGCGAGGTTGGGGAAGAGCGTGCTCAGGCTGTCCAGGCCGGACACGCGGAACAGCAGCAGGTAGTCGGTGATCATGGTCAGCTTGGGGAAGCTGAGCGAGCTGAAGTCGTCCTGCTGGACGTTTTTGTTGTTCTTGTCGCCGATGAGGAGGATCTGCAGGTAGCCCTCCACCACCGTGCAGTTTTCCAGGCGCCTGAATTCGATGATGTCATTCCCGATGTCGATGCTGGGGCCGCAGACTACAGAGGGGGGGGGAGGAAGAAGTGACAAAAAGCAATGGGGGTGAATGCGGGGGGCTGTTGTCCATCAAATTCACCCCCAACGTAAACATCATTTGAGGTTCTGCAGACAGTTGTCATCAAAAGTCTAAAAAAATGCACACACACACTTTTAAGCGGAGCAATTAACAATACAATACTCTCTATTTATAAAGCAATGCTTGTTTGTGCATTCTCCAAATATTGACGGTACACTTGAGCTGCGCGGTTGTTGACACAACATGTTTTCCTGGCAGTTCGCATTCTCAATGGCATCTTAATACGACGTGACGAAGTAAACACGCGCGCCGGGTTCCATTCAAGCTCAGGTGAGCGCTGCACTCGGGTTTACAAAGCCGACGCTCTCGTGTCCACTTCATACGAGGCTGGCTTTTGCTTTTATCAAGCTTTCACACCACAACGCCATCAAAAGCATAGAAACTATTCCACTTTCAAAAGACACTTCAGAAGTGTACACACTCGAGTTTCGATCATAAGTGTGTGACAAAGAGAAAAGTACATCATCACAGTCTGTGAAACACAAGCCAACACTTTGGGTAACGACTCTGTGGCGGACAACAGTGCCGTCGCTAACGTGCTGGTGTTATATGAACCGGCTTGTTAGCATAGTCAAAAGGTTAAGCGCAATCAACAAAGAATGAAAGGGTCACGGTCAAGCTAATCCATTTTGTGCTGGAGGTCACTGAGGTCAAGTCAGAAGTCATATTTAAAGCTCTTCAGCATCGGCTTTACTTTTCAGAATTGCAGGTTGACGAAGGGCCGGGCGGTTCAAGCAGTACACCGGTGTAAGATTTCCGTCCGGTCTGAATTTCTCACGTACCGTTCATACCGATGTTACACCATAACAACTGACGTTGGTCTTTGGCAGGCGGCAGAATTTATTTTTACACGTTATGGAGGAGCACCAGGCGGTCAGAGCTACTTCTCTTACGTGTGTTGAGATTGAGTCATGGTTATAACTTTATAACGACAATGAAAACCCCACAACGAACACGCTTTAAAGAGGGTAAAACACCACGACACAACAGCTTGTGACACATAAACAATTTGTAACACTAATAATTGGACCTTTATTAAATGACTCCGCCGAACTGCATGCATGAAAACAGGGAAACGAGCGCAACGAGGGACCAGAGATGCACAAACACAACGTGTGCCCCAGAGAGGAGCCGCGTCTGCTCGGAGGGTTTTGGGGTTTTGGAAAATCTGACGTAAGTTACGTTAAATCAGGCAACAATTTACTGCAAAGTCTGTCGAGCCTCTGGTGGCAACAGCAGCAGCCGCAACAAGCTAACGCGCCTCCCAACACTCCTTTTTGGGGTCAATAGAATTAATGTCTACTTGAAAAAGCAATACGGTCACATACTTTCTTTCTAAATACCGCGATGTGGACTTTTGGCCGTACCGCACAGCCTGGGATTTTGATCAAAGGACGGACAAACTAAGACAATTGTCTGGCCTTTGATGGGAACTAAATGTAAAAAAAAAAAAAAATTCAGGGTAAAATAGTTTTGTTTACATTTGTTTTCAGCCACATGAGCAGTACTTTGTAAATAACAAAGACGGACAGTAGACTGATTCCATTTAGAAGCAGAAATACTTTGAACCCAAAGACGCTCAAAGCAAGTTCGAGAAAAGAGACAGAGGACACTGCTCTGAATCCAAACCTGCACAGGGAAAACGTCAGCCGGTGATGACGGGGCGGGGGGCTTTTTCCAACTTGTGCTTCCACTTATTTGCTGTGCTCTAAACGATACTTGGCCTGAAGCCCCAACAGCAGCCACAGAAACACACAGGCCATTATCGTACATCACCGTGAGGATTCAGACATCAAAAGCTGGTGGGAAGCTGGTGAGTCACACCGAGCAGCTCACAGGCATTCACACAAGTGCTGCAATGCTCACTGCACAGTTGTGCTGCATGAAGGTGAGGAGAGAGGGCATGACACGGTAACATCTACTTTATTAATTAATACACGTTAGGGCTGCTATTGCAGGTTTAATATGGGGAAATAAAAAACTTTTTGGGATTCATGGGATTTTCCTGAAGGCAACAGCCGGAGTAATGAGCCGACAAATGTGTTCCCACAATAGATGTCGCACAGCGGGGCCGTGGCATCACTCTAAAATCTAAGAAAATAAGTAGCAGGGACGCAGGGAACGCTGGAGCCAAGAGACATTGTTGTAGGCCGACTGCAACGGTTAGAATCGCACCAGGTTTTGGGGTTGTGGAAGAAAACAAGATCTGCAGGAAACCCAAGTTTATGACACTTTTTGTTCATCATCTCTGCACCACTTTTATGATTTTGAAAGTCATTAGCCGGTAAACAAGCAACACTCGGGTTAAATGAGCACGTGGTCACAGAAGCAGGGGGTTATGGAGCCAAATCATTTTAAAAACAAACGTGAACCTGAAAGTTTTGTTGCTGAATATTGAAAAATACAAACAATGTATTCAAAATAAAAATAAGACTCAGTTCTATATTTTTTTTTTAATAAAATATTTTTTTTCAATCACCGAATATCATTTCGATATTCAGTGTATTGTATTTTTCAGTTGCAGATTTTATGTTTTCGGACTCAAATCTTATGTTTTCACTTTCAGAAGTCACTTGGAGGCTTCAACGCAACAGGTGCATTTACCAACACACTTTGTATCATAGAACACAAAATGTATTTTAAACTTGTGTCAACCAGACTTTCAAAATATATGAGATGAGAACTAAAAGTGCAGAAATTATAACTTATAGACAAAGCTAGATTGATTCTGGGCTACTGTGGAAACCTCGACAGCTCATTCTGGAGCACTTTTAGACTCGTTACTCGATTCAGTCTGCCTGTCTGTGACGACATCAGTAAGCAGCGGCAGCCGCGTGAACAACAAAACACAGCGTGGAGGAGACGACTGCGAGCGAGACATTTACAAACCAACTTAATCGATCCAGCGCGTGGAAACATTTTGGCTTTTGCAAACACGGAGGTGTTCTGAATTGATCCAAACATGTGTAATTATTGTGTAATGTTTACATTGAAAATGGTTGCACTTCATTCAAATAAAAAGGTTAATACATTTGCCATTAATGTTGTTTGCTTGTTTATAATAGCCATAATTAATTTAAACCTGATTCCCTTACAAGAAACAACAGGGATCTCGATTTCAAGTCACTGAAATTAATCGTTCTAAATTAGCACAGATCGTCCATGAATCGAATCGGCAACCATGACTCGCGATTCGAATCGAATCTTTACACCCCTAATATACGTACATACATACACGTCTAGATCGCCTCCCCCTAAAAAACAAAGACAAGTTTTATCCCCATATTTTCCCACAGTCAACAAACTTTCCAACGATCAACCCAGTGGAGCCGTGGCTTGTACCGAAGCCCGCCTCAAACGTGATGAAGCCTCGTCGCTTGGTTCTCGCATGGGACTGGAGGGGCCTCCGGGGAGCCGTTGTGAAATGCCTCTGGCGTGATTTAAGGCCGGCGGGCCGTGAGCCGGCGTGCCCTTCTAATATACTTGTCAGCGCACACTGTCAGCAGCCTTCAGCGAGCTGCATACCTGTTAATACAATTCCAGACCGCCGGGCCTGTCAGACGCAGCCCAGGCGCTTTCACCCCCGGTGGTCCTTCCCGGCATGGACTCACCCCCCCACCCCCCTCTCTCCCCTCCCTCCCCGACTGTCATGGGAAACCACTCCGAGAGCGGGCTCGTGACACCGCCACACAACAGCGTCTAACCAAAAGTTTACACCTTGCGCTCGGCTGAATGAGAAAAGCGCTGGCAGGTGTAGCGGCTTAATACCCCCCCTCTCCTTTCCTCTCACACGGACACATTTCTACACAGCTGAGTACACAGGCACATCTCTGCAGCTTTGATGAGCTTCCAGATCACATATTTGCTTTTTGATAACCTTCTTTTCCCCCCCGCCCCCCCAACTGGCAGCAGCAACGAGACGATCAGAGGAAAACCCTGAACAATAAGGGTGAGAAATAGGAAGCATTTCGCCCCTCTGAGCTTCACACGCCACTAGCGTGTGAAGCTCAGAGGCGGGCGTGGGGGAGGGGAGGGGAACGACTAATTCATAAACACTTTCCCACATGAGAGGCAAGGTGAGAAGACAAGGATCACACTGGACGGATAAAACTTGTTTGGTTGCTCTGAAAAAAAAAAAAAAAAAAAAAGGCTGCATGTGCAGCAAAAGAGCCGGCGGCCCGTTTACCAGAAGCTTCTCGCCCCCGGAGGCCCGGCTGACACAGCAAACCAGCGGGGAGGCTTGAGAGTCCGGCCACACAAGGAACCTTTAGTCACAGACACACGCACGCCCGGTGGAGTGGGAAAGTGAAACCCGTGACACACAGTTCACAAGCACCTCACTCTTTCCAATCAACAGAACGTGGTCTGTTTTGCATGCGAGTGCCCCTTGGTTTGTTCTATTTTAAAACCCAGACAGGTAAACAACCCCCCCCCCCCCACACACACACACACACACACACACTTAACGTTCACCCCCTCCCTGCCTAGTTTACGGTCAACCTGGAAACATGGGATGGGGGGTGTGATCGCAAAATAAAAAGGCATTTTGGAGAAATGTAGAAGCTTGCAGTTGGTTGGAGTTGAGGGTTTACGTGCTGAGAAGAAGTTGTGAGCTACAGTCCAGCTCAAAGCTGCAGTCAAAGAAGTACAGAGTGTTTACTTAAACGGGTAATCGCTCAGCTAAAATCGCTCACCACGACCTTGTGGTGACCATTGTTTGGCTGATGGGAGGATGTCGCAGACGCCGCATCTTAATGGAAGCATTCGCAAAGAAAAAGGTGTTTCTAAAGTAAACTAAAAGTGCGTGTTATTAGTGTTCATTTAGGAGCCCTTCTGGAAATAACAATATAACACTAAAATGCCAGTGTTAATCGGAAAATCTGGGGAAAGTTAACAAAATATGACTTGAAATCAACTGACCCTTTACCTACTTGGTGTAGAGCGTGGCGACTGGATCAGCCCCTCCACCCCCGGATAAACGCTTCCGGTTAGCGACAACAATCCAGACTCAAATATTGTCTGCGTGTGCGTGATTATTTTGAGTAGAGACGTCTAATCTAATCAGGCTTATACGCAGCCGTATTTGTCGAGGTTCTTGTTTGGGATGTTTTACTTCTTAAATCCTACTGAGATTGTTTATTCGGACTCACCCTGTGCCAATAAAAGCTGCGCATATATATATATATATATATATATATATATATATATATATATATATATATATATATATATAAAAATAAAGGTAGCTGAGTCATGGTAATGAATAAATAAGCACATTTAAATTTACTGTGGTGAGATTTGAAGAACTGGTTATAATATTACAACCAAACTTTATACGGTTAAAAAAGTTGTTTGCACGTTATTAAAATGCGTGTAGTTACATGAGCGACGTATCACTATGCAACCAGAACATTTTTCAGCAGTAGACTTAAATTAATACAAAAAGCATCACAGCATCAACGCAGCATGGAAAGAGCCCGGTTTCCCCCTGCGCGCGCGCGTGTGTAAGTGTGTAAGTGTGTAAGTGTGTGTGTGTGTGTGTGTGTGTGCGGGCGCGCGCGCGGCGGCGTTACTTACTCTCTGCGGTGGCGGGCCGGAGGCAGGACGACAGACCCAGCATCAGACCCCAAAACAAGGTCAAGCGGCTCCTTTCCGCCTGGGACCTCATGCCTGGATGAGTCAATCCGCCCAAATCCTGCAAATAAAAAATGTGGAGGGGAACGAACCGCGACCCAAACGTGCCCGGAATTATTCAAAAGACCCCTTTTCTTATGTCAAATCTCCAGCCAGTCCCCCTCTTTTTTTTTTTACAGTTAGCCGGCTAATGGAGCTAATAGCTTCCACGGGCAGGCTAGCGGGTTAGCCTGCTCGCGTCTCCTAGCGGAGGGTCCACAGTCACTGGTTTATCCCTCGGACTGGAAAATGCGTATTCATGGTTCGGGTTTATTCCCGCCCTCAACGACGCCGCACTGGTGCGTCTAACGAAGCCGACGCGGTTAAACTGGCGGCGGGGAGTCCTCTGTAATCCGCATCTTCACACTCCATATCTGGTGTGGGGGGGGGGGACGTTCAACGTCCCCGCTGCTGGAGAATTCCTCGGGAGGCAGAAAACGAGTCACGCGCGCACCTAAACACGCGATGGAAAGAGCCCGTCTGTGGCGCACACGAACATGTTAAATTGATGCGCCAGCCTCCTCGTGCGAACGACACGACGTTTCTTTCGAAATATCCAGGATGGAAATGTAGTTTCAGACCGCAGCCTCCTCCTCCTCAGCCGCTCATCGTGCACACGCGCACCGCGTTGTTGTTGTGGGAGCAATTCACCTTCATGTCAGCGGAAATATTGAATTTTTGACCGTATTATCTGGCGGAGGACCTGGGGTTATTCAACGCGCTCGGTGGATAGCTAGCGCTAGCTGAGCCGGGTGGCGTCGTCACACCGGTTGGCGTACAGGTACGTTCGCGGTCTCCTGCGACCCGTCCGCAGTCCGCCGTTGCTCGCTGTAAACACGGCGCCCTGCGCAGAGATCGTCTCTGTTTGCCAAGATGAATCACTCCCCGCTTCGGCCCCGCCTTCCCGTCCGTGTAAAGTGGGCGTCACTCTTACTGCAGTTTGGCGACGGTTACCATAGTGACTGGTCTGGTACTCCCAACGAGTCCGTTTTGTCCGTGTGCCTCTTTAATATTATATATATATATATATATATATATATATATATATATATATATATATATATATATATATATAAAGCTGGCGTGGCAAAGCGGTCCTTTTGGAATCATTATGTTAATGGGGAGTAACGATGCCCTGTTGTTGACATATGTATATATATATATATATATATATATATATATATATATATATATATATATATATATATATAACAAATATAACAAATATATATATATATATATATGTCAACAACAGGGCATCGTTACTCCCCATTAACATAATGATTCCAAAAGGACCGCTTTGCCACGCCAGCTTTATACGTACATTTGCATCAGACAATTGTGTGTTTTGTCTGTGTTATCATTCGTTGCTAATCTACGACTGCGACACTAACAACCATACTTTCCAATTCGCCGAATGCGATATTATTTGCGGTGCGCTGTTTCTTAGTCCAGACACCGTCACGGGTCTAAAATGTAGACGGAGTGAGACCTCAGACTACCCCTAAACTCCGTTTACGAGGTGCGAAGGAAATCCGGGAAGCTGATCCAGGATCGGGGTTGTTTTGCTGCTAACAAACACGCAGCAGCGCAGGGTTGCCTGCACAAGGATCGTGTCTGTCTGCACCACTTGTAATTACCCTCCTGCGTCCACGCAGTCACAGCCGTCTTTATGTCTGTGCTGGTGTGAGCCCGCGATTCATAGTCTAATGGAATCGTGAAACGTGCAAATATCTATTCAGTCATTGTATTCACCAAATTGCTTTCGAGGGCCTGAGTTATGTCTGTCTTATTGTTATACAGATAATACAATGACACACGAGGGAAATGTTGTTTGCACATGATATACGCTGTTATCTATTTACCTTTGTTTGGTGTTTTAAAGAACTTTCCAAATCAAAACAAATAACCACATTGATCACCCCAGTGCCTTGGAATACTATATCACAAAATGCATCACCTAAGTTTTTTGGAGCTTGCTTTGCAGCAGCAACTCCTGCAAAAACATTTGGCCCAGGGTTTTCCCTGGAAAGACACCGAAATGCTGCCATCTTGAGGAAAAAGGGAACCAACTGCAAGCTTCAAATCTACTGTCATCTACTGTACATCTCAAGACGGGGGGGATAAAAGCTCTCATTTGCTGAATTAATGAAAATGTCTTCCCTTCTGAAACATGTTGTTATTATGCAGGGCCACAGTGGCCATAGGGCCAAAACCCATGAAAGTGTTGATGCTTGGCCTTGAGCCACAAACAGGATTGTCAGCAGTTCACCTTGGCCTCGCATGGCCTATCGAGCGCCAAACACATCCACAAAACTGAGAGGCTAAATGATCCCATACCGCAGCCCCAACATCTAAATATACAGGTGGACTCATGTGCCGGGAGTTTAAAACCACTCACCTCATCCCACTTATTTTGAGACGCAGTCAGGTACAGTTTCAAGGCTCCTCTGTGTCCAAGGAGATTACGATGCTGTGAAAGGAGCAGACGGTAAACAAAAAAAGGCACAAAAGAAAAAACCTGACCGTTTCAATTATCGAGGCCGCTTTCATCAGTTCACAGAACAGGAGCACGGATTATTCGAACGCCGCACATTACCTCAGCTCTGGCAGACAGCACTCGGCATCCGTCACACCCCAACAATTAGCACTGGAGAGAAGAAGACAAAAGGAAATGCACATTAAAGCTGAAGTGAATATCAGTGGCCACCCAAGAGTCCAGCATACAGTGAGTCACCCTCTAACAAGCGCTCACTGTACCAACATGACCTCCCTGTGCCAGAGAATGCTGTGCCTGTCCACTTGCATTTGTTAAGTCCCCATTAAAGTCCCCATGAAGGGAGCCGGCGGGCCCACCTACCTCGACTGTCCCGGTTGAATCCATTCTCGCGCCGCACTCATGTGGAAATAAGCCTGTTTACCACCAACGGGTCACACATGCTAATGAGCGTCTGTTTGTTTTCCAATGTGCTCATGCAGGAGGAAGGGAATTTAGAGGGGAAATAATAGACGATATGCAGACAACAGCCCGGGTGGCTTCGCTGCGCTAATGATGAAAAACGTACAACAGAGAATTAATGGATATGAAATCAGAACAGGAAATGCGGTCTGACTGTTTGATGTTCGCTGGGTTCTGATCACGCAGAGATGTTGAGTGTCAGGTGGCCTGGTTTGGAGGCAGTGGGGTAGTTGTGGCTCAAGAATCCCGCTGATGGGCTGATGATGGACCCAAAGACCCAATGAGCTTTGCTTCAGGAACCTCCAACTGATATGTGAGGTATGGTATGATGTTGCATTTGATACTTTTTTAGAACATAAACTGCAGATCCTAAGCTCATGAGTCATGACACAGCGACAACCAGAAGTCCGGTTTTATCATTTTCTGTTTTGCTTTTGTCGGTTGAAATCACATCTCACTCGTTTCGGCTCTCGTTGCTTGCAGCTTTCGTGAGAACCGCTCATCCAACAATGTCACACTAAACAGTGTGTTTCCTTGCGCCCTGAGCAGCACACATGCCATGAAATACACCCAAAGGACCACGGAATAAGCCTCGTTGAAGGGAAAAAACACCTAATTCTTCCACTGGTTGTTAGACGTCTTCACAAAGACACCCGTTTCGATCGGCAAGCCTTCTCTACTCTCGGGTTGTAAACTGGTGGCCCTTCAGGGCTGTGTGCTCGGCCCCCTCCTGTTCACCCTGTACGTCCGCAACTGTTACCTCAAACATGAGAACTATGTTGTGAAGTTTGCAGATGACCTTGTAGAGTGGTGCTTGGAGAACAATCACTGCTTAATGTAAGACAAACCAAGAAGCTGATTGTTAGCCTTTAGGAAAAAAAGAGACCAAGAAACAATCATCTCAAATACCATTAAATTCCTGAAAATCAACAACCAGTCATCGCAAGTCTCCATCCTGGTGAAGAAAGATTGCAAGTGGCAATATATTTTCGAAGGAAACTTGTGCCCGTGCCAAAGTCCTATCAGATCTTACAGAGGAATAACATAGTTATTGTTATTGTCGTGTAGGGGTGCCTGTAAAGAGCAGAAATTCGATTAAAAGACAAAAGCCACTCCAGCTACAACCCTGCTGCCGACTGGAAACAGATACAGAAGATGAAAACCCTCCTCTGTGCCAACAAACGAAAATGATCTGTAGATAGTTTGCCGTTATGCAGTACATGATTGCACATGAACATAATGTGTCCATTTTATACACGGCAAGTTCAGTTCCAGGGACGTTTAACTTAAGGACTATTACCTACTGCTAAAATAAAAATAAGATTTGTAATAGGACAAGCACAGATGTGACTGATTACATTAACGATGGTTGAGTTCCATTAAAGTGTCCCGTTGAGGGACGACCCACATGGTGCCTGCACACGTCAACGTGAATCAGATACATCGGTCTACGACTGCTTTTCCTGCTGTTTTCACAGCTGCTCACCTACTCGTCAAAATGTCTTCAGTGAATAAGGCCCCTTGCTTTGTGATAAGGGACAAACTTTTAAATGGTGTCTTGTTTCACATGGTGGTCAGCGTCGAATGAATTAATTGACCATGTTGGAGTTTTCAATGCACTTATGAAGAAACTTGATCAAGATTAATGGCTAGGAACTTTTTACCATTGGCCTTTTATTGAGTTTTTTTTACGTTAAACTCTGTTGCTTGCAAACAAACTCTCCTGACGGCTGCTAGTCACGACACAGGAAGGCACAGCTAGTGTGATGTCACTGCTTTGAGATTTCAAGGCAGCGTGGAAACAAAGATACAAAGAGTCCAGTAAATAGCGTGATGCCTCAGTTACTGGTGAATTAGTCACAAAGACTGCGAAGATTATGTAATGTGGCGGTAAAGATTCTCAGAGCTCCTGATGACACATGGGAAACAGAGAAAGAGGGGCCGTATAAAATAACGCCTTAATGGGAAAATCATTAAATAAAATAAGCATCAATAAATTGTTATATCACAGCGTTCTAACGAATCTAAAGATATGTCCTTTAGGTATTGTGATATTGTAAATTGTAGTGTTGTATTGTATTATTTTGGAAACAGAAACATTCCACTAAGACTAGAATCAGGTACACAAAAAGGTTTTAAGTGAATTACTGCTACTAAGTGTACTATGGATCTATTTTTTTCACATTTAACTAGATCAATTTAATCTAACACATCGTGTCTAATCTAACACTTTGATATCTGACTCAGATTCCTGCTTACACGGTTCTAAAAAATACTCTAATAGGTTTCTGGTCATCTGAGTGTAGTCGCGCCTTCATTTCTCGCCATCTCCGTCCTTTTCCTGCCCGGAACAAATAGTCTGAGGCGTTCGTCAGCGGTCGACTGCTGAATGTGGTGACACAACCGGATGTTGCTGATGCGCTCATCCGGCAGCTGAGAGGCTTTGCGCATCCTAGCTAACGTTAATCTTAACCTCAAGGTTTTAACATTTTAACCATAACTTCATATTGCTGTTTGACAACACAAAAGAACCGCCATGATTAAAGCCATCCTGATATTTAACAACCACGGAAAGCCGCGGCTGATCAGATTCTATCAGTATTTTGTAAGTATTTGTGTTCAAAACGTTAGCGCCTCTCTGTTGCTATGCTATGTTTACTCTTTACTTTGTGTCAGCTGGACACACATCTTTCCAATATTTACTTACAGGTGTGTTTGTCTGTGTTGGACCTGTTTGTCATTAACCAACTTGTCACCTCTTATTCAGGCAAACATCGCTCTTTGTAACACATTTAACAATGTACACTTGTACCTGCAGTATTAAACGGTTGGGATTCGCTTTTAGCTTCATCGGTTATTATTAACTCCTCCAGTTTCTCCTAAACACAAACACCCCGTAATGACAAGGTGAAAAATGTTTTGGGGACATTTTTGCAAATCTATAAAAAATAAAGAACGAGAATACAACATGTACATTTTCTATTAGTGCCAGGACGCTCACAATTGAAGTGCATTCTGTTTCCACTGGTCATCCACTCCGCAGCACTCAACAAAGCAGGCCTGTATTTATGAAATAAATTTATGAAATGCAGAAGCCACTGCTCGGTAAAAAGCACATGACAGCCCGCATGGAGTTTGCCAAAAGAAACCCACACAGATCTCTGGTCTGATGAGACAAAGATTGATCTCAGGCGAGCCAGGAATATGACTTCAACCAGATTGAACATCCAACCTGATGGGAGGTTGAGAGGTTCTGCCAAGAAGAATGGGAGAAACTGCCCAGAAATAAGTGTGCCAAGCTTGTAGAATCAAACTCAACAAGACGTGAGGCTGTAATTGTTGCCAAAGGTGCTTCAACAAAATATTGAGAAACGGCTTTGAATACTTATCTGCATTTTATATTTTTGTTCTTTATTTTTAATACATTTTTAAGAAATGTGCATCAAGCTTTTTTTCACTTTGTCATTTTGGGGTATTGTGTGTAGAATCTCGAGGAAATAATTCTGAGATGCACTATATATTGCTGCCTATTATCAGACCGAACTGAGTTTATTTAGACACGACGCAATGCTACTTTACTCCCCAAGTGAATCTATTAAGCAAACTCAGACTACATTTTCATGATTGGTTGGCACATAACAGCCTCACGTTTTCTTACAGACGGAGGACATGCAGCAGCAGATCATTCGGGAGACTTTCCATTTGGTATCTAAAAGAGACGACAATGTCTGCAACTTCTTGGAAGGTGGAAGGTGAGAATTGCTGTTTAACCAGCTACCAGTAGGTCAGAAAATCGCACTTTGAAAAGGGAATAACCAAGCACGTATTCCTACTTTTTGTGCATCTAAAAAGCCTGTCGGGTGTCTGTGGTGATGGATTCCCCAATTACAAGCAAGCTGCTGCGACTCGTTCTTTTATGTTGGGATCGTAAATATACGAACCCCTGGCCCATCAGGTTGTCCCTCAGTCTGATTGGACAACCTTTGGCAGTGAAGATGAGCAGCGGATGACTGCGGCTGCAGTAGCATGAATTTATCCATAAGATGGAAGCAAAACTCACAAAAGCGGACCGGGACTCTTGTGCACTTGTTTTCATTTCTCTAATTCTCTCATTTATTCATAGCAAACTCTTATTTGTTTCATTCCCTGCTGTCACAAGCACAGAGCTGCAATCCTCTTATAACGTTGCGTGTTTGTTTCCTTCTCGCAGTCTCATCGGTGGCTCCGACTACAAGCTCATCTACCGGCACTACGCCACCCTCTACTTTGTCTTCTGCGTGGACTCGTCTGAGAGTGAGCTCGGCATCCTGGACCTGATCCAGGTCAGCTTATTCTCTATTTAAAGACAAATGTGTAGGGTTTTCCATGGCCCCCCAGCTGCTTAACACGCTCCTTTCTATTATATAATGCTGCATCTGATTCATTTGTTGCCTCCTCACTGGTTGCTTTTAGTGCCGGGGATCTGAGAAATGAAACTTCACTTCTTCATGGAAATCCCTCTGGAGGAGATGATAAACAACGATGACGAAAACAAATATGTATTTATTTTATTTTGGATAGCTCACAAGAGGCCCAACTTATCCACACCCACACAAATTACTGCCTAAAGTCCTCCCACTGATTGCTGACATCAGGTATTTATCAGCGGCGAGTCAGCATCAATGAATGGGAATAACAGCCGAATAAAAGACATGCAAAACAAGTGACTCCCAGAGAGTGTGCCAACACATTGCCATGCAAAAGTGGGAATAGGGACCGTCTGTACTTCACTTATTCAGTAGATTAATAAGAACTATGATAACAGTCTCTGTACGATAACAACATCTGAATTTTATTTGAGACGTGTGACAAATGAACTTCTTCTCTCTCTTCCTCATTCGTAGGTGTTTGTGGAGACGCTGGATAAATGCTTTGAAAACGTCTGCGAGCTGGACCTCATATTCCACATGGACAAGGTGAGTGGGGGTCGCGCTCGGAAGCAGACTCAGCAATAAGAAAATGATTGAAGAGAAAGACATTTTGCAGGAGGGCCCAGACTCAGTAACTAGAAGTAAACAAGGTCAGCGAAGGCCGCTAGGTCAACGTCCACGTTGGCAAATCATTTCATCGTCACACACTTTATGGGTGCGTGCCTGTGCCAGCGTATCGGTGCGGCCAAACGTATATTAAAAGTACAGTGTGCCCTGAAACGTGTTGCCTGAAGCAGTGGGACCATAGGAATGTTTTGTTCACGTTCACTCCATTATGATTACAGTACATGTGCCAAGTCTCTTGCGGCGGAGTGTTCTAAATGGTTTTGTTTTTTGTATTCAGTAAATGTGTGGGATGAGGGGATCTTTGTGTTTGTGAGCGAGCAGGCAGGATCCCCGAGTGAACATGTGGCGTAGTTGCGTGTGTGTCTTGGACCTCTCCATGCGGCCAGCTGCGCCGCTGCAATCGATCCAGTTCCTTTCACCGTCCGGGCCCAGAAGCTAATCGCATACATGTACACGACCATCTTGATTGAATTTCCTCAGCAGGAAATTGTTGTCATGTGGTGCAGTAGGAGTTTGGCGTGAGGAATGTTCCCGAGGAGGAATTGGGAAATGTTTTTACCAGAGACTTTTGCTTTGCAAGCTGGACAACACTTCACTGCATTGCCTGTGTATCTAGCTTACTATATACTATACATTACTAATTTCAAAGGTGCTCCAGGAGTGCTCGCTGTCCTTTCTCATCCATAACTCATTAGACGGTGTCATGTTCCACAGTTAGGCTCTCTGCCCTCAGGGATTTACGGCCCTCAATGTAAAAGGGAGCGTTTTAAACTGCAGGTGAGCCACGGCAGCGGCGTTCCAGTCACGACTGAATTCTTCAAAATTGGGTTTTTCCGTCTCTCGCCCCCTTTGTAGCGTTTGGTGTAAAGAAACACAAATGAGCCGAGGAATGTTCAGATGCAGGATGGTGTGACGCCGAACGTCCCGCCCCTTCTAAACCGTTGCAGCTGGCTGCGGTTTCTATTATATTTTTCGGTGTGACATCCAAGTGTTCAGTTGCATTTAACCCGAAGACACCCTGAATGGCCGTGTGCTAACTGATGTGTGTCGTCCGTCCGCAGGTCCATTACATCCTGCAGGAGGTGGTGATGGGAGGCATGGTGCTGGAGACCAACATGAATGAGATCGTGGCCCAGGTGGAAGTGCAGAACCGCTTGGAGAAGTCCGAGGTCAGTCGGTTGTGACATTAAACATCACCTTCGCCATCAGCCTGCCAGCAGACTGCTCGCAGCCGGGATTTGTTTGAGTCAAACGGGTCTCGTGATGACGTCGTGTTGTTGAAACAACGGACCAACCAGAGCTTAGCTGGCTTAGAAGCTGGACTGTGGATATCATCTTCCCACTACCTTCTTAAAAAGGCAAGCGTTGATGAGACTGACTGACTGAAATAACACGTGACATAACTTGAGGGGAATTTATCACACATTTTGGTGTGTAAAATCATTTCTTTGATCGTTGGAAAAGAAGTTAAGCAACCGCTGCCGGTGATTGCTACTGCAGCTTCTGGTCCATAGAAGTCTGTAGTACAACGTTTTGGGAAGTACAGTTATTTTGTTATTTCTGATCAAAATAGGCTACAACCCCGACAGGGTTAGCTTAGCATTATGACCTGGTGGAATGTCTAGCAGATGTTTCTTCAAAGGTATACAGACTACTACTAGAACTCAATCATTTACAAGTGTCACAGCAGGTAAATCTTTAGACGAGTTTTCAATCGGCTGTAATCACACACAGATTGTGCTCACGGAGGCTCACAAGGTGTTTTCCACTCCTTGTTTCGGCAGGGAGGTTTTTCAGCGGCACCCGCTCGCGCCGTCTCTGCTGTGAAGAACATGAACCTGCCCGAGATTCCCCGCAACATCAACATTGGAGACATCAATATCAAAGTGCCGAGCCTCTCCCCGTTCTGAACAGCCTGCTGAGCTCCGCAGGGCTGATGTACTACTGATGCTGCTCCGCTCCGCCCAGTTCTGTTGTTCCTACGGGGAAAACCAGAGCAGCTTCACGTGTGTCATCATGGGACCACGGCAGCTTATTCTCTTCCATCATCCTGATCTTTTCATATGAACTGGCGACAAGCAGTGGACTTTATTTGAGTTCTGTTTAACACATGTTGCAGGTTGAGGCCCGTTGAAGGATTTGCACGATAATGTAAAGTTGATTCTATAAAATGTCATGAGGATTTTTAATATATATGTATTTCCTCCTATTCATCTTATTCTTGGTTTTACCCGGTGGAATTCCTACTCTCTCCAGAAGAAGGACTGTGTTGGCCCGGTGCCCATTTTTCTTGCTCAACTTGTCCAAATCTCATCATTCATCAGCCGTCGTACTTTCTGGGGATCGAAAACTTTCCCCTCTTTTTGGATCGAGCTTTGTTGGACTTTCACCATAATAAGATATTTTGTTTTCAGCATTGTGTTACAATAACTCATCTCCTGTTGTGTGTGTGTGTGTGTGTGTGTTAATACAATTTGGGATTAGACTCCACTTGGCTCCTGACAAAACTTGTTTCGTAATATATTATCTCCTGGACATCCTCGTAATTTGCAAATGACAGTATGGCTCCCCTGGGTGCAGCAAATGCAAATGCATTGTAGTTACAGCCAAGCTGTAATGTGCTGCAATAGTATCTGTTCAGAGAGGCAGCAGAGTCTTGTGTGTTTGTGACCCTATTCCCCGTTGTTTTTTTTGTGATTATGTTTGTTCAAGCTGGTAGAGTTTCACTGTCACGTCCTGTCAAACCAGTCTGTGCTAAAGACTTTGAGCGACGTTGCAAATTAAGTGAATAAAAATACCCCCCCTCCCCTCCCACGGCTGTGCTTTGCTTTTTTTTAAATGTATTTTCTATACCTCCGTCAGCAGGTATGCGGAGTCACCGGGATGTGGTGAACCTTCATACCTGGTCAGCACACTCACTGCATCAGAGGATCAGAGTTCTTTCTGCTCCACCACATTGTCATGTTGATACAGCCGCATTCTTTCAGTCGCCACCCCTCCTCCCACCCCGCACTATTTTAGGTTTTTTTTTTTGGGGAGCTGTTCCCGCCCCAACATCCCCTGGAAAGACCTGTGGTCAGATCTCACCACCTCCCACACCCACTCTCACAGACGCAGGCTGTGAGTGATTCACATCTGTCCCGGGATCGTTCCAGCTCAACCTCTGTGTCTCATGCTGACTTAAACCAGAGCACGGGGTGGACGTCCAGCTACACACGGTTTGGTATGTACTGTTCTCCCACATGTTAACATTTGAAACGCGCTGCATGCTGAGTTTACTCCTTCTACTGCAAGCTGTGCCTGATACTACCTGCCTGCGCCTCAGCTTCCCAGCTGTTGGCATCTGTTGCAGCCCCTATGTTAGTAGTATGCATTATGCAAACCGTTGGACTCGTTGGCTCTGCTGTGGATTAATCGGTGGTCAACATCCAGCGCATGTAGTACGGGAGGTGAGCTGCAGTTCTCACAGCTGGCTGAAACTTGTGAGCACCAAGTGGAGCGGAGCGCGCAAAGAGCCGATAGTGTGGGCCGCAGATAAGAGGAACACGGCACATAGAAAGGCAACGTTTGAGACAGTGTGGACAAAGCACGCAAATAGAATGAGCCAAAGTCACGCCGGTGATGTACTTCTTCACATAACGCAGATTAGCAGCAAAAGGCAGGTGTCCAGTTTAAGTCCTTCCCAGATGTTTTGGTCAATTCACAGTCCATGTTTTACTTGGAAGTTACAAGCCGTAGACATATTTACACATGTTTTTTTCTCTGGCTGTTTTTTTTAATACATTTTCTCATAGTGTTTAAAATCCGTGTGTTAGTCCCCAGAATGAAATGAGGCAGTGACTGAATCCAGTCCTGATGGAAAGAAGTAGTTGCTGAACTAACTAGCAGATCTCTACTATAATCATAGGGTGGACATACACCCTACGATTATCAGCTTTATGAAGACACATTAATGGCATTAAAAGCTTTTTATTAGTTCAGAATTCTGCCTTCGTACTAGAGATGTTTTCATGTTTCAGACGCTCCGTGGCAGAAGGCATTTTTCATATTTGTCTGAGTGTGGTCTTGTTCTGCAGTTCACTAATTCTAGATGCTCTTTACTTGTTGGATGATGACTTTCTGTTTCCCGTTTAGTGATCATAAGATAAGTGTATGCAGATTTCGTTATCTTATCCTCTCGTTTATTGCTACCGGGTAGTAATAAGCTGTTATACAGCGGACAGGGTAAATAAAAAAGGTATCTTTTTTAAAAAATGTGGCTTTTGTAATAATCCAATGGACAAGTATCGGTCAGCAAATAAAGCCTAAAAATAGATCCAAGAACTTTGTGGGCTGTCTTCAGTCAGCCGCGGTAAATTTCAACTTACCTTTAAAAGAAATATCTCTAGCTGTAGCCTCTCTATATCACACATACATTGTATTTTACAGCGAATTTAATTCAATTCAATTATTATTATTATCATTATTTTTTAAGTTACAAATCTTCCTCAGAGGGCTTCACAGTGTGAACACATCCGATATATTCCTGTACCGAAACCCTGTGGGGAAAATCTCCCCGAAAAAATGTTTTGATGGGGGGGAAAAAAGGTACAATACGTTCAATTGCTACAACAGAAATGATTCAATGACTGAGCGTAGTGAGTCGGGTGTACAACAGCACCACTGCAGAGACAACCACCATCAGACACAACCACCGTCCACAGAAACCTGCAGGGAGGGAAAGACGTCAGGAAAAAAGCAAAGCCCGTAATGTTGCTTTGTGATGACAGTAATAGTAATGTGATTAATATTAATAATGATGAAGTAAGCAGCAGCAGGTGTCAGGAACAAGGTCCAGATAGATCCAAGGAAACCTGTGAGGCGAGAATTCACAAATACTGCTTGGAAGAAACAAAGTGATGTGCGGTAATGTTGACAGTAACAGTATTAATGGTGTTCGAAGTCCGGACCAGATGTAACTATGATCCATAGAAACACAAAAACTCCGGAGGAGGAGCTGAATTAGTGATGTGCCTTAATGAGACAGGCCTGTAGTTACGACACACAATGATTTACCATCAGTTTAAGTTAACTTAACCTGTCTGGGACACATTAAGCAAGTCATTTGTTATGAAAATAGCTCCGTTTTTGTCATGTCAAGTGGATGCCACTAGAGTCAAAGTCCAGAATGAACATGCGTTGAGTCACCCCTAACCCTAACCCTAACCCTGAGTCACAGATTGAATAGATATTTCTATACAACTTGAGAGATGTGCTGATCGCTGCGGCCACTGATACTTCTCCCACATGTAAGATAATAGCACGTATGTTGGGAAAGACTTTTATGGCCTACAGTTTATGAGTTGGGACTGCATGTGGAAGGCTGGTGCTAATGTCAAAGAATGTCAAGGTTTGTCACCGGCTGTAAATGTTGTTTAGCAATAAGATGTTTTATGATGTACCGCCGATATCGTCGGGTCCTAACAAATTGTTCTTGGCTGTACATAAGTGAAACGCGGTTAAGCTCAGTTGTAAAATAAAGCAGATACTGTCTGCTGGTTATTGTTTTAACCAACATCAATGACAGACACAAGACAAAAGGTTTATGACATGTATGTATTTCAAATAGAAAACACAACGAGGGGAAATATGTAAAATGGCACATTAGTCATAGACAGCAATGTGCACAGCAAGAAGGTCATTAGATCTTATTCATGTTTACAAATAAGACTTCTTGGTGAGAAACTAGATCTACTGTTCAGAGATAAAGTTTGAAGAGCGTCAGAGGTTAAAAGAACAAACCACTTTCCAAAAAACACTTGTTACAAAAAGCAAAAACCCATAATTGAGATGACTGTGGTGCAAATCGGCAGACAAACACCGGGTTTATTCCGTACTGTTGAACAACAACCCGTCCTCTCCTCTGCTTCCCCACTGGCTGCTTTTCCATCCGCTGTGCTGCTGCGGATAGAAACGTTGTGCATGTTGCCATATGATCTCTGCGTGTTCTCTGGTGGGCCACGCAAAAGTAACAAAAAGGAGTGGTGAATATATTTAGTAAATCTTCTGGTGGCAGAAAACTGTTTAAATATGAGTTGTGGATGCTGTGAATTTGTGTTAATCGAATTACCGAAGACGATTCACAAAAATCTGATTAAATAACACTTTTACACTCCAACAACTGTTCACTCCAACACACACATTTTGCACCTTTTCTAAAATTTGCTGACCAGCAGACTAAATAACCAAGGTCATTTTTCAATTTCTCCTCAGGTCCTAAATTGCCTTTTTTGCCATGTCAATAGCTCACCCATTAACCGAGAAGCAACAAAACCTGCTGTGCCGGACCAACACAGACTGAGACCCCTCTGAGCCCCTCTGCTCCCCCCTGAGACGGACATGGGGAAAGTCTACTATGTCAGTAGAAATGTTGGCCTCGGGATGCTGGTGCTGGCCGTCACCGCTCTGGTCACGATCATAGCTCTGTCCGTCGCCTACGACAAGGCGCGAGCCGAGAATGGAGGCGAGCCCGGAGACGCGGCGGCAAGCGGCACCAGCGCGCCCGCCCGCTCCCCCACCCCCTCCGCCCCCGAGGAGCCCTGGGACCACTACAGACTTCCGGACGCCCTCCTTCCCATCACCTACAATGTCACCCTGTGGCCCCGGCTGAAGCCCGACGCGAGCGGCTTGTACGTCTTCACCGGCCGGTCGGCGGTGGTCATCAGATGCGTGAAGGAGACCGACCTCATCATCATCCACTCCAACAAGCTGAACCTCACCGGCCCCCACGGGCACCATGCTGCGCTGAGCGGCCTGGGAGAGGCCATCGCGCCCGCCATACAGAGGTCTTGGCTTGTCGTGGAGACGCAGTATCTGGTGATTCAGCTACACGGCAGACTGGCCGCCGGGGCGTCGTACGTGCTCAGCACTGAGTTTAAGGGGGAGCTGGCGGATGACCTGGAAGGCTTCTACAGGAGTGAATACACAGAGGGCGGTGTGACGAAGTAAGCATTGGCGCCATCGTCGTGATCGAAAGGGAATGAGCGACCGACAGGGTTTTTGCTTTCCCCATTTTCATCAACCCGGGTGGTTTTGGTGTGATTTGCCTTGTGTTCTCAGGATGGGGCGTTTTTTCGTTTCCCAAATCGCCAAAGACCCATTTTCCAGATTGGAAATTGTGTTTAACTCTAGATATAATTGCCATGGCTCCAATCTTCCCCTCGGTGCTACAAGTGCCGGTCACGTATTCCGCCTCGTTGCTTTCTCTTCTGTGTAAAAGCTTCATTTGGCCATTTTGCAGAGTTGTTGCTACCTCACAGATGCAAGCTACGTATGCCAGGAAAACATTCCCCTGCTTCGACGAGCCCGCCATGAAGGCCGTGTTCAACATCACCGTCATCCACGAGCCGAACACCATCGCTCTGTCTAACGGCATGGAGACCGGTTGGTTTCAGAAACACATCTTTCTAACTTGTGTCACATCACAAATCTTTTCGAAAACAAAGCTATGAAACACAATCACCCACAGAAATAGTGCTTGGAATAAGATGAATCACATGCTCCTGATGAAGGTTACTTCCAAGTCAGAGTGTGCTGTGTGAGACTCTTGTCTTCCCTGAACAGGCACTAAAGACGACCTCATCGACGGTGAACCGGTCAGAGTGACAACATTTGAGCCCACAATGAGAATGTCCTCATATCTGCTGGCGTTTATCGTCAGCGACTTTGATAGCATTAAATCAACCATGAACAACGGATTGTTGGTAAGGTGTTTTTTCCTTTCGCCTTTTCACATTACCAGTGTGGTCAACACATGAATTAATTCGGATCGTAACGCTGAACAAAGTATTTTTAAGGGTCAGAGGTCACGCCATCTAGATAACATTCCTGTGACCCCGATATAAAAAAACCTTTTTTCCTTTTTTTTGTGGGTTTTCACCGACTTGAGGCTGATTCATTCTTTACAGATCCGAATTTGGGCTCGAAGAAAAGCCATAGAAGACAAACAGGGCAACTACGCTCTCAACATTACAGGGTCGATCCTTCAGTTCTACGAGAGCTACTACAACGCAACATATCCGCTCTCGAAGTCAGGTAGGCAACTATTTATCCACATGCCGTGTGAGGATAGAAAGTGGATCTCATTTCTTTTAACCCACTTAGCTGAAAGTGAAAACTAGTTTCATGGCAATGCAAAGAGCATTAGGATTCATCCTCTCCGGGCCGTTAATGTCCTTACAAAATGCCGTGGCAGCATTAAATAACCTTTGGTGTATATCTCAGTCTGGATTGAGTTCATATGACAGTGTTACCATCCCAAGCCATGCACATAATACATATTTATGATCTCTTGTCTCTGCTCAAGCTCATTTCAAAACCTTGATTGTCAGCAAACATATAATTAGACGATATATACTCAATGGGTTAATAGGTCCTTCAGGGTTGAATTTATTAATTAAAAAAAAATAAAAAGTATTAATCCGAGAGCATTTAAACCTCACGTTACTTCTATTTTCCCAACCAACTTTTATCAAATACACAATGTGGATGGTTAACAGCCAAACAAGTTGATTCTACTGCATCAAGTACTTATCATGGGATCAGACAAAATAAATGGCAAATTTACCAGCGTAATCTTCTTGGACGTCATGATGATGTCTGAATTGTAAGGTAACGTTCAAATGCTGAAGAATTGGCTGATTTTTGATGCAGTTCTTTTCATCCCCAGATCAGATCGCTCTGCCTGACTTCCACGCTGGAGCAATGGAGAACTGGGGTCTGATCACCTACAGGGAAACGGCCCTGCTCTTTGACCCCATCATGTCCTCAACTGGAAACAAAGAGAGAATCACAACTGTCATCTCCCACGAACTCGCACACATGGTAGGCCTGACAAATTGCCACCATTGGATCTTATTCAATTTAAGTGATCGAAGTACATAGTTAGGACACCCGATTGGGACAAATTCAATCTCAGCTGCACCCGACTCATGTTGTAAACATACAAATAAGCCTGTGCACTCAACCTCCCTTTACAAAGACAGATCACTAGGGACAAATAAGCCCTGCTCCCTTTTTAGATCTGTTGAAAGCCTGACATCATAAGTGACACGTCTCTTGGTTGGATATTTCTTGAGTTGAACTTAACTTGTTGGCCAAAATGGCTACTTGCTGTCATACAGCAGCAGTTTCCATGGAAACGTTAGATCCTTGAAGCTTAACTGAGGTGAACCGGTTGCTGTGGTGGAGCGCTTCATCCCTTTCCCTGCACGCGTCGTGTTTTTGTTTTCAGTGGTTTGGCAACCTGGTAACCATGAAGTGGTGGAACGACTTGTGGTTAAACGAGGGCTTTGCATCATACGTGGAGTACCTGGGAGCCGACCACGCCGAGCCCACCTGGAGCATGGTAAGACCCAGGCTGGTACCTTTGAAAGATGCCGGGCCTTTTCAATTGTATTGGTCAGAAAACGTTTCCTTGTTCATCCCTCTGCTTGGCCGCAGAAAGACCAGATCATACTGCACGAAGTGCACAAGGTGTTTGCGATGGATTCCCTGGCCTCCTCGCACCCCCTGTCCCGTGGGGAAGAGGAGGTCAACACTCCCGCTCAGATCAGCGGGATGTTCAACAGCATCTCCTACAGCAAGGTCTGCTTCTCTAACAGTGTCCCATACCTAATCACATAAAAGGTGCACGCGTAATACAATGTTACCTTTTCACACATTTGTCAAAATGGTCATTTATTTGTGTTGAGTAGGGAGCCTTGTTGTCCCGTGAATCTTATCATTTGCCGAACCAGGAGCCCAGTTGCCTCATTGTGGAAACATCCTAAGGGTTTCTGATGGTTTCTGTGTTGTGTGCTGTCAGGGAGCGGCGGTGCTCAGGATGCTGTCAGAGTTTCTCACTGAGCCTGTGTTCGCCAAAGGACTCAGTGTGAGTATTGAGGCTTTTAAAGGGCCTCGTCACTTCATGACTACTGCCCCTGTGTGTGTGTGTGTGTGTGTGTGTGTGTGTGTGTGTGTGTGTGTGCATTCATTTTCATTCATTCTAGTGTGTGTGAGTTCACTTTAAATATTATTCACTGTCTCCTCTCAGTCGTATCTGAACATGTTCGCCTACAGCAACACAGTGTACAGAGACTTGTGGGACCATCTCCAACAGGTCGGTTCAGTTAAACACTGCGATTGTCACCTGGGAATGAGTCCGTGAGCGTGTTTCAACTTCATTGGCAACTCTTTGTTTGTTGTCAGGCAGTTGAAAGCACACCAGGTGTGCATATTCCTCACACCGTCCACGACATCATGAACCGCTGGGTTCTCCAGATGGGCTTCCCAGTGGTCACTATTGACACCCGGACAGGAAGTATCACACAGAAACACTTCCTGTTGGATCCAAACTCCGTCGTGAACGAGCCCTCTCAGTTCAAGTATGAATCAGTTTGACCATATCCTCCAAGTTCCATGTACTTAACAGAAGGTACACGTTCCCGTGTACCTTCTAATGGGAGCGTTAATCGCTTTTTGTAGTATTTATGTAGTATATAGTAGAATTTTTTGACAAAATGTACGAGGACCACCAAAATGATCACAATACATCATCAGGGGGACACAAAAAGAATAGTGGATTACCAAAATCAACATGATTATTTCTCTTTAGGCCATGAATATCTCTTTTTTTTTTTTGTTTACAGCCCGAAATCACAAATGTCAATCTTTCCTCACAGGGCTTTTCAATCTGTACTCATCAGAAATCCTCTGCCTGCGTTACTCATTATGGTTTTTCTGTGTTGGTCCAGTTACACGTGGTTTGTCCCGATCAAATGGACGAAGACAGGTGTGGAGCAGCAACAGTACTGGCTCCTTCAGGAGACAGGTGCTCTCACAGTGACACTCATTGCTTTTCTACAATAGCTCTGAAAAGATTTTGTATCAGAAAAGCAAACTCGACCAATCCCTGGTCATGTTGTTAGCTGATTATTATGCAAGACTTTCTTTAATATGTCCCACTAGACGCCCATTCTCAGATGAGAGTTTCAGGAGAGGACTGGGTGCTGGCCAACACCAACGTAGCTGGCTACTTTAGAGTGAACTATGACCTTGACAACTGGAATCGCCTCCTCTCCCAGCTCAACACTGACCATCAGGGGAGTCTCACGCCCATTCACAGCTTTTCATCTAATGCGTTACGTTTGTCTTTCTTTGTGCTGTATGTCCACTATTAAAAAGAGAGGGCATGACCTTTTCGTCCAGGTTTCATTCGGGCCTGGTTGTCTGTGTCTATGTGAATTTGAATGTACTTGTTTGTCTGTCCTTTCTTTCAGGCCTTGCCAGTGATCAACAGAGCACAGATAATAGACGACGCTTTCAACCTAGCGAGGTAAAGAAAAACAATCGTGTTAACTGTTAAATTGTTTACACATTGCATGTCTGCAAAGAATTTGTTTCTCCCCTTAGAGCCAAACTAATCAATATAACATTGGCCCTGAAAACAACCAAATACCTGTCCAAGGAAAGACTCTACATCCCCTGGAAAACGGCTCTGATAAACTTCAACTACTTCATCCTCATGTTCGACCGCACCGAGGTCTACGGTGCTTTACAGGTTGTTGCTGCTTTACTGACAATACAAATACTGGGCACACACTCACAGCGGCAAACGCAACACAACAGCCAAGTGTGGCCACATAGTTGGTCAATCAATGTTTCTCTCATAGTTGTGTATTTTTAAAGCACCTGGCCAACAGATTTGTCAAAGCTTCACACTGGTGAGGCATTCATGTTTTGGGGTTTGTCTGTCCATACATCTGTTTCTACTTCAGTAATACCAGAAGGGAATTCATACGTACTTAGTAAAACCATTCAATTGGACTCAAGGATGAACTGATTAGAATGTAATGGGCAAAGGTCACCTTAAGAACAGATGTTAATAACACAAGAATGCATATGGTGGTTATTGCAATTCCACACAAACCATTATGTATGTAATAAAATAATGAATTGTGGGCATTTTGGACAACCATGGATGTAAAGTTTAACTTTAAAGTAAATCATGTCAATGCTGTATTGTGTGAACACAGCTCAGAGGGACAAATGGATAAAAAGAAAGTGCAAAACAACTTAAAAACACGTTTTCTTTCATTTTAGACATACCTCAAGAAACAAATTCAACCACTTTTTGAACACTTCCGGACAATAACTGCTAACTGGACCAATATACCTTCAGGACACAATGACCAGTAAGAATCTGTACAGCAGAAGATGTATTCTTTATGTTGAAAAATAGGTGACTTACCATTTGGTAACTTCATTCAAATCAATGCAACATTTCATTTTGATTACTACCCTTTCCACAGCCGTCCCACGTATTTGGTGTTGTCATGCCGTTGTGCCATTTTCCTGCATTTTCTCAATCATCCCCCTTCACAGGTACAATCAAATCAATGCTATTGCAGTAGCCTGCAGTATGGGTGTGCAGGGTTGCAGGGAGCTGATCAAAAGCTGGTACAGCAAGTGGATGGAAAACCCACATCACAACCCGTGAGTACACAGCAATTAAAGGCTGATGTTTGGTGTTTCAAGATTCCCAACATGTGACTGGTTATGTAGGCCATTTGTCCATTTGCCACGAAGCCAAAAAGACAGCACGCTACTGTACAAGCCCTGGAGCTCGGTAGCAGTGTAGCGTTACGCACCGGCTGCATGTGTGGCGAGAAAGTCTGCGTATTTGCCTCTGATTTTCTACTCTACTGTATGCGTCTCTTGATGTTGACCAGGATCCATCCCAACCTGAAAAGCACCGTCTACTGCACGGCCATAGCCTTCGGCGGTGTGGAGGAGTGGGACTTTGCTTGGAGAATGTTCAAGAACGCCACTCTTGCATCCGAAGCTTCCAGACTCAGGGCGGCGTTGGCCTGCACCAAAGCGCCGTGGCTGTTGAACAGGTTTGTGCAACATTCAAAGTGGTGGGAGTTTGTGAATGAGACACCCGATTGCGCAGCTGTACCAATGTATCCACTTTGACCACAAGACCGGACAATGACACAAAAAAACCGAAATGTTCTTTTGTAACATCCTTAAATGCAATTGCAAGGGGAACAAAGAGTCACAGTCAGCACACTGACTCTTAATGTCTCACAGCAACCGCCACCCTGTGTTTATTAGTGTTGGCTAACATTAGCCACCATAAGCCAACGCTATTAGTCAGTCACAAGTCATTTCTGCAGTGAGAGTCCAATCCTCACCTTACTTTGTGTCACTGAGAGTGAATATTTGATGAGCAATCGGTCTGAAAACTCCACTAAAGTGCAATTGACTCCATGTAGGTAACCCAAGCATAGAGTAACAATCGTATCACTGATTGCAAACATCCTCCCAAATGTATTCAATTGCAGAGACTCAATTTGGATACTTCTGCTATCAGTACAGTACACACATTGAATCACAACAAATAACAACTCGTTTTGACCGAGTCAGGTATCTGGAGTACACCCTGGACCCGACTAAGATCCGAAAGCAAGACGCCACATCGACCATCGGCTACATTGCCAAAAATACTGTGGGGATGCCGCTGACCTGGAACTTTGTCAGAGCAAGATGGAAGTACCTTTTCGAAGAGTAAGAGCATAAATGCAAGCATTAATAACCACACATTAAATGCTTCTGATGTTTTGAACAGATGTTGATCCTTCAATTATGTCCACACCATCAGACTTTGCAGTCTTTATTGTTTACACAGACATTTATTTGGTGTCAGACAGACGTTTATTGAGGTCAACAACAGGATATTTCACATTTTCCCTTTGCTGGCCTCTGTTAGTATATCACGTTACCTTGAGGTGAGGTCAACAGCATCTTTCATTTCTCTATTAGGTATGGACAAGGATCATTTTCTTTCTTTGGTCTCATCAACGGAATTACAACGAGATTCTCTACAGAGTTTGAGTTGCAGGAGGTACGAAGCCCACGCAGCCTCAACCACACTGAAATACACACAACATTTCCTCCATGATGTTCAGAGCAAAAGAAAGGCAACATATGCAGATATTGAGTTTGTCTTTCTTTGCTTTCTCCAGCTGAAGCAATTCAAAGAAGACAACCTCCATGTTGGTTTTGGCTCAGGCATCATGGCCCTGGAGCAAGCGATAGAGAAGACCAAGGCCAACATCCAATGGGTGGCAGAGAACAAAGTCCATGTGATGAACTGGCTTACTGAGGAGTCCAGATGAGAACACCAGGACACTCAAAAGGACAGGCTCTTTTCATTTGTACCGTCAGGGATGTGGAATATATGACAACTACTATAATCATTGTCTTCCTTGAGTAAACTGACACTCGTGGTCATCCACCTACGTGCAAAGAGTCCCCTCTGTGCCGAGCAGGGGCCACGTGTGTCTGTGATCGTGGGGAGAAAACCATTGAAACAAATGACTGTTTTGTTTTACTTGCAATACATTTATTTACACAAAAATGGACATACATGCAATGGACCCAATGGAACATACTCAGGATATTACCTTGTAACTTTCTAGTCTGTTGTAAACTAATTAACAAAAAGTTAAGTCATTAACAACTACAGATATCTTTGCATTGAAAAAACTGTTACTGTTAATTGGTCGGAGATAAAGAGCCTGATTTAATTTCACATAAATCGTTGCACTACATGATGTTCTAGTCAGAAAGACCTGATTTCTGTGTCCATTTGTCTTCATACTAAAGGGTTGCCTGTTCTCTGATGGTCGTCTGTTTCCAGTTTGTGTTTAATACTGTGATAAAAAAAAAAGACTCCACATAAACCAGTTTTCCTTGTCTACATTGTGCTACTCCACTCCTTTGAGAAATTGGCCCTGCCTGTAATATTCAGGCACTGGAAATGGAATCTTCTGGAAAATTCTCATGTTGTGAAAGTTTATAGTGTTTATAGTGGAAAATAATGAGACATTTAAACTCTGCCAAAGTTCACAGGGAGAAGATATATGTTCTGTACTGCACATCCTCTGAAAACGGTTACATAAAGCCTTCCTGGCATCGTGCTCAGGGTAAAGCTACATGTTAGAACAGATATTGAGCAGGAAGTTTGTGTTTTGAAAATGTTTGCATGCCGAAAATATGTCATCAACCTACACTTGGGCAACAAACCCTGATTTCATGGTTGAAAGTCCTGCGTTTGTTCTGGGATCATCACACTCTGCAGCATTTTCCCTGAGCATCTGATAATAAGTGAATAGAATAGTATCGTTATTGCCAACACTATATTTGTCTCTGTATCAAGTCTCAATATTCTACTGTACATTGTGATATATTATAGTATACAGTTCCAAGAAATCCATCTCGCTGGATTCATCTTCGGACAGGACTCAACAAGTTCAAGAGCGGTCACAGGAGGTAGTGACTGTTTAGTCTATTGCGCAATAGTTGCTGCACCATGTGTGAAGACAAATCCATCTGCTCGGGAAGTTTGGCATTTTGCTTGGCTCTTTGCAAAAGGGTGATCTGTGCGTTTCCTGGAGCGAGTGCAGCCTTTAAATTTGACTCAATCAACAGGTGAAAAGTGCGCTGTCATCTAAACACAAGGTAAGACCAATTACTAAGGAAATAGTTCCATGTCATTGCATTAGACTGTTAATTTGTTTTCAAATGTTTGTTTTAAAAAGAGGGGGTCTTGGGTATCAGAGGGGCAATTCAATATGATCCAGAATGGCCAATTTGAGAGAATCTGAAGGCTAATACCGTGAGACCTATTTTACAACTACACTAAACATGCCCGGATTCACATATTTCGCTGCACACTTGAGTAACTCTCATAAAAGGAACTCATGAGAATCTTTCCCAACACTTCTCTATTGCAAAGAATGGCTTCAACTGTTGTTTTTTAATAAGGAGTGGATGCAGGTTTCAAAAACGCCTTTGCCAGATAAATTTGGACCTAACAAACATTTAACTTACGTGACTGACGAGCTAGTGAGGTGTTGCCTTCTTGGATGTTCCCATTGTGTGCTGAAGTCCTCATCTCTGACAACGGAATGTGGACAAAAGTAGCTGACAATAACGTGATTATGCAGACCCACCCAAATAATAAGAAATCCCACACAGACCACCCAGCACCACTGTGCCTCAGTGCATCCTGACTAAGCCCTGACCGATGACTGAAGCGGATGTACGGCCTGTTGGGACGAGTTGTCAGCATCTGGCTGGTTGGAATCTGAATGTGTCTGACGGTCGGATTCGTCATCTTTATTGCTGAATGCTGACACTTCTGTTTTACTTTTGTCATATGCGAAATGATTTGTATATACATTTTTCCTTAGGTTTGCAGGACATAATCTAAATATCACATGTTGTGAAGACATTTCTGTGGCAGCTGTGTTGACATTTGGCGTTCTTCAACAGAACATGTTCTTCCAATTAAAACGGATTTTCTCCACTCATTAAAGCCACAACTGTTTAGGTCGACCAAAGCAAACTCTTTCAAGCTAAAGAAAAGTTTATGCAGTTTTGTTACCCTTCTTAATCCCATTTCATTGTGCTACCCAGCAGATGTGTATACAGTTGACATTTGGAAATTGAACACACACATATACACGGTTTTACTGTATTTCACAAAATGTAGAGTAGTGTATGTGAGAGGGCCTTTATTCAGAGCCATTATGCTGGCGTAAAGTTCACAGATTAGACAGGGCTCTCTCTTATCTCAAAGACTTTTTACAACTCAATGTTTTGGACATTCAGCTCTTTTCCACAAACAGGAAATCAACCATTAACTCTGGGTTGAATCCTACAGGGCATAAATAGCGATCCCGTCCGTTCATCTGTCTTCTCTTTCCGTGGTAAAGTCATGGGGAAAGGCTTCTTCATCAGCAAAGCAGTGGCGGTGACCTGCGCGGTCGCAGCCGTCGGCGCTGTGGCCACCATCATTGCCCTGTCTGTGGTTTACGCTCAAGAGAAGTCAAAGAATGAAGAGGCGCCTTCATCCACCACCAGTCCTAGTACCGGCCCTAGCACCGGCCCTAGCACCGGCCCTAGCACCGGCCCCACCACCGGCCCCACCACCAATTCCACCACGCCCTCCACCCCGAAGGAGCCCTGGCAGCGCTACAGACTCCCAGACTCCCTCGCTCCCGTCTCCTACAACGTGACCCTGTGGCCCCGGCTGGAGCCCAACAAAGCCGGCCTGTACATCTTCAGCGGACACTCGGCGGTGGTGTTCCGATGTGTGAAGGAGACCGACCTCATCCTCATCCACTCCAACATGCTGAACCTCACCAACTTCGAGGGGCACCATGCCAAGCTGACCGGCCTCGGCGGAACAACTGCGCCCGGCCTGAAGGAAACCTGGCTGGAGGTTCCCACGGAGTACCTGGTGGTCCGGCTCAACAGTCCGCTGCAGGCCGGCGGGATGTACGAGCTCTACACCGACTTCATCGGAGAGCTGGCCGACGACCTGGGAGGATTCTACAGGAGTGAATACACGGAGGATGGGGTGAAAAAGTAGGACTCTCCTTTTCTTTTCTTAATATGATTATTTAATTATGTTTCAATATTTCAGTTAATTCTGAGAATTTGTGTGTTTTTTAGCAATGTGCACGTAGTAATAGCTAGTGATTTAATTTAAACATATTACATCCATGCAGTGACGTATAGAGATTTCAGTCCTTTAGCTCGCGTGTCTTATCTTGTCAAATAATTATATTCTCTACTGATGCACAAAACCACCATTTCCCACGGCGTGCTGAAATGTAAACCCTGGGAAAGAGATTTCCTTCACCAAGGAAGAGTGAAAAAGACGTTTGGAAGTTAAGTTTAGGAACAGTGGACACACCAGAAAAAGTATAGACCACCTAATTCCAAAATACCTCGAAAGAAATTGAACACCTATATCTAGGTGTGAGAGTTCCTTTAGTGTTTGATGTGTGTGTTAATCATTGCGTCTTATCTCGTCGTATCTGCTATTGACAGAATTGTGGCCACGACTCAAATGCAGCCGACGGATGCCAGGAAAGCCTTCCCCTGCTTTGATGAGCCCGCTATGAAAGCAGTCTTCCACATCACCCTCATTCACCCTCAGGAGACCGTGGCTCTGTCCAACTCCATGAACTACGGTAGTTCTTCTCTCAGTGTCAACTGTCCATATGTGATGTTTCCTAGTAACCCAAAGCGATACGTCCATATGTGATCCTCAACAGCGGCATCCATCAAATGTGCAACTTAGGTATACTGTACGTTGATTTAATGCGCTCATGCTTCCTCAATGGTAATGAGGTAATGTCTTTTCACCCTACACAGAACCTAATAACATCACTATGGAAGGACTCAATTTGATCCAGACAAGCTTCATGCCCACAGAGATTATGTCAACCTACTTGCTGGCTTTCGTTGTGTCTGAGTTCAAGTCCATCTCGCCTAAAGCAAAGGCAGACGTTTTGGTAATTATTTATTACATCTCATCATATGAAGCGAAATGCTTGTATTGTTGTATTACTGTCATACCCATTTTGCCCTCTTTTGACCTTCCTGGAACGCGGAACAAGATTTTTTTTAGGATAAACGATGAACTTTGACATAGCAATAAAAAACACACCTCAATACCGCTTTGACTGCCATTACCGATGCTGCAATTGCAAAAACATGGCTACTATCTATTTATTATTGCTCCAATGGACTATTGCTTCTGCTAAGGCCTTCATTAGACCCAATAATTTCAGCTGATGAAACGAAAATGAGATGATAACACGATAGCACATTGGGGGAAATAGCAGTTTTATGGTACCTGAGTATTGGTCTATTCTTTTGAGGAAGAGATCTGTCTTAAGACAAGGAAATGGACCCCGGCATTACAGCCATGTATCCAACACGACTATACCATACAGAGGTTTGATATTGTGAATGTATGCTTCTGATTTAACAGTTTGTGGGGGTTGGTAGCATGATTGGTTGTACTTCAACCATCTTTATCAACTACTACACAGTGAAGGAAGCGCCATCACAAACAGCAGACGTCCGGTCCTCTGCTGCGCTGCCCATTTGGTTGCAGTGGGAATGCGCTGCCATCTGCTGGACTCCAGGCTTAACTCAGGCTGCTGGTTTCCTATTTCTCCCTATTTAATAAGGCACTGTTTGTGTACAGGTCAGGATCTGGGCTCGAAGGAAGGCTATCGACGAGGGCCAGGGGGACTATGCCCTGGAGAAGACTGGGCCCATATTGTCATTCTTTGAGAAATACTACAACTCTTCCTACCCCCTGAGCAAGTCAGGTAGGAACCACAAGCACCGACCATCAAAAGGCAAAGCTAATTGCTTTGGGCTACTGCAAACCGATATTACTTTATTTTCCTTTTTTTTTTAGACCAGATTGCCCTTCCGGACTTCAGCGCTGGAGCCATGGAGAACTGGGGCCTGATCACCTACAGAGAAACCGCCCTCTTATATGACCCCAACGTGTCCTCTAATGGAGACAAGGAGTGGGTGGCAACAGTCATCTCCCACGAACTCGCTCACATGGTATCAAACTAAAGGGCATTGTGTTTAGCTCCTAAATGTGTTCCACCAGCGGCCGATAATATGAAGCTCTGTCCTCACAGTGGTTTGGGAACTTGGTGACCACGCGGTGGTGGAATGACCTGTGGCTCAATGAGGGGTTTGCCACCTACGTCTCTTACCTTGGAGCAAACTTTGCTGAGCCAACGTGGAATATGGTGAGTTTTGAATATATGACGCTGAGTGTATATATACAATGTACTGAATGGGCCTCTAATTCTCTTGCTTCAGTTTGATGTCATTCCTGACTAGGTGGATCCATTTCATGTGTTTAAAATAAGCTTAAATTGTGTCCTCAGTGCACAATTCAAATATTTGCTCTGTGTATTTTGCAGAAAGATTTAATAGTTCTGAATCAGATCGTTGGTGTGATGTCGGTGGATGCCTTGGCCTCCTCCCACCCACTCTCATCCAAAGAGGAGGATGTCCTCACGCCAGACCAGATCAGCGAACTGTTTGACTCCATCACATACAGCAAGGTGCAATACAATTGATATTAACGCGTCTTAATTTCATTACCTCAATGTGCTCAATGTATTCAACCCCCAAGAGACAAGATGTCAACCTCCGCTAAATAAAAAAATAATTAAAATTCATAAAATTCATACAATCTTTGAAGCTGTAATTGTGTCCAATCAAATATTTATCTGAATACCACGGCTAATATCCCCCTGTGCTTCGTTACAGGGAGCTGCGGTCCTCAGAATGCTCTCAGAGTTTATCACTGAAGATGTCTTTTCCAAAGGACTCAGTGTGAGTACCGCTGGGCCAATTTCGTTTTGTTAATGTCGCTTGTGATGCCACCATTTTTTTGAGTTACATCTAACGTTGTTCACCACAAACGCACAACTCAGCCATAACACATACTGTTTTTATTTGTCTGCAGACATACTTGGATGCATTCAAGTATAATAACACAGTCTACACAGACCTTTGGAAGCACCTGCAAATGGTAAGACTGGACGATGTGAAGCATCCACAAAACACCACTTAGCCTATAAAGAAAAGCTCACACAAAACTAATAACCTTATTCAGTTGATCATTTGATTGATGATTTATTTCTGAACTAATTCCAGTATTCACTCTGCTATTATCTCTGTTTTCGAGAGGAAAATATCTTGCTCTTTAGCTGCTTAACTCCGCCATGTTCACATTATTAGCTGCTGACTTGTTTTGGTGGTTGCTTGGCGCTGGACAGGTAACATCGGCCAGTGAGTTCACATTTTTTATGCAGAGGATTATTATGCAGCTTTAGTCCACGTTGTGCAGCAACTTGTTCTCATACGACAGCTAGCTTAAAGAGACTAATGCTAACTTTAGGTGGCCTTGGTGTTGCTGAGTCCTTTTCGTGACTTTTCAACACTTTCTTACTTTACTGTATGCAAACTCTTAAAAATTTGTGAAAATATATCTGCCTGTTATTCACTGTGACACATAATAACACATTGACACTGACATTATTGACACAAATAACAAATAAGGGATTGGGATAAATGCTGCTTGACACAAACATATATTGAAATAAATTGAAATAAACACATATTGAAATAAATAAAAGTAAAATACTCCTGATGCAGTAAGCAATGAGGGGTCACAATGTAACTCATATATTAATATCCCTCTATCAAGGCAGTGGATAGCAGTAACATTACGCTGCCTCACTCCGTCGAGGTTATCATGAACCGGTGGATCCTACAGATGGGCTTCCCAGTGGTCACCATCAACACCAACACTGGAATAATTACCCAGAAACACTTCTTGTTGGACCCAGACTCAGTGGTTGACCGTCCCTCAGAGTTCAAGTAGGAAACGTTCATAATTTTTCTCGTGAATATGCCGAATATACCGAATGTGGTGATATTGGATCCCGGCATAAGAAACTCACCCGCTCTCTCTGTCGCCTGTTTGGCTGTAGGTATGAGTGGTTTGTCCCTCTCACGTGGATTAAGACTGGAGGAGCCGAGCAGCAGTACTGGCTGCTTAACAAAGAGGGTAAGAGTTGTTTTGGATGCTTCTTACATGGTGTTGCAAAGATGAGGAACACAAAAGAAAAATATGCATTATTTTCTCCATCCCAAAAGCTACAAACACAAACGTGACTCTTGCTGGTACTGATGATTGGCTGGTGGCCAACATAAAAATGAAGGGCTTCTACCGAGTCAACTACGACTCCGACAACTGGGAGCGTCTCCTCACGAAGCTGAGCACCGATCACCGGGTGCGTGATGGTCGTTTTGGATGCGTTTCTAAATGGTGATTACAACCCTCCCCTCAAAACTCAAAACTCAATTCCTTTGTTTGCTTTTTCAGGCCATTCCAGAGATCAACCGAGCTCAACTCATCGATGATGCTTTTAACCTCGCAAGGTGAGATCCCGTTTTTTATTTTTTACAAAGTATCTGCCATCAAATGTTGAAAGAGACAGTTGAGGAATCTCTTATACGTGCCTTTTTCAGGGCCAGGATCGTGAGCACAACTCTGGCTCTCAGGACGACCAAGTACCTCAACAAAGAGGTTGACTACATGCCCTGGGAGACAGCCGAGCGCAGCTTGAGCTACTTCTTCCTAATGTTCGACCGCAGCGAAGTGTATGGACCCATGCAGGTTTGTGATGAACAGCGAACTTTTACTTGTTCATGAAGGAATACAGATTTATTTGAGCATATTTTAGAGGGGAAACATACCTTGAAATCATATGCAATGCATATTATTTGCAAGTATTTACTGCTTTATTGTTTACACTCCATTTACTCCTCAGGCTTACCTGAAGAAACAGGTCACTCCTCTGTTTAACCACTTCAAAGAAATCACTCTCAACTGGACAAAGATCCCAGAAAGCCACACTGACCAGTAAGGATGCAGACCTGCTCCCAGTGTTTTGAACCATGTCTGTTTTACTCTTTTTCACACGTGTGCCGTGTGTATAGACGACGTGACTCTATGACATCCTTTTTGCATTGTAGTATTTCTTTCTATAACTAATCATGACTTGACTGATGTTTTTTTTCCTGCAAAATGCTCTATTTACAGGATGATACCATTATTGTGGTTTCCCAAGGGGGAACTCTGAAGAGCACACAGTTCACATTATCTGACAATTTAAGGTTGCAGTAAACTGTGTCCCTTTGGGTTCCTAGAACGTAGATTAGAATAAACTAATTATCCCCGCTAGATAACTCCAATAGAATGTACCTCCTACTCCCACCTCTCTTTAATGTGATACTCTTGAGCTTACTTTTGTGGTGGCATTTACTGCTGAATGTGAGTCAACCCCCAATGTATGAGAGCCAATTTGCTAGAAATTTAAACTAACTATCTAAAATAAACAAAAATTAAAAAAAAACCTTAAAAGCCACTCACATTGAACCGGCTCACTCCCCAAACCTGAGCAGGTTAGCTGTAACTTTCTCCTGAGCCTATGTTTCATTTCTTTTGCCTGTCCAGGTACAACCAGGTCAATGCGATCTCCATGGCCTGCCGCACGGGAGTGGAAGGCTGTACGGAGCTGACCACAGGCTGGTTCAGAGAGTGGATGAACAATCCCACTGACAACCCGTACGTTCACACCCAACGCTTCCCTTTCGATCTTTCTTTTCCATCACATCTTCCTTTAGGGATTCTTCCATAGATTCCTCCTAAACTTTACTTTACTACTTTAATTCAAGTATTTCTTTTTACCAAGGCACTCTCTTTAACTCTTTAACTCTCTGCCGTCTTCATCAACGGTTGCAGGATTAGTCCCAACCTGAAGTACACAGTGTACTGCAGTGCGATCGCAGCGGGAGGGGTGGAGGAGTGGGACTTTGCTTGGTCCATGTTCAGGAACACCACCATCGCTACGGAGGCGGATAAACTCATGTCCGCTCTGTCCTGCACCAAGCAGCCCTGGCTGCTGAACAGGTTGGTGGAACCAACAAACACCTTTGCTGCAGCAAATAGAATGTTTTGTCCTCACCGTGAGTGTGTTTCAGGTATCTGGAGTATTGTCTGGACCCACAGAAGATACGTAAGCAGGACGCCACCTCCACCATCGTTTCCATTGCTAGCAACGTCTTAGGTCAACCTCTGGCATGGGACTTTGTCAGAGCCAAATGGGACCACATTTTCAATGAGTGAGTCGTCTCTCATGCCTGCACAAATAGAAGAGTTAAAGCTGTTAGAGATCACAGTCAAACGTAATGTTACGGAGCCAATAGTCAGATTGTGTCAGACAGATTTCGGTGGCGATCAGGCACTGGTACAAACTGCTATGCCTATACTTGCAATTGGATGGATTGCCATGAGATTTTGTGCAGATATCCACAGTACACAGAGGTCGAATCCTGACCCCAAAACCGTTTTTGGTTCAGTAAATCCGAGCAAAACAAACGCTATCCCCTTCAACTTCCAGTCCTACTTACTAACATGCTAACATGCTCATCGGTATAAACGACTGAACATTTTGTGTCATTTGCAAAGTGCCCACAGTCTGTCTTGTTTGTGCCTTTTTCTCAGCTATGGTGGTGGATCGTTTTCGTTTGGAGGACTCATCAGCGGACTGACCAGAAGATTCTCCACTGAGTTTGAGTATCAGCAGGTAGGGCTTCTCCAGTGTTCATTGCTGTTCTCTGTAAGCTGAGCCAGCCAATATGTCATTCCACAGAGGCCATTTGTCAGTGAGTTAATACAAATAACTAGACTCTTGTTTGCAAAGTGCTGTGCATCAGGTACAGCATGACGTAAACGTGGCGTTACACAAGTGCGGTGGTGAAGAAAATGTGGATATATCCTGATCCTACGGTTTATACATGGGGACATTTAGCGTTGAATCTCAGTAACCCCCCCCCCTGTCCCTTACTCTTCAGTTGCTGCAGTTCAAAAAAGACAACGCCGGGCAGCTTGGCTCGGCCACCACGGCTCTGGAGCAGGCGCTGGAGAGCACCAAGGCCAACATGAACTGGGTGACCAGGAATAAGAAGCCGGTGCTTGACTGGTTCCAAAACGAGACCAAGCCCCCAGTTTAACACAAGTGCAGATGGTCTTACTCACTTCTACATCGGCTGGAACCAAATGTGTTTTTATAAATATCCTGTATGTTATCCATTTAAAAAAATAATAATCATGCAACGTTTTTATTATGCATTTTTGAGGATATTCGACACTAAATGAAAACATGTTTTAATACTGTACATAATTTAAACATTAAAAATGTTCTGAAAAGATGAACCGATTCAAGATTGTGCTATTCTCTGCATTCCCTCATTTGTTTTGCATTTATTTTTGATGCCAGTGTTTTGCATAAAAACCATATTAGATCGTGACATTTCTTACCTCAATACAATGAGCCCAGATTGGGTTTCATGTCTGCGAGCCCTGCAATGTGAACCAAGTCCATTTAAATGTAAAATATCTGAAAAGAAATGCGCACAAACTGTAATTTGCTGAGTGCAGCCTCTCCGGGCATCTGTGCCTCCTCACAGATTACTGCGTTGACATGGCAACAGTGTCAAACATGCACTCACATAGTAGGCCGTCCATCTTCAATAGCCAAGACATTATTATGTTATTATTGTGATATTAACGGCATATTATTAACTGGGTATCATATGGATACTGCAGAGAAACACTTTCCAAACATAAGTGACTATTAATACTATGAGTGAAAGAAATGATTTGCTTTGGGGCCTCTGAGCCGAACCCAGAGACATTTATTGTGCTTGTTTCTGTCTCAACCAACCCGAATGTTTACACAAGATCGAAAAGGTGCCAATTAACTGGTCCCAGTTCAGCTGCCTCTTCTCCCAGTGGGGGTCTTTCCTTAAGGACTTTAGCGGGGATGTGCTCCCTGTTTAGCACCTCATTGTCACGTTGACAGCTGCAGTGCTTGTGTAAAAGGAGTCTGCATGATTTAATTTGTTTGGTATGTAAAACAACAACCATAAATATCTACACATATCACAGAAACAGAACATTTGGATACATGCAACAAACTCAAGGGTTATTTTGATAAATTAACTTTATTTTGTTCAAGTTGTGAAAGCTAAATAAATATACAGTTCTATACATTAAAAAGAAAAATGCACAAAATAGGACAAAAAATATATTCTGTTCAAAATAACAAAATGAAGAGGTTTTGTCCAGAGATTTACATAGAGGTCATTGTTGCAATGAAAATAGTGTATTGATGGCCGGGTCTCAGCTCTGTCCAGAGAAGACGGCGTTTTGGAGTTGCTGCTGTTGTGGCATCCAGAACTGCTCGCTGGTGAAGCAAACTCCATTTGAAACCTGCCAAGACAAATTCTGGTTATCAACTCATTCAACACAAGATCCCCGGGAAGCAAATTCTCAGTGGCTCAAACGGTTTTAAATGTTGAGCTGTACGAGACACTGGTGGGAAACATACCTGGTGTGAGGGCTGCAGATGTGCTGAGCTCACGGGGCCGTAGCCGGCTCCTGGCTGACCCAAGAACTCAATGAGGTTTTGGGGCTTCTCCGAAAACCCGCAGGCTCTCTGCTCCAGGGCCTCCTCGCTGAGGCCGAGCTGAGCCGACAGGTAGGAGATGTAGCGGATGGTGAGGCGCAGCGTCTCGATCTTGGTCAGGTTCTGTCCTGCGGGGGCCGCCGAGGGAGGCAGGTATGTCCTGAGGTGCTGCAGGGCCTTGGTCAGGTCCCTCATCCTCAGCTTCTCTCTCTCGCTGGCCGTCTGCCGCTTCTTCCCCGGGTACCTGGATCTGGATTTCCTCGCGGTGGAGGACGTGGCGGCGGATGATCCGGAGCAAGGCGGACGCTGCGTCCCCTGCGGGAGGCCAGGCACTGCGGGGCTTTTGAAGACGAAACGATCTGTGGAGTTCGGCTCGCTTCCGGCCACCTGGAGGGAGGTTGGGGAGAAGCAGTAGGAGTCCACAGAGGAGGTGGGCGACAGGCTGCTGCTGCTGCACGCGCTGAAGTAACCAGGGTCCAAGGATGGATCGTAGGCCAGAGGATCGTAAGGCTTGTCCAGCAGGGACTCAAACAGGAAAGAGTTGTCCTGCAGCTGGAGAGGAGAGCAGTAGGAAACGTCCATGGCTGCCGTGGTGCTCGTAGTCGTGGTCTTCCGCTGAGCAGTCGGTGTGTTGCTGGTGAGGCAAGAGAGGACAGTGACGAGGACTGGTGAGGCAGCTCCATATATGTGGTGGGAGGTGCGAGGTTGCACCTCCGGCCCCTGAGAAGCTCCGGGAGCAGCGCCAACACCTCCACCGGCGGCTGGGGGGGCTCCCATGGGAAACATGCCAGTTCCGGGAGAAGGTGCGACCGGAAGTAAACAGGTTCACACGAAACGCTCCTGCAGCCTGGGAACACGACAAAGGGTTGTACCTCTGGATCTGGGTCTGTCCTGGAAACCAGAGGACATTTTTTAATTTAGGGTGGTGGAAGATCTGTTTTCCAAAAAAATAGAAATAAAATAACGGCTGGATGAGAGAATTAGTCCGTGTGGAGCTGTAAGGTCTCAGGTTCAGGGAAGCACAATAAAAGTGCTTTTGTGTGACATTGAAGTTAAATGGCGTTTCTTTTCCTTTCGCCCTTGGGCTCCCTCCCCACACACACACACACACGCACAGACACACGCACACACACGCACAGACACACGCACGACAAGGTCACACCACAGAAGTGTGCCGGTGAGCAGCTGTGAAGTGTTAGGACTTTACACCTGGACCTGTTTGGACAGCAGTGCTGGTCACTGGGAACTGTGATGTGCACAGGAAGGAGGCCCGCAGTGTGACTTTGATGGACTTCAGCTGGCTGTCACGGCCACCTCTTCATCGCAGAGGAGACCTTTCGGGCCTGAGTAGGAGCTGGTTCGGATCTCGGTTGGCAACAGTGGGAGGCCGTTTCCAGATTGTGAGGATTAGAAATAAACCTGTTCACCGTGATTAAAGTAGTATGATGTTGGAGAGGAAGAATTGTGTTTCCCTTTTTCCCTTTTATTTGTTGTTTGAATCAATTCAAATGATCCTGCATGTGTATCATCAATAATCGCAAAGAGTTTTTAAGTCGGTAACGCAATTAATATGATTTAGCAGAGTAGTGTGTTTTTTACACGAGTGCTTTCTCTGATCGTCAGGTGTAAGCTGTGGATCCAGATCCCGAGCAGCGTTCCCACAAACACGGCGTCACATTTGACTCCTGTTCTGCAGCAGAGGTGAAACCCACGAGCCGGGGACGTGTGAACCGGTCTCGCACAGCTCTCCGGCCACCTCGGTTATGCAAAAAAAACAGGCCTCTGATTGTAAGAAAAAATAGCCAACGTCAAAAAGTTTGAAAAACAACATTTCTGCACTGATTTTGCTAAAGCTGGTTTAGTTTGTCTTGTTTTTTCTCTGTGAGTGTTAGGTGATACTCGTTATCACTAATTCTAGCACTCTAGTCTTTGGTTGACTGACGTTTGATGCCGTTTACAAATTCAATTTACTTTGCTGCGTTCAATTTGAAGACTTTATTTCACTAGTGTGCATTTTGTGGGACGAACGTCTTTCGCTCTATTTGTTTGAAACGATGAACTCTTAACTGTCTTAACTGGATGTGATTTCCCTCTGTCGGGGTTCCCCCCGGCTGTCAGCTCTCCTCTTGCCCTCCCCGGCTGATGATGGAGAGGATCGGCCTTCTCTTAATCCACATTAAGCTCTGACAGTGTTTACTCACATGTAATGATCGAATAATCAGCACAGCCGTGCTAACCCTTTCAACCCCCCCCCCCCGACCCTTTCAGGGCCGCAGAGTTTATTAGCTCTTCTCTGATGAAAGGCCCGAGTGGGCACATTAGGCTTTGTGTTGGGTTTGTGCCGCATATCAGATGAGCTGCACGTATGTGGCAAACCAAACACTCGGGCCTTAATTCTCCTGCCTGCCACGAAGCCTCTCCATGAATATTAAAGGCCTCTCTGTTGGCTCAAGCAGGTAATTAGGGCTGTAGGTGGGAGAGAGAGTTGAGGGCGCGGGGGAGCAGGGAGGATCTTGTATCTTTAGTCTAGACTTAGCGGTGCCAATGACCTCTCTGTGTTTGCCCAGCCGCATTAACAAAGACACACCGAATAAACGAGATAGCACGGGTGGGCTTCGATGCATTACGCCACGAGAGGGATCTGCTGTAATGTTGCTGGAAGGGCTCGTGTCCCTGGTAATGTGTATGTTGGTTCCTGTCATTTTTACATGTGCATAGCTTGTGTTATTTTGGCCAGCCACAGTTGCATGATCTGCTGTAGAATTAGTTTTTCCAGTTATTTAAAAGAAAAAAAGTCTTCCTGGATGTGAAGACGAACATTTAACAGACGATCCAGCCACAATATCTAAATAAACAAAGTCTATTAACCACCAGCTGCATTGTGGGGTCTTTTATAATTAATTTCTCCAACATGTATTTGTTGCCTTTATGGGTTTGGAAATGTTATTCCATCTCAAGTAATAATCCCAGGTGCAAATGATGGCATCGATGACATCTGATTTTCATTCCGTCTGCGGTGGGAAAGACCTCCTCGCGCCGGGGAAAGTTATTAAACAATGCACAGGGGATATTTCACCAGTATTTCATTCACTTTTTTTTTTATTCAAACGTTGTTGGGTTGTTTACAGTGAAGATGCTGACGGGGGCATACGGTGGGGGTGGATCCCCACCTTCAGCCCAGCAGGACGCCTCTCGGATATCTGTCATTTCACATGTGGGATTCGATTAAGTCACACATTTCTGATGGATGGACAGTTTTTAAGGTGCTCATAATGAAACGTGTTCAGCTCAATATAATCGTTCCTCCTGTTCATAATGCTTATCAAGAGATCATTTCAACATTCCTCTCAATATCAGTGATGGAATTCACAGTCTTTATTTTGAACACAAGGCTTCAGCAACCAAATAAAGCAGTGATAATCTCTTTGGTATAAAATACCCTCCATGGAGTTTCTTGTTGAGTGCCAGTGGAGGAGTTCTTTAACAAAAACACAAGAGATTGGAAACAAGAGATCTCTTAATTACCAGCATGAACATGACAGGAATATAGAGAGAAAACACTGTTGCGCTGTTAATGACTGAGTTGTGTTGGCCTTTTCTTTTTAATGAGAGCTATGAGCGCTTTCACCTCCTTTGAAACTTGCATAACTTATATCGTTATATATTAACCACCTATAAAATACACTGAGAAGTATTTTAAGCTGTAACAGCTATTTATTTGTATCAGCATACTTTTGAGTCATGTCCACCTGATGAATGTCCAATTTTCTCTCTATTCGGGACTACGTCCACGTATCTGTCCACTATGAGGTAAAACACTGCAAAGTTCTGTCAGTGGCAAACAGCCTCTTTCGCATGGCCACGACTTCATTTGAAGCATGTAAGAAATATAAATAAATAATAATTTAAAAAAAACCCTATTAACATAGACTTTTCAGTGGCGACAATAACAAAAAAATCTAAATGTATAAATAAATAAAATTGGTGGGACGCTGATGATTTTAGGACATTTGAGTGTTTTCATCATTCAGGTCCTGATGTGCCTTCAGCACCAACAGAGGGCGCTCTGTGGCACTTCCCTCGCCCACATTTAACCAGCAGGTTGAGGCGAAAGGCATCATGGGAACCAGGCTTGCAAATGATGACAATGGCACACGTGACATTTTAAAACTGTATTTATTATAAATAAAAAAAAAAAAAATGAAATATAAAAATAGTTGTTAGACATTAATACATTAATATTTACACGCAGTATTTCATGGGACAAAATAAATAAAGTTTTTGAAAAGTATATATATATTTCAAATAAATTACTTCTTTCACATTGAGGCAGTAAAGACAGAGAAGTTTGTGTCTGTTGTAAGATGACGACGATGAGTGTTCAACCCCAATACTCTCTGGGAACCAACGGCATGCAGAAGTCTTTGCCACCCATCTGCAAATCGGAGGAAGGAAGTTTGATCAGCATTCAAAAACATCCCAGAAGTGTGACTTTACACATATTCATAATAAACGTTCACATACCTGACAGCAGGGCTGTGTTGCCGGAGAGGACTGCAGGATTCCCTCCAAGCTCGTGTCTCCCATTGGACCCTCAAAGTACTGCATGTCGTACCGATCTGCCCCAAAACCACAGCTCCCAGAATGCAGCACGGTGCCCTGGCTGTGGCACTGGGCCTGGTACAGGCTCTGGTTCAGGCTCTGGTCCAGGCTCTGGTCCTGCAGCTGGGCCTCCTGTCCCCCCACGGCGCCGTGCTGGAAGTAGCCGAGGATGTCTGGCGAGGACGCGTCGCTGGTCGAGGTGTCGCCTTGTTCCCTCCTCTGGAAAAGCGCCTCCTCGCTGAGGCCCAGCTGGGCCGACAGGTAGGAGATGTAGCTTATGGTGAGCCGGAGGGTGTCTATCTTGGTCAGGGTCTGTCCTGCGGGGGCCACTGATGGCGGGAGGTAGGACCGGAGGTGATGCAGAGCCTTGGTCAGATCTCGCATCCTCAGCTTCTCCTTCTCGCTGGCGCTCTCCCTCTGCTTGCTGCGCATCCGGCTGCCTCTGCCCGACTTCCTGCCGCGTCCGGACCGCGAGCAGGGCGAGCACCTGAGGGTCTGGGAGTATCCGGTCTGGGCCCCCTTAGGAGTGGACTGATGCAGCTGCTGGTAAGAGGAGGGAGAGAGGCTGGAGTCCATGGAGAGGACAGGCGAGAGGGTCTCCGAGGAGGAGATGCTAGAGAGGTCCGAGTCGGAGAACCACTGGTACTGCAGGCTGTGGTTGAGCAGAGCGGCCGAGCAAGTATCCATGTTGTGTGGAGCGGGACTCTGTGGTCAGACTGGAGAGACTGGGAGGCTTAGTGCCGCTCAGCTCTGTTGCACTGGTTTATAAGTCCAGGCCGGGCCACGGAGGTGTGAAGTGACACCTCTGCAGATTCTCACAAACCATCACTGTCTCTGCAGCTGAGGCCACTGCCCCTGATTCACACACACACAGACACACACACACAGACACACAACACACACCCCCTCTCTGGGACCTTGTCTCTCTCCTCCATGTCTGGGAAAATCCAGCTACAGGAGTTGAAGTGTGAATTTTGACTCCTTCTCAAAACAATAAACAGTTTTTGCTTTTTGGGCTTTTTTTGTACCTGCGGCAACCCGGATTCATTCTGCACATGTCTAAGGACGGGGTTTGTATGTTTGGAACTGTCCCGCATTGACTTTTCAACTCTGGAGCAAAAGCCTTGGATCAGCAAACAAGACACTATAACAGTGTGAGGAAGCCGTCCGCTAACACAGAGCACCTGCCGTTACATTGAGTTCATAGTCACTTTATCCAAATAGCAACATGGTGATTCAGTGTTATTTCCAACCATTGGGTTCTGCACATGTTTATCCAGTTAAATCCCGTGATGCGAACCCAATATGGATTTGAGAGTGATACCACCAACTACATTTTAGTCTATAGAACTCTCTGAATCTGATCAAACTATCAGGATCTAAATGGTGAACAGACTTTTACAATGAAAAACATTTAAACATTTGTATGCACTCAAATGTAACCTTCACAAAGACCAAAATGATATTAACACCAACTACTATCTTTTAAGATTTAATGACAATATAAAGAAGTTTAGCTCCAAATCAACCAACTAAAACATTGGAATACTAACAGTACTTTTACTTGTAAAAGAGCACTCTTACATTTTCTTTATAAAAGACTGTTTTAGTATTTTTTCCGTCAGTGATAATTTGCAAGGAAGCACAAAATAGCGATGTGGGTGTGAATGGCTTCCTGAGGGAGTTCTCTTTCACAGTTTTTCTACATGGGAATGGGTGTTGCTGGGGTTGAAATGTGTATCATTATATCAGTTAAGTTAAGTATAAGTTTGGAGAGTTCTCATTGTTTGGAGAACGGAGGTCGCGTCCTCCTTTCTCTCCCAAGTGTCCTTCTCACCAGGACCTTGAACCTGGCATGTGTGTGTTCCGTCCTTCGCTATACATCCCATTACTTTGCACCCTCAAGATTGTTTTATAGCCGCAGCGAGTCGAGCTGTGATCTTCGATCCTTATTTTTCTTCATCTTGATTGGTTAGATGGAGCGTCCTCTGCTGCTGCTCCGGTTGAGTGTGTTCATTCTCATGCATCTATGTCCTACACGGCTAAAATGTCAAACGTAAATACATCTAATGAAGCATAATGACCTGTATCATGCAGTTAAAGAGGAGGTGTGACGGTTTCACACTGTCGAGAACTGATGAGTCTGGAGGCGTCGCTTCACACCTCGGCTGTGAGAACCGAGAATGCTGGGAAATACTGCTAACCTCTCTCCGTCCCCTCTTTTCCCCGTGTTTCCCCGTGTGGCTTTCGGTGTTAGCATCGGATAGATTTGGGGAGAGGGGTGCATTTTTTATTCAAAACCAGGTAAAAAGCACATTTGATTCTTTGACGTGGACGGTACTGAATTTCGTGGTTTGGTTGCCCAAACTAGAACGGATGTGTTGAAGCGATGCTGCTGATTAAACATGTTTTCTTGTTTCAGTCGGCCTCGTGCGGTTGGCCCGGTGTGAAGGTGGTGTTGTCAGCAGCAATGCAGACGACTAACATAAAAATATATAAATATCTGTAGTACAAAAATACGGAAAAAACAAAGCTGGGAAAAATGTGGAAATGAGGAAAAAGCAGTGCAATGTGAGGTGTGTGATATGACTCACGACGAGGAGAAAATCGGTGGTGGTTATGCGAAAGCTTAGTGCACCGTGAACCGGGGATGAACCCACACTGCGCCCCTGCCAGCCCCCACTCGCCCCCTCGCCCCCCCCCCTTCCCCTGACCAAGGCGAGGCTGTGGGAGCCTGGCTGGAAGTTTGGCACCTCTGGGTGGACGCACACCCACAGCAGTCTCTGAGGCTGGGCTGGCTGCCACCTGTCTGGGCCTCCTGAGTCCATCAACCCCACCACGACCTCCAGTGCGCCGGCTCCGCTTGGAATAAAGTCAAATAAAACATGATTGATTCCTGGGCATCGAGTCGGCGCCACGGCAAACGGTGGTGCAGCAAGAGTCAACAAGAACACACGTGCAACACAGAGGAACAATCTGCTGGAACAGGCTGTTAGTGCTGCGGTCGCACCACAAGACTGCAGGAGACGTCCAGATTTGATAATGAGGTTATTTGAAATTAAAATGAACGAATGCAAATGCTTCCACACGTGATACATTAGCTTAGTGGATGAGTTGGTGTAAATATTTTCTGAATCTAATGCTTTCAATCCCAACCCAAACACGAGGGAGTGTATCTCTGCAACATTGAACAAGGATTTGGCATTATGGACGTGAATAAGTCACACAAAGGAATCTTTTTCTTGCCTGTTTGCTTGACGTGCCTCAGAAGGATGATTAAAAACTGATGAAGACAATCAAGACAGGGAATGTATGGGGACTGCGTCACATTTGACAAATTAAAGTAACAAATTAAAGTAAATTTAAGTTTCACCTTATACTTGTGTGGTCATATTTGGTTCGTTGAAATCTTCTTTGTGTGTGTGCGTGTCTGCGTGTGTGCGTGTGCGTGTGCCTGTGTGATTCAGTGATTGAGGTGGCAGGTGAGGGGGATACATTTTGCACCCTAGGTGTGAAACATAGCTGGAGATGGAGGGGTCAGCCAGAGGTGGACAGTAAATTTCCTCTAATTGTCACAGAGTGACATTGGCAGAACATTTAAAAATTCAAAAGACTTAAAACTTAAGATAATGTTTTGAAATAAACAGCAATTTTAAAACAGAAAGCTTACAGGGAGCAGGAAGTAAGAGTTTACATCCAGACCCCCTTGAATGCTAACAAATGTAAAATGTTATCAGCCAAATCTTACCCAACTCACAATATATGCCGGCAATCATTTTATTACTAGATTGCATTTAACCATCAGTTCCACTGTTCCTACTGTGCACTTTCTTCTATTTTGACATCCATGTAGACCTGGAGGACAGATCAGCAGAGTGTCCTTCACACCTCAGCCAGAGTAAACACATCCTCCTACTACCGGCACTTGCTCACACTTCTGTGCTGCCATGTTTTTACAAATCCTCCTCGCCCCCCCCGACACACAGCTGCCACTGACATGGGAACAGTAATGTTTTCCTTGTGTCAGCGCAGGAATGAGCAAAACTAATAAATACAATTATATTTCAGAAAAATATTGTTTGCATTGCGGAACAAAATCAACCCCCCCCCCCCCCCCCGTCTGTGTAGAATATTCATATTAGTATTGTTAGTGTTTTCTCCTTGATCGGATATTTTTTAATCTCGTGAGGAACACAGGGAAGTCATGGCATCCCCTGTGATTTTTATTTTTTGAGCACCCTTTGGCATCTGTCAGCAACGCAATGTGCTTTTAACACAAATGTGATTAGTGAATCGGTCAAACAAAGACCGGAAGCTCTGTGCAAAATTAAAAGTAACAGTTGACATTTTTTACGAGACTTGCTCGTCACGTGAGTCGTTAGTCAGCCATATTTTTTCTAGACATGACAAAGTGGTTTTGTTGCCTGAAGCTAACGTGCTGTGATGATGCAATTTATTTTGAAAAAATGCTACTCATTTAATGTCGCTGCTGTTTTCCTTCTGTGTGGCACTGAGCAGGCGTTGTTATTTGATCAGACAGGAGCGAGAATGTGTTGTGTGTTTGGACAGAAAATAATACGTCACCGCTGAATCGTCTGAGCGTAATTAGCTTTGAGCTAGCTAGCCACAGACTCACAGTGCACGGCGGAGGGACCCGTTGTGTCTTTGTGCTCACCTCAGCCTCTGACTGGACTCACAACTCAACAACTTCTTCACTTGTCAAGTTGAAACATTTTCAACCACCTTGCTGTTTCTCCTTCTTTTTATAGCCTCGCGGCTAAGCTGAGCTAACGCGGTGCTCGTAGTAGCTGCATATACTTAAATGTATATATTGGGAATTGGGTATCAAGTCATTTAACTCTCATAATTCACAAAACAGTTTTTGAACCTATTTCTTAAAGACTTCATGAAAGTGTTTCAATTATTAAGCAGAAAACTCAAACGTAAGCCCTCAGCTTTATTCAAGTCGTTACAGAGCTACTATTTTACAACAAATATACACAGGTCTACAGTATGTACAACAACAAACATAGTATTATAGTCAGACTATTGTGTTAATTCACAGACATGTGGATAACAACCGCACACACCCACACACACACACACACACACACACACACACACAGCTCAGTCATACAGACCGTCAAAAAAAAGTAACATGCTCTGTAGAAATCTTGACACATGTTGTCAGAAATGCAGCAAAACTGTTCTTCCTCAGAACGTGGAAATGAGAGCATGTTTCAAAACTCACAGTTATCTCAGTTTTGTATCATTCTCGGGTTTTAAGAAAAACAGCGAAAAAGAGATCAATAAACGAACAGAAAGTTGTTCGGAAGTTCCGTACATGTTGTCATGGCAAGATGCAACAGGTCAAGTTTCTGATTCTACGTTATTACCACCACCTACAGAACACAGCGCTACAGGTAAGAACAGACACAACGTCTCAATCAAAGACAGGAGGAGAACCCGGTCGGCTGTTTGGGTTGGATTTGGATCAGCGTGGAGAATCGAAGAGGATTCAATAATAAAAAAAAATCCTACGTTTAATGAAATAGTCATTTCAGGTTTATGTCTACGGAGATTAAACCAAGCTACATGTGCACTAAAGAAGACTAGACACAACGGCAATGTGCAGAATAAATAAAGACTGACTAGGCGAGTGAAAGAAGTGATTCCACCGAACAACAACACCAGCGGTAATATTGCTGCTGAGCCTCTGCATCAATATTCCGGGATTCAAATCCAGTTCAAGTTATGACTACAAGTCCTCGCTCGTTTTTTCTCCAGCGGGGAAGGAAATCAAAGCACCACATGGTAACATGAACTACACCCCCTTTCAACGACAGACATATTTTCATTTCATATTCTTTTTTCTTTTACACAAACCTCAAATAACACAAATGTTTGTGTGTGGGAGTGTGTGTGTTTGTGTGTGTGTGTGTGTGTGTGTGTGTGTGTGTGTGTGTGTGTGTGTGTGTGTGTGTGTGTAGAGGATGGTTCAGTAAATGATAAAAACAAAATGACAAACACTAGTTTTATATGAAGTGGCGGGCAGTCTGAGGAGCTCACAGAGGGAACAGAAAGCAACCACAGGTTCACATACGCAACCAGACCGCTTTTCACAACATTTTTAATAACAACTTAGGAGCACAGTTTGCGCAGCATGGACGCTCTTCCTTGTCTTTCCATTCAAGCTGAAGCTGATATTCAGCTCCCAACACAGCTACACAGTGATCTGCAGGAGTTTGGCTGTTCAGGAGAGGATTTTCTCCCGGGTTTCGGGCAGCTTGAGAGCTACCAGACCTCCGCAGACGAGGGCGATGAAGGCCAGGAAGATGGGGACAATCTTAGTGATGCCGATGAATGCTGCAAAAATGGAGCTGGCGAGTATGGCAGCAAGCTTGCAGATCCCATTCAGGATGCCAAACGCTGTCCCTCTGCAGAGCAATCAAGAGACATGAAGATCACGTGACTGCCAGTGAAACTGAATCGTGTTGACAGTGTAAGAACTTATTTCTCTGGTGAATGAATGCAGCGTGTGAGGTTCGGCCCCCTTGATGGTCCGGCCTGCGAGGCTGGATCGTCCTGAACCTTTGGATGCTTTGTTGGACTATACTTTGATGGCAGCCGTTCAATTGGCATGTGTTTGCTTATTAGTTGATGCTTTGTGCTGGATGAAAGTCACCTCCATCTGACCTTCATGTTTTACATGCCAGTGTTGAATAGAAATACATGTTATTTTTTTAGCCAATTCTTTAGATAACAGTTATAGTTCTTACAACACTGGTGTTCAAGCATGCTGGTATTTGCGAGATAATGGACAGCTGGCCAATTCCGCTACGCTTTAGTGTTTCAACAAGCTACAAAAAATGTGCAATGTCCATTTTACTGTTTCGTTCCATGGTTGAGCGGTTTAGCAAACAGATGTCAGAACAAACTTTACAGAAAAGGGCCAGAGGTGAAGCGCGGTTTGATAGGTGGACTGTACCTTTTAGAGGATGGGTAGAGTTCCACAGAAATGACCTCTAATCCATTCCAGGCCGCGACGCTGGTGCCATAGAAGAGACACTGCCAGCATATTACTGCTCCTTGACTAAAACTCAGCAGCAACAGGAAGGTGCAGGCCGACGAAGCCAACATAGAACCACCTAGGAAGAAGAAGAACGACAGATGGATGATGAAACAAGGTTGGTCAAAACCACCCGAAAACAAAACAAACTCCCAACTCACTTTGCTGCTGCTGTTACGCTCACCTATAATTCGGATTCTTCCTATCTTGTCCATGAACAGGGCCGAGATGATGTTGCCAGGCAACACAGCCAAACTGCCCAGGAAGCTGACCATGTAGATCACGATGTCGTTCTCCTCCTGGAAGTTCAGATGGCAGCCCTTTTTCGGGTGGAGGAAGGTGGTGTTTTCCATTCGACAGTCTTTGAACTTTTCCTGCCAGAGGTCTGGAGAGAGCAGAGGCATCAGGCTGTGAACAGAGGTTTTCTCCTCTCGGTGCCGGAGGATGAGCATGTTGCAAATTCTTAATGCTTTGATGAATGTTTTCATATTTTACACCACTAATTAGTTGAGTTTATTGAGCCCTAGATTTATTGGAGCCAGCAAAGGGAAATGATTTCGTTTATTATAACCATTTGTTCGCCTGGTCATTTTAACATGATACCTGTGTTGTAGAAGACAGTGTTTTTGATGGTGCAATTCTCAAAGAAGGTGTTTGTTGACCTGACGTCCTCAAAGTAGCAGTTTTCAAACAGAGAATCCTCGAACTTGACAGACTTTATTTCAATCTCTGCAAACCTAAATGAAAGGACACGTATCTCATTAAACAGAAACAATAACATAAATACATATATACACACACAGAATACATGTATGTGCCGGGTGGAGTCAAAGAAACACACTTGTCATGGATGTACTCTCCCTCGCGGTGGATCTGGTTGACCAGGGAGAAGTTGAAGTGGAAGCGCTCGACCCGTTCTCGGTGGAACACTTTGACCTTGGACTCGTACTCCTCATACTGCATGTATTTGATCATGTCCGGAAACCACACTCCCAGCCCATGGTAGCTGATTCACAGAAACACACAAACCATAAAAACTCTACGACATTTCCTTTATTTTCTTAAGATAGTTCTGCCCTGAAGAAGTTTATGGATATCAAAATATTCTTTAAAAGACATGATTTAGTGCAAATCCACTATTGGGAATATCATATATTGTGCTACAGCGCTTGATCCCATAATCATAAACAGTACAGGCTAAAGAGAAGTGTTGCTACCTGAAGGCCAAGCAGAACCAGACAATAACCAGGAAGAGGCCTTGCAGTCTGAACTCAGGGGCTGATAGCGACATGATGTTCGCCATCACCTGAAGGAGGGACAGATGCGTAAGATACGGCAGGACAACAAATGCCACAATTTTTAGTTCAGTTGTTGTTGTTATCTATCGTAGCCGTGATCTGCAGACCTGTTGCAGCATGGTCACGTGTCTGACGGTCCAGCGCTGGAAGGCCGTGCCCGTGTCGCTCTGGATCTCTATGAACTCGTCCTCTTCGGTTTGCGGTGTCTTGATGTTGGTTGCCTTCGCAAAGAGAGAGGATGTGTGGGCCATTAGGTCATAGGCCAATAGGCCAAAGGTGGAGCGCATTGCAATTTAGTATTTTGTGTGTGTGTGTGTGTGTGTGTGCGTGCGTACACAATTCCCACTGTATGAAGTGGAATTCAGCACTCATTCATTTTTATATTTACACCTGTGCTCAGACGTCCAGCACGTTAGTAGTGGGGTTACTCTTTATAGGGACAGCTTGTAAAGCATGTGGAATGAGCTTTCTGTAATACATTCATGTACGAACTGCTCAGTTTGATCACTGTGATTTGATCACAATCAGCGATCGGGCAAAACGGCGCTCACAGTGAACACTCTCTCCGGCTCCCCCTTGGCCTTCCAGTTAGTGTCGTGAACTCGTCGAAGAATCATCCACGCCTCATCGTGTCGGGCACTCTGGGGGGAAAAAGAAACACACACACAAACGCATCAACGAACGTTACACCTCTCAGGGCTTGCGGCACGTTTATTTCCCAGATGCTTCTTATCAGACAGGCGGGTGCCGAGGTGCATGATAATTTGGCGGGTGTGTGATATGTCGGAGCGGCTCCGCTGTAACATGCAAATACAATACCACATGTGGTTAAAAGGCTAACAATGAAGCCGGGTGAGAAAGCATGGGGCGGGTGGTGTTCTGGTGGCGCCTTAGCAGCCTCGCGCTACCTTTGCACAGCAGTGGCATGTTGCACTGGTGGCTGCTGATGACTCAACATCCTCAGCCAATCACAACTTTGTGTTTAATACTGGACACTGACAGAATGACTACAATCAATCTCAATAATCCTAATCCATTAGCAGTGCAGATACAATATGTTTACTTCTGTTTTGCAGACAATAATAACATTATCATAGTCTTGTTTTTTGTCCGTGGAAGTCGGATCTGACCTCCAGGAGGAAACGGGGGCTCTCGGGCATGAAGACGACTCCGACAAGTGCAGCCAGCGCGGGGAAGAGGCACACCAGGATGAACAACCTCCAACTGTGGATCTGTAACTCAGAGCCAATGGCGAAGCCCCAGCCTGCAAAACAAGGCAGCGGAGAACATGTTATATTCCACACACCATCTGTTTGCATAAAAACTCAATCAAAAAAAACGATCATTTGTTTGCATTTGTTACATTGAACGGATTCAAAACCTCTGACAACCAGGAAAAATATTTTTATTTTACAATGATGGCAACAAATTCTCTACAAGAGGCCCGACAATCAGTTCACCCACATCCTGTCATTGTTGGAGACTGACGTGAAAAAGCTCCACATGTCAAACAAACTAAATGATTCTCATGCATGTGTGTGTCTGTGTGTGTGGTGCTGTTGCGGCGGCGAGGGCGTTTGTTACCGTAGTGGGGGATGATTCCCCAGGCAGTGAAGGAGGCGTACAGGCCTCCCAGCATCCAGAACATGCAGAGCCAGCTCAGATGCTCCCCGCGTTTATCCATCTGCAGGAACTCGGTGTAGTAGGTGTACACAATCGGGATGGAGCCGCCGATTCTGGGGGAGGAATCGCAAGACGTCTGAGACAATAATCGTCCTCACGAAACACTTTTATGTTCGTCCATCATTCTCTGAGGAATCGGAGAATTATTGGCTGTAATTTCTGGCATTTGCATTAGTGATTGTGAGCTCATGCGTTCTAATGACCTTACAGCAAATAAAAAAGGTTGGTTTACCCAAATTACAGGAAACACAGTTATCGCTGATGTCTAGTTGTACGGCAACTCGTTGTTGCTTTGTCCAGACTTTGAGACATTGTCTCTGACTCCAACCCCACACATATTTAATTAAATTAAGTGAATTGCAATTGAATTATTATAATATTAAATATTACATTAGACTCCACAGGAATGTGTAAGAAGTTTCCTTTGGGACTATTTTCTGCCGGAAAGGTGCTTCCTACATTCCTTCTAATTGGGTCAACTGACTCTTTGTTTGCAAATAAATAACCAATAGAGCTTCATAACTGAGGTTAAATTTTCACAAAAACAATTTATGATGCAAATGTTCTCTGCTTTATTGTCAGGTTAATACACATTTAGCGTAATCTAATCAAACCGTTCATCTTAACACAAATGAATTCTGAAGAGTTACTATGCTGTGCAGACTTTACACAACTAATAAAATAGGGCAATACTTTCAGTAGAGAAATCAGATCAACTCATCGCCGATACAGAACATCAAATCAACCATTGCTTCTCCTGAGTCTGCCTACTCCTCGTGTCTCAACTAACATGGGGCTCATTATCACCCTTTTGGGGACTTTAGCTTTGCAAACAGCTCAAAAATGAGTATTACAGGTCTAGAGAACGCGGCTACAATCATTATCAGGAGAAATGTGTCAAAAAAAAGGAAAGAAGCTGCACCCCAAGGTGCTTTCTGAAAAACACTTTTCCAAATTGGTGTTAGAAGTAAACTAACTGGCGTATCCCTGTGTGCAGCGCGCAATCTAAATGTGTCTTATTAACAAAGAAAATAAACAGACAGATTTATCGACTGGTGTTCCTGATTTATGTCCTCTCTCCGACTCAGGCTGCTCTCAAAGGGCCCCGGTTTGGTTTAATGTTTAAAGTGTTACTCTTGTCTCCGTTAAATCTCAGGTGTCTACTTTTGGAACACACAGCCTCATATGCAAACGTGGGGATTTGCTTTTCCTGGCAAAAAAAAAGTAGATTATTGCTCAGTCTTTATAAAAAAAAAGCCAGTCTGACTGTCGGGAACATGTGAAGATCCATACAGCAGTAGATGTGTCTCACCCAAAGCCGGAGCAGAACCGGAAGAAGAGGAAGAAGCCGTAGCTCTGAGCAAAGCAGGACAGGAAGGAGAAGATCAGGTCGATGGTCAGGACGTAGATCAGACACTTCCTCCTCCCCATCTTGTCAGAGAGACCCCCCCACACCAGTGCCCCCACCATCATGGCCACGTACACCAGCAGACCTGCGAACGCACACAAAAAAACATGATGTCCCCAAAATGTGCCCTTTACAGTTCAACATTCACTCCCTTCACACACACTGGATGTCATTGAAACACACAGTGCTGCCTCTGCATCATTACTTATGTACTTGCATACATGCAAACACAGAAGCATCCCCGGGAGGAACGACAGTGGTAAATGTTAAAAGGAGAAAATATGGTCATGCTCTCCACAAGGGGGCTCTCTTCACCCTCGTATGAACACAGCAGAGAGAAATCCCCAAACTTTGCAGCACGATGCAGTGCGAAGCTTCGTCACGCGCGCATGAGCACAGAAAACACACCGAGACTGATAATGACCTTCTAAAGATTTTGACTGAGTAATAAAGGTCATAATGATTTTTGAGTGCATCACTTCCGCAATATTCACCTTTCAGATAACGTTTCTTTTTCCCATTTTAAAGTCTGACATTTTATTGCCCACTTTGATGGCACACTTTAACAACGCAAAATTCACACTGCGGCATTTTATTTTATTTCATTTCTTGGTCAAAGTGACCTGGACCACATCCCAGCATGCAGGAGGTCTACTCTTCCATTTCCTTTCAGATGCAACAGTTACCGACCTCGGCGGCCATTAGAGATACAGATGATTGCTTCCTTTATTTCTAGTCTGAGTATTATGCTGCAGCCTCCAACCCGGGCCGTCCACCTCGCCGTGCTGTTTAACCCTGCAGACCCAGAGCTGCCGCCTGCTCCGTGTTTTTACTACGCACAACCCTAATTACAGAGGGACTAAGCAGCTTAGCGGTGAATAGAGCCGTAGTGTCCACCTTCCTCTGTGGATTACGAGAATATCCAAACGCTGCAACGTGCCGCGTCGCGTAGACGCTTCCACAGGCCTCAGACATCCCTGCAATCAATCAGCAAGATTTGAATAGTCAAACTCCTAACGTCCATTCCTTGACCTCTGTGGGAAACGTCATGGGGTCAAGGAGAGATGGTTAGCAGAATTCATGAGGATTCAGGAAATAAAAAACACTGTATCTAAGGGATCTGACTCCACATTCACTAACTAGCTTCAGTGACGACGGCGAAACTACAATCTCTCCCAAGACGGACTACAAAGAAGCATCTTAGATGCCTTCATGTGTTGTTACAGTGGACAAAAAAAACAGTATTACTTTATTTACAAGTTTGCAACATAAAGGAGTTATGCTATTCGTCAGTATTTAAATATTGCCGCTGCAAAGAATTATTTAGGAATGATCTCCTTTCCTTTTGTAAAGGATGGTCCAGTGGTTCCTATGCTAAAGGAGATAAGTAGGGAAGCATTGAAGCTTTTCCCCCGAGCATTAGAGAACTTAAACAGCTCTCACCATGGAGGCCACTTACACTCAGTTAGGAACATTCATAAGCAAGTTTGACAATTCGAATCTGCCTTGGCTTGTTCCTTACGGCACCTTGTGCGCACGTGGACCGAGTGGCAGCAGCGGCCTTGTGATTAGACGTTTGTCGTTCAAGTGGAGGCCCAGAATGGACCCTGGAAGCAACAAACTTCTTTCTATCTGTTTAAAGTGTCCTTGAGCACAGCAGAGACACCGAATCCCTGGAGGGCAGAGACCAATTTCCCCTTTTTCTTAGAGTATAAAAAGAACCTCTGCACATCTAGATGAAGAGACAATTATCCTTTACTCTGGAAGAAAAACAACAACAGCTGCGCGGCAATGCGTTTTTCCGAGAGTACAATATGTTCCCGACTAAAGCGATGAAAACCCTGTGAACATCATTTTACAGATGTGGATTTTTAGTATGCAGATGACTTCTCATATTAGAAAAAAAACATCAAATATTGCTAGTGTTGCAGCATGAGCTCCATTTCTAACATTAGAAACTTTATTTTCACCATACCACACGTGTACTTGCATGCATTGCTCAAGGACACTTAGACATGCAGAACCATGGCTTTAAATGGAGGAATACCGGCTCTACCCACAGTGTATTGTGGAAAGCAAGCATGAGTTTAGGAATCCTAACCCAGCAGGGAAACTCAATTCATAGAATTCATATGCAATGGATACAAGTTACAATTTTTGGAATGAGCTGTTTGCAAATTCAGATTTCCTGCTTCTCATCTTGAGTGTAGTGATAGTGGAAACATTTACTGTCTCTCGTGGGGATTTTTGTGTTTTCTTTAGATATATTCACCATTTATGTCTGGTTTGACTTTCTGCCTTCATGTGTATGCTTTGTGATTCTGCTCTCCTTTTTTTCCCTGCTTCATTGTCCCTTCACCGTTTCTTCCTTTTAGGTAGTGCTTCAACTGCAGTTTTTCCCCTTTGTGAGCTTGGAGTTTATTTCTAGTGATGACCTTTGTGGATTTGCTTCGCTGTTATCTGCCCGCTGGCCCAGGTGCATTTTTTGGGACTTCTACTCTCTGCATTTCCACCAGTCTGAAAAGTGAAGCTAAAGCAGAAGTGTCTATATTCTGCTGCATTCTTCCTGATGGCCATCAGGGGGTGACTCCACTGGCGTAAACTCCATGAGAAAATGAATTAACAAAGTACATTTAGGTCCCCTTTAGAGGAAATGGACGAGAAAGCAGGGTATGCTTTAGGGCAGTGGCAGCTGGTGGATTTGTTTTTTGGTAGGGCCAGCCAGTCAGTTTCAGTAAACATCACAGTATGATTCAATGTAAAACAAGGGTAACATTAAATATTTGACATTTATTACAGTTTAACATAATAAGGACATCTTATCCAAACAATTCAGTTTATTAATGAATATATATTTACCCATGAATATATATATAACTAACTATAACTAACTTTTCCAATACCTTTTTTATTTAACAACTTTGTTACTGCCAAAACATTATCCTTGGAATAGTTATGGCAGCTTGTCCTGCCGCGGCGTGAATTACCGTAATTATTGTATGTTCAGTCGTCAAGTCTTAAATGTTAAATGTACAGCTAAATGTAGACTCTACATTTAACATTTACATTTAGATTTAACATTTAACATTTACATTTACATTTAGATTGAGATTTAACATTTATATTATTTAACAACTTTGTTACTGCCAAACATTATCCTTGGAAAAGTTATTGCATGAATGTACATGAATTTCTCTCTAAATGTTTGAAAAAGTGACAGTGAATATTGTTGTGCTTTTTTGTTCATATGATAATGCTAAATGTGGAAAAACTGCACAGGATTTTGGAACGTGCAACATTTTACAAACTGCGCCCCATACCAGCGACACAGTCAAGTGTAGCGTTTGCACGACACTGTTAGCTTGCTAATGTAAACTAACTAACTTGTTAAGTTTAGGTAATAACCCAATTAATCAAAAGTATTCTTTTTTTTAAAGTTTAAACTTAACCTACGTATGTAAAAAATGTTATGCCGCTAACAACAGACTAACAACTCAAATAAGGTTGGTTATGTTAACATAATATTCTCCACTCACTCTCAATTACATAAATGACAACTCTGAACTCTACATGTACAGTATATTTTATAGCAAATTACTCACACGTTCTTTAATGTCAATTGATGTCAATTGAACAACCTCATTAAATGACCCCTTTTGGGTTTGCTAGTTGTTACAAAGACCTAAAGAAGAGCTTTACTCTCTCAAATGGATCTCAACAAATGGAACTTGACAGATTTGAGATGAAAATCACCAAATGTATTCCACATTATCCTTTGAATAACACCTGGAAGCATCAAGATCAATTTAATTGGACTTTCACTTCTATTCCATATGCGCAATACCCGCATTGCAATTACAATTTCCTTGAGAAAACTGGTTATAAATATCTGCAAGCACATCAGTTTTATAACTCGCCACAACTTTCTCTTATCTGGTCTCCCGCTATTAGCCTCCTGTGTTTATACTCTATGGATTAAACAATAAAACCAGCATTCCGGGCGAGTGCTCCATCGACATTCCTCTTGTTGGGAGTCTTATCTGCTCTCCAAGATTACGGTTAGGATTAAGTGCATTTCTGCTCTGGTGAGCCTGGAGAACATGAGCGAGGACCAAGAATAGGATCATTCTGCGGATCCACTTCCTATTCTCAGCCGATGGTCGAGCTTCCCTCCCACTCCGCACAAACAGACGCTGCGATTTCATTTCAGGAGCGTTTCTGACAGCTCTGCAGCGCGCCGCAGGCCGCCAGGTTCTCTGAGTGCTGCAACATGCTCCATATTAGCCTGGGAACACACACTGAATACAATCACCTCCGGGTTCCTCATCAATCTCTCGCAATGCCTCATCCCAGGAGCCTGTTGTTAAGACGAAATGAGCTATGAGCAATCTGCCACATTGCCTGGATGCACGCGAGGCCTGGGAAATAGGGTGAGGGGCTTTAATTTGCAGTTTGGTTTGTCTGCACAGAAAGTGAGGAACAGACGCTTGCAAGGGACATTTCCCAGTAAGTCGGCTCTATGCTGCATACTAATGTCAGTATGATTATATTTGGCGTGTATGTCGTAGTGCAACAATGTTTGGGAACGAATGAGGCTGGCAGGCAAATGAAACAAAGGAAACTATTCTCAATACACAGTATATTGAACTTTCAAAGCACATTAAACAGGTCCTTATTTCTGTGTATCTGAGGTGTTGTCGCGCCGAAGTCTACTTTCGGATTTCGGGACCAAAGCCAAGGGTCATCCTGGTGCTCAATATATACTACACTCCTATGAGGATAGATAATGTTGCCTCATTCCTTTATTTCTGATTCAGCTCAAAGCCTTTGTATTCTTCCATAATTACTCCCAGTGCCCGGGGGACATTTCTGTCTGTGGTCCATGTGCCATCAAGAGCCAACATCTGCAGGATTTTGTCTCAGCCAAGCACAACAGCAGATCATTTCACTGATGGGGTTCCTCCTCCTTGGGTCCATTTTGGGACCCTTCAGCAGATCGTTATCATTAGCAAGATAGTAATTAGCTGGTTTGGAGAAAATGTGTTTGCTAAATTGGCATTTAGCCAAGCTAGCTAGCCGCATGGCTGAAAACTGAACTGAATTATGTCAGCAACTTCTCAATCAAGTGCTGGGAATCTGTGAACAAACATTTATGGTCAACTCTGGTGATCAGATGGCATTTCCTGTTACGCAATCAGAGAGTTGAAATTTGTTTCCCCTACAACAATTTCAAAGATTACTACGCACTTCTAATGAAGGATCAAGTCAAACAGTTTAATTCCAATATTTGGGTTTATAACAAATCATTAATGACATTTGCATCCATTTGAGGCGTTCTTTCTGTCCTAGTCAGCAGATATAAACACACTGACCCGCTAAAGTAAGATGATGAATATAGTAAACATCACACCTGCTATACATCAGCATGTTAGCAATGTTTATTCTTAACATGATAGTGAACACCGAACTCAAAGCTTTCCAGCTCGCATTCTCTTATTCCGTTTAAAGAAATCTAATTCAAACAAATTTAAATTATTTTACTATTTTTTCTTCCAGGGTTGGTATTTAAATTTAGAATGAAAATCTGAAGCCAGGTTTACGGGTGTCTTTCCCCGCGCGCATGAAGTCGAAACCTCACACCTCGTCCCCCCCCTGCGGTCACTTACCCAGCAACCCTTTGTCGGAGTTGGATATGCACATGTCCTTCTCAGCACTGGGCAGGACGAAGCCCACCACGAAGCCGTCCACTCCGTCGGCCATCAGCGCCAGGCCCAGCACGAAGAACAGCATCCACTGGAAGCGCCCGTGGCCGCAGTCCTCCATGATGGTCTCGTACTGCTCTGGCAGGTTTTCCTCCTCGTCCTCCTGCTGGGCCGCCTGACGAGCTTTCCTCCTGGCCTCCATCCGAGCCGCCCGCCGCGCCTCCTTGATCTCGTCGGGGTGGGGGACGCCCTGGTACTCCCCCTCGTACATCTGCTCGTCTTCGTCCGCGCCCTCGGTGGCGTCGCTGCGAGCGTCCTCGTCCTGCGCAGGGTAGTCGGCCTGGTAGGGGTAGCCGTCCTGACCTCCGCCATCCTGGGTGTAGGTGTATTCCCCGCCTTCTGTCACCTGCTGGCTCACGTTGTTGTGATAGGGGTCGTCCATGGTTCCTGCCGGGTGCGAGCGGAGCAGGAGAGACTTTGCCTTGTCGCCGTCGTACTCTGAGGAGGCTCAAGTTGTCAGCTATAATGGCATAATCCTCCTCAGGAGCTGTGAGTTGCTCTCGGTGTTAGCGCAGGAGTTCTGTGCGCGTTTCCTTCTCAAGGCCTAAATGGCTGGCTTGTCTTTTACCTTCCTTGACGTGCGCAGCGCTGCATGCTGAACCTAAAACACAATGCAAACCATACATTGCAAATCAACTTTCAGCAGAACGGCAGAGGAGAGAAAGCATTTGCTGGGGGGGGCATTGCCACGCAACAGTCCCCTCTGGGACGGCTTGTGACCTGCCGAGTCACAATTATAGTCTCAAAGAGCTGAACAACATTAATATTGTACAGTGACCTTTGACTTTCTATATGTCATGTGATAATAGAAAGGCATTACATCTCTTTGATTATCATTTCACTCATAAAGCTTATGCTGTTTTGTCCAGCTTTTTGTCGCTTCACTTAAATTCCCTATCGTGTCAATCTAATCCATGTTACGTGTTTTATTACTTATTGTAAAGGACTAAAAGTCATCTCAATTCAATTCAAATCAATATCATTTATTTTGCATAGCCCAAAATCGCAAATTACAAATTAGAGGGCTTTACGCATGCAACATCCTCTGTCCCGAAACCCTCACATCGGCATGGGGGCAAAAATACAGACTATTAGTCTACTCAGAAATGAAAAGAGTAATTTGGCAGGACAGAGCAGTGCGGCACTCCCTGTCTCCCCCGCAGGCTGCTTGTCCTTCCACACAAGATAATCTCATTGTCCCTCTACCCTCAGATGCTTTGACGCCATTTTGATCCATCACACAGCGCTGCTGCAGCGATGGCACGTTCAGATCCCTCTTGATTTTCGCAGTGACAGATGCCGGGGGCACCAATAGGATGACGGTAACGCAAATTATTCATCAATCTAGGAAAGTTGGCTGTCACATTATTTATTGTCGCGATTAAGTGACTTGAACACTTATTTTTACAAATCACGCCTGAGCCTCGGTTCTCTGTATTTTCACAAATAAAAAAAGATGACGCACCAGGCTTCATTACGTAGCACACAATCACTAATGAAGTCATCTTGTTAAATTATGAGGATATGCAACCATGTCTTTTTACGGTGGAAGTTGTAGTAAAACTTAAAAATAAAGTATTGCTCAAATTTGAGGGATGCTTGAACATTAGTAATCGCAATAGAAGCACAACAAGGGAAGAGGCAACTCATCAATGCCTGTTACACAACTCAATATATAGTATATTATATATATATATTAGCTTCTGTGAACGGCCATGCCAAAGGAAAAGCACATTACTTATATGGGTATTACTTGTTACAGTGTTATTAATCTTTTGTATGTTTACCTTGTTGTATTTATATTAGTGCTACTTGGTTTTATGGGTATAAATCGTTACTTGTTTTACATCCTACGTGGCTTTAGCATTACTTATCGCAGGGTTGCTACTTGTTGCTGTTGCTTTGGGTATTTGGGTGAAACTTGTAGCATTGCATCACTTGTTATAACTTGCTATATGAAATACAGAAACAACTGTCGTCTTAGTGGATGGCCGGTGTGTTTTCTCTGTCCTGGTTCGGAGCCTCCATGACGAACACTGAAATGTAATCCAGATTAAGACTGCAGATTTATTTATTTTTTTCATTTTGCCCTCGTTGCCTGACATCATTGTTCCATCGCGAAAGTCATAGAGGTGGCTGACGGTGGATTATGGAGTCTAGTTTGAGGCACTGAAATGTATCTGCTTCCCTTGGCCTTGTCGTTTTTGAGAACACAGACTCTTTAATGCAGTGATCGTTTTTGGAGCAAGGAGCCAAATTGCAAAACCCTGATGTTCATCTGAGCGCGTAATGCCACTGTTTCTTTTCTCCATTTGTTGTTTCCTTTGTCTGAATAATACATGAGCAGTCCAGGGGAGAAAGTGAGAGGGTGGAGGCTCGCTCTGGTCGGTGTTGCTTTCATCATCCTGCTGCTGCAGCGCCTTTACTCTCACAGCTGTCACTTACATAACGCAGCACAGCTGCCTGTGCTCACTCCTTCCCCTCCCCTCTGTCTCCCTCCCTCATCCTTCTCTTTTACCCCATCGATCTGTGTTGGAGTTTATGAACGTGTCAAGTCGACCGGCCTTACCACCAACTCATGCACATTAATTCAGATGTCAAATCAGCATCTTTCATCGGGGCAGACTTTGAATAGGTCATGATCTGCCTTCCTGCGGGAGCATCCGCCAGGGAGAAAAGTCAAAGAGCTCCTTTGAATCATGAAAATCAATGTGAATCTGAGCTTCAACGGGAAGCAGATAGGTCACTGTGTAATTTAGCAAAAGCTATCTCAATTTCACAAGTGACCTCTTCCCGTTGAGATCATTTATTAGTTTCCCTCAGACACTCATTCGCCATTGTTCTTCCAGTTTCTGTTTCTTATGCTCAACATTTAGGCACGTTAATGCCTCAGTAACAGACGTTGGAAGGATAGCTGAATCAACACGCAGTAGGTAAAGCAGTTTTAGCCTCAGTTTTTCATTCACTCAGCGACAATCTTCCCCTGCTGTTTGCGGCTGTGCTGTCCCATCAGGGGTCACAGACATATGGGGAAGTGATCATTCATTCCCTTCCTTCACTCATACCTGCACATCCAGGTTGGTCTGTCATGGTCCGTGTTATAATACTAATATCTTTTAAACCCTGGAAATGATGGTTGTTAAGTATGCGCTTTGTATTTTGTCATCTCCATCCTTTTTTCTTTATTTTATATTTTCTTTGCGCGAGATGTTTTAATCAGCCCCTGTGGATGATCCATCACACGTGCACAGCTCGCATCAGTTGTTTCCCTTCGATCTGCTTCCATTGCGTTCTTTTTTATCTCTACTCATTTAAAATAGAAAGCGCCCACTGCCTCTACAATTCTTGATCCGAACCTGACAACAAGTTTGCATTATTCACAGTGGATATTAACATTTTCTTGGATATTCCATATATATGATGTATAAGCACAGTCGATTTCCTGGCAAAAATGGCTGACATTTTTCTTTCAGTTTGCACCACCAGGGTTCCACTAAACAATAAGGTGCCGCAGTGTTCGATGCCTCAGAGGTCAGATATATTTACGTTAAATTATATTATATAACAACCAAAGTAAATATCTATAATCTATCTACTGCATATTTTCTGTCTGTGAAAAGTAAAACTCAACTGTTGAAGCCGTGAGTGTATTTTTTTAATCCCAGCTCCTGTGTGACCTCGAGAGGTCAAAAGTAAGATTCTACTCCATTTCTGGGGACCACCTGTCCGCCAACCTGTCAAGTTATGTTTAATAGCCACACGTAATGTCACCAGGTCAGTTCAGGGGCAAGTGTTGCCATATTGGGCCTTATTGAATAGGTCACTGATATTTTCATTTCAATACAGGGAAAACGAGACGCTAAACAGACCCTGATGTCAGAGACACTACGTCCCTACATTCAATTTATTATTTTGTATGAATCTCTACACATTAGCTCCAAACAAAAGCTGACAAATGTGACCAATGATGATTTAGCCTTTCTTAGGTCCGACTCTAGGTTGGAATGTACATTTGTATTAAGATTAAAAAAAACATTGTGGACCCACACCAAGTGTATCTGTTACATTTTGATGTTATTGCAACGCATAAACCAGAAAATATAAATGATGAACAGAGAGGATGAATGAGCAGGTATCTACAGTATTCCTCACTCCATCAGTAAACTGTCAAATTAGCAGCATTGAAGAAAAATAAAGCTGTTGTCTTACCAGAGTTGGTTATTTCCGTAATGTAAAAATGACTTTCCAACAAAACAAACATTAATACAAATGTGCAAACGTCCAAGCAGCATTTTACAAATGTCCAAAGCCTACATGTCGGTTTATCCTAAGGCCGAGCTACAGCCAAGGCTGAGGGATTAGGATCCAGCCTCACGATCCCCCTCCACGGCCAACCCCTCCCTCACCAGGGCTCATCCCTACAGGAACTAACCCCCCCCCCACACCCACCCCCACCTCTAGGGCCCAGTGGTACAGTCCTTCAAGTGTAAATGCAACAGGCTCTACAGATAGAGACTGTAAACTCTGGATACTCGCCATGGTGCTTTTAAAGATACTCTTGATCCCTGCAGACACTCCTCCACGGAAAGGTCAGAGGTCACTGTCATCTGGCAGAACGAGCAGCCCTGGAGGCCTCCAGCGGCCTGCGTTCACCGTCGAGTGATCTCCTAGAGTCTGCTCGTTTCAGATCCCATTCAAACGCCCCACCAGGTGTAGTGTCATCGCCGGAGTGGCCTGCTTTCATATTTAGGTGATGGTGGTCTGTAGTTACACTGGGCGAGAAGAGCCCTCCTTTCCTCATAAGGTCACATCCCTGCAGTGGCTGCATGTCTTGTCAAAGTGTCCCTGAGTCCCTACAGTGCCTCTTGAGCTGCTTCTCCATCCCAAAGATGGAGAATCGACAAGCGCAATGAAAAGGCTGAAATGCCCCTCTTCCCTTGAAGCCAACGTTGAGGTTTTATCGGCGTGGAGGAGAGCAGACGTGATAACGCATGTGTCTGTGGCACCGGAGGATGGATAACCGCAGCTCTGCTGCACCACCCATCATCTCTTTGGTTTGCATACAGCACATACAGAGTGGGGAGTAGAGAGCACCGTCACAGAGAAGAGCAGCAGTTGTACATGAGGGACGATGCGGTGGATTGGTGCCGGGCTGCTCCCAAATGATAGTATGGTTAATGACATGAAAAACTTTTCAGAAATCAGTCAAAACGTCTTAATATAGTTTGTGTTTACACTGTCCGCCTGTTATGGGAAAGTTTGTGTGTGTTGTGGACATCAAGGGCATTTACACGAATACTGTCTTCTTTTCTTCTGCTGAATTGTTCTGCCTGTAAAATACTCCAACATGTTTCCTCAAGACCAATGTTTTAAAATCATATTGTTTTTTTGTCTGATAAACACACAAAAGCCTTAGATATTCAGTTTACTGTCACATGGCACAAAGAAGAGCTGGAAAGTGACAGAGTGACAAACATTAATTAATGTTCTGCTAATTCATAATATATAAGTCAAATATATTGTAAAAGTAATATATGATGCATTGCACAATACACTGACACGGGTCGTTCTGTTGATGCATAGTTGTCCTGATTCATACTTTTTCTATTTAAAGCGTCAACCATTGAATTTACATAAACTTGAAGTTGATACCTTCGGTCGTATTAGTATTAGTACAATTAGTATTACAACATTTGTATATTGCAGCACTGCCCCAACAGTGTAGATGGTACGTCCCGCTGTAGGACATCATTATAGAGAGTAGATGCCTTGCATAGAGGCAAAGCCCTCTAATCCCAAGGACAGATAATTCGGGTGCAAAGAGGATTAGCTCCACCCCAGCGGAGCCATTGGCTAAATTTAGCCCCCATACTCTTGGTCTCTATTTAAACCCCTCCTCCAAGCCGCGCCCTCTACTCCACTCCCACAAGCCGCCCAGACGCCCCGTCCACCAATCCCACGCCGCCGATCAGAGTAACACCATTTCACTATCTGAATAATCCGGCATCTACAGGCCCATCACCCGGGCCCTGAATCACGTTTGTCTTCCTGCTAAAGAGGGAAGCCCGCAAACCGGCCAACCACACACAGTCACCGTGACAGGTGAAGGAGCCAGTGGCACGCCAATGCCCCCCCCCCGCCCGCCATGCCTGGTGCCATTCATCTGCAGAGCTTCGCCCTCTGTGGGACGCGTGGGGATTATGGCCGACGGTGGCCTCGAGAGGAGGGGCCTCGCCCACACAGTCCCTGCGGTGGCGAGCGAGCAAGATTGTAGAGGCGTCTCGTGCAAACATTCGGGAAATGAATTGCTTCCAAAGGGGGAAGATTCTGGGGAGGGGTGATAAGACCCAATCACTGTGTCACCTTTATGTGCTGCTTTATTGTGTTGCTCCAACTGGATTCTACACGGCTGTATTTTAAATGCAGTACGTGTTGGACTGACTTGGGAAATGATTTAGTTTCTTCTAAAATGATCACTGGAACTCAAATGTTGGTTCTTTTCTGTCAGACATCTCAAATATATTGTTTCAAAGCCCCTGAGGGCTTCTGTGCCACCTACTTATGCTTCAGCTCTGTTTTTAAGTGCCTCATCCTCTGTGCGGGGGCGCCCAATAAATTTAAGATAACAAGGCAGAGGAGAGACATAGAAAACGAAAACCCTGCTGCTGCAATTACTGCGACATAGTTTTGTTAAAAAGACAAAACATAAAAACTGTTGATGGACCTCGGGGTCTGAGCCGGTCCTGGGACCATGCTGCAGGTGCTTTTGTGCCTTATGAAGGAAACCAACAAACCTCTTTCAATCACACTTTTACTAGAATAGAAATCCTTCGAGTACTCCATGGGCCTGGGGAATGTTTTCATCTGGGGTGATTGGTGGCACTCACTCTCACTCACACACACACACACACACACACACACACACACACACACAGTGATTTTTAGTGTGGGGTGTTTGGACTCCACAACAGCACTAAATCCCAGCTGATGGGATCAGTTGGATTTACTGACCAGCAGCACCAAAGACACTGACATCTTGTGGACTAGATGATAAAAGCTTAAAGCCTGACCGTACCTGACCTTCATACGTACATTAGCGCCAACAACCGTGTTTCGATCGCAGGGTTATCTTCGGAGTGAGGCTGGGAGATCATTTAAGATGAGAATTTGCTTTCCAGTAGAATAATAACATTATGAATTTTCAATTGGAGACGTTAGAATACGTATCATCAACGGGATATGGAATGATCAGTTGGGACAGAGGATTTTGTGTTATATTGCCCAGCCCTCCCACTTTAAAAAAATGTTCATGTATAATTCCTAAAAGAATGAATTAAATGTAAATTTGATAAACCACATTCAATATATTCAATATTGTTATTTTCAAACCGTAAACTCTCAATTGCTGCAACAAGCGCAATCAACTTCACGATTACATTTCATGTGTTTAATTGTCTTTTTTTTAGTACAATGGCAGAGAGGAATAGGAGTAGGTGAGTAGGATCGTGGCTTTGGTGGTTTCATTGGATTTGATAACAATCTGGAAAATGAGGCATAGATACCCTCCTACAGCAGAACACGCGCTGGCTGTGGGATGACAATGTTGGAAATGACTCGATGCAGCCGGCGGACTGACAGCAGCATGACTGGTACACTGTTATCTGTGCAATTACACCGCACACTATCAATATCACTCTGAGGTGGGTTTTGACGGTCTGTTCTCACAAGCTGAGATGGAGAGAAAAATAAAGTGAGGAGCTTCTGGAAAATCACACATCCAGAGTCGATTTAAATGTGACAGTTAGAGAGGAATCGTGTCAAACGCCCTGAGAATTGTTTTCTCGTCTCGGGCGAGCATGTAGAAAGGCCCGCTGGAACAAACGCCGGGTGTCAGTTGAGTGAACCGCGTTGCCGTGACAACAAGCTGCTTTAACCCAGAGGAAGCCTCTCACACATCTGTTTGGTTTTTGTGCTGTCAGAACTTTTTATACTGTGTGAACTTCGCCAAAATGATAAAGATGAGAGACTTTGAAAGCGATACAGTGAGGGCATCTTGTGCCGTGATCTGTTACTTATTTTTTTAGATACAACTCAAATATTTACACGCATACATTTCTCATATAGACGGTTTGTCTTAAAGCTAAATGCCATTTTTATGTATACAGTGGATCAATGGCCTTAAATATCCCCCAACTTTTCAATTTCCTTCAGCTCAAAAGAGAGTTCTTCCAAAAACAAGCTGCTACGGGTAAAATAACACTTCTCTCTCCATCCAAACAGTTATACTGTATGAGGTTAAGGGAGCTGCGGAAAATAACCTGTATACATTCTGGTTAGCCTCCAAAATAGGTCGCCCAAGATGATAATAATACTAAAGATAATTAGTAGTAGAAATATAATATTATATTACGATTATTTTCTCCGTGTCACAATGAATTGAAGAGAAACGGACACCTGCTGCTGTTTGACGATGACTTCATTCTTGTACAAAACTAACGCTCAGTGAGATTCAACATGCAGTCGAGAGAATCTCATCATCACTGATTGTCGATGGCGCTTGTTTCTGTTTACCGCTCCGGTTTTTCACTCTCAAAGACAATTCTGGGCCCCTTAAGAGATCTGATGAAGCCCATGCGATGAGTGATTTCACTCAACGAAGGTTAAAAAACAACACAATGAATCGCTACTTTAAAGCCAGCATGTTTGAGAAGATGAAACAGCCACCAAATGCATAATGATTTTGGACACTATTATTATTATTATTATTATTATTATTAGCAGTGGTTTGGAAGACTTCTGAACTGACATTGAACTACAGTGTGAAACCTGTTGCATACTAAGCCTGCAATCTGGATACAAACGTGACACTTGATTGAAGTTCAAGCGGTTCGCTCGCTGCCAATTCACTTAAGCTTGAGAATAACAACAAAATCCTCAAGGCCCGCAGAGGAAATGTGGACAGTGCTGCCGAGTGTAAGAAGCTTCCCACTGAACAATGAGACAGTGTGCGCAGCACTCTGCAGGCACTTCAGCCAAACGATATGCTTCTCCCTCCTCCCTTCCTCTTGCAACTAGAGGTTTTTTTTGTCTCTCCTTCCAAGTGTTTACTCTGGCCGGGGTATTTCTTCTTTTTCAGCGCTATCTCTTTCATCCGAGTCCTCCAACTTACAAAAAACTCCTTTTTACCGGCTCACAAAGGCAGCTATGTACTTCTTTGTGTCGCGCTTGTTTTGCCCGTCTCGCTCGTGTTCTGGCAGTCTTGCGGACCTCCCTGCTTCCACATTCCCCCCACGTCCCCGCGCTCCTCCTCCCATCCCCGCAATAATGTGTCCAAGTGCAGCTCAGCACGGTGGTGAATGGGGACCATTTTCAATACCACCAGCCATTTATCTAACCCTCGGCAGGCTGCAGGTGGAGGAGAAGGCCCGGAGCTATGAGCTCGGACACGCTTGTGACGGGCAGAAGGCCTCGGGTGCCTCCGAAAACCACCTGCCTGAGGTTGGATTTCACATGGCGTGATGGAAACCGCGTGCCTGCCGTGTTTTCTCACACCGCTGGCACGTTTTTGATGAGGTGCTAGAAACAGAGAAGGCAGAAAAGATGAGGTTCAGAAAGAAATGCAGTTCGGCTGTCTTTGTAGCTCGAGCGGGCACAGCATGGGATTGCAAGTTTCAAGTGATGTAACAATCTCTTGTGTGTTTGTTTCCTTTATTCTTTTCTGACAACGACCCATGACAGCAGATAAGCAACGCTGAGAGCAGAGTGAGACGGACTCATCTCTGGATCCTGAAGGCGAGCGCAGAAACACAGAAAAGACGTCTTTGACATCGGTGGGTCGAGACCGCTCCCTCGCAGCCTTCAACGTCGACTCACACAAATATCGAAATATGGCAAACAATTTGCCAGTGTCAAAAAGGCAGTGTCAAACTATTTTAATTCTTCCGGAGTTCTTCCAACAATGGACAGAGTAAAATTGAACCAGAAAACTTCCAGTGTTGGTGAAAATAATCAGAGTTAACAGAGGTTTTACCCTGTCAGTGTTATTGACTCTCTCAGGCCCTGATTCAACACTGATTAGAGCAAGATACCTTCCAGAGTATCACAAAAAATACTCTGGAGAGCCCCGCCCACCAACTTTCCCGGTCAAACTGAGAATGTGGATTCTGGCATCGCCATCTTCCTCGCATCGAAATACTGTGGTAAGTCTTTCTACTATAAACTATTCCCGTTCTTTTTTTCATTCCAGTAGAATCTGTATAAGAATAAAGGGACGTATTCATTCACCACACTAGTCAATGTTGGGTACGTGTCTTCAAATACCGAATTTCAAATGGCTAACGTGATATCGGGTCGGCGGTTAGCTTAAATGTAGCAGCCAAATGTCTGACCACGCAACACCAAACTGAACAAAAACGACACGAGGTAACGTTAATGTCAGCGAGGACGAGCTGTCCTGGTGTGTTATGTGTCATGCTTGCACATTTATTTCAGTAAAATGAAGAAAAAAAATCGTTGAAGCAGTCATATTTATTATTTCTATTTGAGCCGGAGCAAATCGCTTTAGCGTCACAATTTGGTCGAGCATAGCGGGACATGTCGCGGACATGCGGACGTGCCGCGGCTCCGAGAGGCTCGGTTCACGTTAGCTGCTGCTGTAGCCATAGATATATAAATAGTAGACGCTGCATTGGCTGCTGAGGCGCAAACAAATATTTTTTATTATATTATATACCAGAATATTATTACTGTTATGCCTACTATGAATATTAAAATACGCCGAATCATGTTTTCGGTGTCATGCCTACAAAATGCCGTGAACATCCGCTTTTGTATTCAGCGAGTGACGCGCTGACACTTCGTTGCGCCAGCTGGCACTGAGTGGAGCGGGTGACCGGTCCAAGCTGGCGGCCCCGCGGCTCGTCAGCACCACTAGGCAGCAGCGGTCGATGTCTATTCTTTATGTCTATGGCTGTAGCTGCTGCTTAATTTATGCTTCCACGTTACGGCGGCGGCGGGTGTGGCTGTGTGTTTCTGCGGGTGCCGAATCCTTGGTGAGCCGAAGCTCATATTGAAGCGCAGGCTACGGAGAAGACGTGAATTTACAACACTGGTTCACCCACTGAGGGACCTGGACGAGCAAGTGCACTTTCGATACTTTCAAATGTCAGCAACTGCCGCAAATTACGTTCTGAGCGGACCAATCACAGCACTTGCGATCCACGTCAACTCGACTCGCAGTTAGATTTTTTCGGAGGTGCACGTCAGGCTACGGCGGAGGGGTCTACGTAGTTACGTAGTTACTTAATATGTATATTTTCCTTTTTTCTTTCAGATTGTTCTTTAATGTACTGTGGTGCTCTGGTGGTAAGTAATACGTTGATGTACTTGACCGAAAATGTAGTTGTGTTTGTGATTTTTAAAGCTGAAATAGGGTATTTTCAGGTTGTTAGCTTGTATGGGGTTGTAGATCATAATGTTGATTTCAGTTTGCTGTCATTGCAGATACCATCATGTTGATCAAAACATTCCTGTCATCCAGCACCAACCAAGATCTTTGCCACTGTGATAAGATGTGAGCTTTACATGTTTTAGGTTTACTTTTGATGCCAATATTTCATGTTTACTTGGAATAAATATGTATTACAGTATGGATACAATTGTCTGTGTGTTTTTCCCCCTGCATAGATATGCAACACTGGTAGGAGTTGGTTAAAAATCAACACTCTTTGGAGTGATTTCATAATCAACATAGTGTAAAGTAGGTTTAACACTGGAAAGGTTATTTCTTTTATAACTCTTTAGTGTTACATGTGAATAACACTATGGGTGTTACTTCTTACATAGTGTAAAACTTGATTGACACTTCTTAGAGTTAATATTATTACACTACACTGCACCTAGTGTAAAATTTTAACTCTTACCAGAGTAAAATTGACTCTGGAAATTTAACTCTGTGTTCAGTGTACATTTAACACTCTGTAGGTAGGGACCATATGTTCACTGAGGTAGTGTTAAAATTGACTCTTTAAGTGTTGTATTAACACTGGCGATTTTACTGTGATAGCCGTTCGGGGAAGTGCAGTTATCAGGACTCCCTCTGCTTCAGGGGCCATTCTGACATCACAAACAGGGATTTCATCCAAAAGTGTAAACTCACATGGCCAGATACAAGCTCAGCTGAAGACCACGTAATGGTTTTTTTTCCCACGAAAAACAATACAACCTCTGTTCAATTCATGTCACTCAAAAAGATGGCAGTCAGATGAGTCTGCCTCCTGGAAAGGAAGGATCTGAATAATGAATTCTTAGTGATTTTGTGAGGTTCTTTGTATCGAGTTATGCCCCGGATCCTGATGTAAAGTAAAGATTATTTCAAACAAGTTTGTGAACAACATGCACACTTTGTCTGGTGATGAATTTGAATGCTTAACTTAGCACATCTTAGGCGGAAAATCCGTTCTGAATGTAAGGAAACCATAAACGTGCACACAATAGTTTTCCTAAAAAGGCAAACATCCAGTGGAGCGTGCTTGTCTTTACCGCAAACCACATCCCCGAATCAGCACGCTATGTGTCCCTGAGATCATTGCAGAAGGCCTTCTGAGCCAGCAGAGGGCAGCTCTAACCACAAGAGGTCTGCCCCAAAGGTTACGCACTCACCTTGAGACAGCAATGAAACCTCCATGTAAACACCTAATGTTTGCACCATAGGACATCCAAGTATGTGTGATTCACACTTTAATGACAGTTGGTTACAGTTTCACCACTAGCAAGAAAGAAAGAGAAATTAAGAAAGGAAGCAAGAAAGTCCGTGACCTTATCTTCAAGGCATTTCATGTCTATCGTCAGACACAGTATCTGTGTTTAGTTAGCTAAATTAGACCTTGCAAGTGAATGCATTTTAATCTTTGTATTTTATTACTGTATTATCTACAGAATGTGTTGTACAGTTGCTCGGTTGAGAAACCATAGAGCTGACGGAAACTGTTTTATTAAGTCATCATAGTGACACAAGAGACGGTATGGAAATATGATCATTGTTCAATAAAACTACAATTAAAAGTGAATATATTGAGGAAAAACAGTGTAGTCATGGTGCTGTAGTTGTTATTTATTCATCACTGGAAACATTGGTCTCAGTCAATACTTCGGTAGTTGGTGGCTCGATTACTTTGGGCTTGTAGGCTTCCCTTCAAAATAAAAGAAACGTTTTAATGACGATATTTAGCTACAGGTGGTGGGAGTGATAGTTCGCTAGCTAGGCCGCTCTGGACCTGCTTATGCTTTCAGCATACTCCCTCACACACACGCAGGGAAAAAGTCCACAAGTCAGAGCAAATGATTATTTCTTAAAGCAATGTAAAAACATCTATTTTATTGTGAAAAACCTACAGACGATGGCGACAACACAACTTTGCTAGCTTCACCCTCCCCAAGAAGGTCAACCACGAGACTTATGTAGAACTGTCACGCCAATGACACCATAGCGCAAGTTGTCTGTCCATTTGCTCTTGAATCGCTTCAGACCGCTGGGCTTTCCTCGCGACTGAACACGTGCCCCCTGCAGACTGAGCGCGGGGCTCGCGACAGTCCGCGCGCTGACTCCTCCCACCGAGTTGTCCTGGGAAACGCTAACAACTGGAAGAAAGTGCACTCGAGCCTCCTGCTGTCTGTACGAGGACGCTCTGCTGCCATTCCAACTCACAGTGGACACTTTTTTGAAAGGATACCCTGGGCCCAGCTCCTCCCGGAGGAGTATTATGCGTCCGAAAGTCGCCGCTTCTTCTTCTTCTCCTCCTCCTCCTTCACGCTGAGCCTCATCTGCTCCAGGTAAGAAGGCTCGTTCACAAAGGAGCCCGCCGGTAACTGTTTGACTGACACGAATGGACTCCGGCGTCGCCCCGTCGCTCCCTTTGGCTCAACTAACGTTAGTTCAATGGCTGCCGGGCTCTTTGACTTGTTGCCTGGCAGCCGCGACATCCTCGCGCGGAGCCCCCGCGGGACCTCGACGTGGGAACCTCTCGCGCTCCCGCGAGGACGATACCCCGGCTGTCCCGTTGAAGCGCCCCACGACAGCACGCTAAAACGGCCACAGAGCGAAGTAGAAGACGGAAAGTTTCAAACTGCTGCCGTTAGGACGGAACTCGTATTGCTGACGTTCAGTTAGACCCCCCGTCAGCACCAACGACTGCCGGCCATTAAGGAGTAGTTAAGAAAGACTTGATATTTCTTTACAGTACACAAGTAACGGGGGACAGGGAGAAATTAGACTCAATTAATCGCTTCATTTAAAAACCCACAACCCCTGAATGGCATCCAAACCCCTATTATATGATTGGATAAACGATATATGCTGATTAAATCCCAGCTTTATCTGTCCACATTGTAACGGTCACACCTGCAATAAACATTCCACCAAGCACAATAAAACCATCATAAAGTGTCTGTGTGACAGGCAGCACAGACTCGCCTCATCTGGGACTGTTTTACCCCTCAAGGAAGTTCAGTAGCACAAGCCCTGTGTTCTAAAGCTATTGGGAAGGACTGCACACACGTAAACAAAAACAAAAAAGTAGCCTACTAATTCATTTACACTCGCTTGACCTCACCTACTCGACCTCAGGCGCTCAAAAGGAGCGGGCGCTCAAACATGGCCGCCCTCTGGCCTGCCATGTTGCAGCGGGCGCACACGCGGGGTCACACGCATCTTCTACACCTCCTGGATGCGCTCGGGCCTTCTGATCCCTCTCCAGCATCTGAATCGCTCCAGTGAAGATAGTCAGGGGAAACAGTAACAAGTTGTCACTGTGAAAGTCCAAAACAAAGTTCTTCAAAGATAGCTTAACATTTAAAACGGCTGTCTCAAGTGAATACTCTCCTTTCCGCTGTCTTTAACAGCCAGCGATACTGAACTTACGCTCTTGTCTTAAATTGTCCTCATTTCTGTATCCTGAGGAGGACTAGCAGAACGGAGAGGAGCAGCTGAAAGGATTTCATTTAAAACCGGTTTTATTACCTCACTGAAACTTCCTCACTCTCTGCCCCGAGAGGATGAACTACGATGACCGGACGCGGTCGTTGGTCCCTCCTCCTAATGTGGCGCTCGTCGTCGCGCGTTTAGACCCCTCAAATGTTTTGAGCATGTGTTCTGTTCGCTGGGTGTCGATGCGTTTCCTCGCTCCCTGGAGTCAGGCGGCCGTAGTCATCTGCCCTTCTTGTGTCTCCATGTGGAGGCTTTTATTTCGGGACTGACCCGCGAATCTGAGCGTCTTTCTTTTTTGAAGTTCACCACCGTCGTCGCGTGTAAGGGAAGACTTCCCAGAAGTTGTGTCCAACTTACAGCATCACTTGTGATACTTTATTTTATTTTTTCCACCTGTTTCAGGGGAATAAGGTGAAGCTTTTGGGTAACGTTGGGCATTAGTGCGGTGTCCCACAGGTGGCTCCACTGGGGAGATTGTTTGCTTTTTTTTGTGCCTTGCTCAGTAGCACATTGTAGAGGGAAGATGGTCCAGTGAGTGCTTGGAATTGAACCCAAGCTACCCGTATAAACCTTCCTTGTGACACTTTTGACTACAGCAAATGTTTACGCCTGTAATCTGGGCGTGCGTTACGGCGTTTATCCTTTTCAACGTGCAGGTTTCTCAGCTTTTCAGTTTAATATGTGTAAGGTTTTTTATTTTGAAATGCCAAATATGAAGTTTGGATAGGTCTTTTTTTTTTTTAAAGCTAACAGTCTGAAATGTCTTGAATAACAGAGCCACCATGTTGTCTTGTATGTAATCAGTGGAGATGTAAAACAGTAATGACAATCCTGGTATCCAAATGAAAGAATGTCAACTTTTCTTTAGATTTCAACACAATCTACTGATAAAAAAACTCACAATGTAGCAGCAGGAGACGAGGCTACAGTTCAATGAGCATCGGCAAAAGACTACACAAAAGGTTTCACCGAACAACAACACAAATGAGTGTATCCTCGATCACCACGAACTTTGGGCTCAGTTTTGAGGCTGTTCCCAGTATTCAGCTCCAGCACAGTAGACACACGAACGAGGAGTCGGCCTTCCCATCCAGAGCACCGTAAATTACCAGGAGGTTTGTGCCGGCTCCAAGCTGAACCGGGCCAAATTTCTTGTCCCCACAAACCCCCTAATTTAATGATGACGGAGGATCCGCACGGTGTCAGCCCTGTAATTACACCATATTTACTAAAGCATGAAACTCTTACAGGTACCAGTTGGCCACACGGGATGGGTTTGTGTATGGCTGGGAGAAATATCCACAGTGAGGCCTTGACTGTCTTTTACTTACTTTTTGTTTTGTCATGGCCGAGATCGCTGGAATCCTCTCAGCACGCCGATCAGCAGGCGCACTCTCTGTTCCCAAACAGCAGCCTCCTCTGCAGTCTAACTCCCCCTTTCTGGGACTTATTGGTCCCCGGAAGACGTTGTTGTTAATTGTTAACGCAGGCGGCAAGTGGAAAATGTTCTAGTTAGGGCAATCAAATCAATTTCAGCAAACATCCCAGGTTGATCCACTGCAAATCAATTAAGCTATATATATATATATATATATATATATATATATATATATATATATATATATATATATATATAAAAAAACAAAAAAAAACATTTCTACTTTGCTGTTAAATATTTTTATTCCAACATGAAAAACAGTCAATAACAATTCAATTCCTTTTATTTTATTTTGTATAGCCCAAATTTGCAAATTACAAATTTGCCTCAGAAGGCTTTGCAGTCTGCACAAATGCAACAAACCTCTCAGACAATTTGGCATAATATAATATCTATATATCAAATAATAAAAAGTATGCTATAACACAGGGGTATTCGACTAAAATGCAAAGAGGTTCAGTTAGAGACATTTTCTAGACCCAAAGGTCTGGAAGATCATAATGTGACTACTTAGTGTGATTAAATAGAGTTGTATCAACATTTGCATTTAATGAATACACAACAACAAATCAAATGAATTCAGTACGATTCAAAAACTCAATTTACACAATTTACGTGACAATATGCCTTGTCACGTAAATTGTGTTCTCTCAATTAACCAAATAAAAGTAGGGCTGCATTTAAAAAAAAAGTGCATAAATACAGTACGTGTGTATGACAGGCATTCACATCTGCATTCCGGTTCATCAGATTGGATCTTGTAGAAATGCACAGAGCATTCTCACTTCTGAGTCTGATAGTGGGAATAAAAAGACTTCCATTGATGACAGTGTAGGAATGCTAGAAGTCTCCATGTGGACAGAAAACAAACAAGCAAACCCAAAACAAACAGAAGACTTTGCCAGTAGATACTTAGAATATTTAGAATGGATGGAGTCTAAACCAGCTGGTGTATTTATTGTTTCTGGAATTGTCCTGTGCACACACTGTAGTCAGATTTCCTTATGTACAGGAGATGCTTCTTGCCGGTGGATGAGGTTTGATCTATTGGACTAACAGCACACATTCTGCAGCAAATCTTAAAAATCACTTTCTTAGTGCATATAATGCCTTTATTGATAGTGATCAGTGAGGAGAGGACAGAAGTACAACCAAATAGAAAATAAGTCAGTTGTAGTGGTGTGAAAACAGGGAAATTAGGTAAAATTAGGGAAATTAGGGAAATTAACACTCTTCTTAAGTACTGTTGTAAGATCCTTCTATGTATTTCAATATTCAGCTAGCTTTCTGAGGTGTAATGACTCTGCCAGAATCATACATGGCACCTATTGTTGTATTGTAGATTGAGATTGTACATTCAAAATGTCAATAATTTTAATAGAAAATGATCCGATGGGACAGTGGGATGGACTTCTAATGTAACCTATCTCAGTTTCCCTATAATCAAATGAGTTTTCCATCGACACAAAACCATTGTGGTCATGCAGGAAAGCCCCTTCTGGCTGTGTGTTCTCCTCGCTCTCATCACACCTCATTCTTTTGAGTAAATGAATTGCTGATCTGAAGACATCATCTGTCTGAAGAGATGGGAGAGAATAACAACGACAACAACAACAACACTTTAACGTGTGGAACACAGAGGGCGGGGTGGCTGCAGTCCCTTCAGCGCCAGGTTGCCACAGACACCTGACCTGCAGCCTGCGGGCTCCGCCTCTCCGCTCTGACATCAGCGCTTTGATCAGCCTGCTGTCTGTGTTCGCACAAAGCCATATTTAGCTCAGTGTAATCAGCGCAGCCAGAGCTTGCATGTCCGCTGCTCAGCGATGCCTGTGTATAGTGTAAACACACCTGCTCTTCCCGGTGGACTTCCAACGACTTTAATGTGCACCTGAAGGAGTCAGCGCGCTGCCGTATCCACCAAGCGGACCCAGGGTAAGGCCTCCTTCAGTGCCTTATGTGTGGCGCTAAAAATATGAATTTAAACAGCTCTGCAGTTTGAGGTCATTGTGGAAAGTCCAGCAGTAATATCGTAATACCGTAAGTGGTCAGCTGATCAGTGGTATGATACCCATGCAGGGCAAAGTTTGACTGTGATTCACCTGCAGGGCCTAGAAACGTCTGAGGTATGGCTTGGTGCTCCTGATAAGGACATGCGAGATTGGGCCTCTGCTTAAGGGAAATTACATGTTTTATTTATGGGCACACGTTTCCTCGTAGAATTTATCGCTACGTGTATATTCATAAGAGGTGCAAATAAGTCCATTCAGATTAAGACAAAAGATGACCTGTCACCAAATCTTTTAACTATCAAGCCTTTTTCCTTAATTCGCTTCTACATCCTAATTTAGTTTCTCGTCACATGGTGCATTTAAAGACTGGTTGGTCGCATGCAGCAGGTTTGACTTCTGTATAGTCAATTAACCAGAATCTTGACCTTTTAATAATAATTTAATAATACAGGATCATTTACTTTTACCAATGAAAAGTTACAAGTCCATCCCTTTTACTAGTTTCCCGTTTGAGAAACCGGGCGTTCATATGGACTGGGACGCCGCCTGTTGCAGTGACCGAGAGGGGGTTCCGAAAGTGTTCCGTCCACTTTCACATTTATCTGGCTGTTTATGAACGGATTCTCAAGAAAGAGGAAATCAGAAGAACAGAAATGTGTCATCTGTTTGGAGTGTAACATGTTGGAAAGACCCCAGAAATGTGGACTCACCCACGCACCCTCTCACACATATTTGTGAGCAATTTGCTGTTTGTGATTGACCAAACTTGGAGCTAAGATTCAAGCCCAGGACCTCTGGCAGGGAGAAGATTGAACCAACAAACGAAATGACGTCATGAGGCGAAGCCCGCGGTCGTGCATACTTTAATAGCACACGTTGGCCGGTTGTTTAATTGAAACGATACATTAACTATTACTGCAGTGGGGGTAAAGTTAATCTGATCAGGCCTGCTGTGAGACTGTAAGGTTTGCATAGCTCCGGATTCTCCAGGCTAAACCTCTTACCTCTCAAAGGAGACCTACATCCCCTTTCCTCTCCCGCTGCCCGTCTTTCTGTGCGGGTTTTCTTTCCCGCTCCGTCTGCTCTTCTTTTTAGCGCAAGTTTTTTTTTCCACTCGCCGCGGTTGAAATGAGTAAGCCACGGAATTTGCCGGTGAAATGTCATATTGATCATTTTGAGAGATTTTGCCCCCGTGTCTGCTCCTGTAAATGCGTTTAACTCCACATCGCTCACCCGGCTATTGCCCGTCAGGCTCCTGTGAGAAATTGGATTGCCAATCGCAGTGGAGCTGAGTTCAAGTAGCAGAAATTGCCCTGTTGATTGGGTAATGTGTTGAACATTTACCGAACGTGCAAAAGGTGAACAACATATTTATCCATCCGCAGGTTTCAGGTCCTCATTGAATTTACCAATACAAACATTTCGTCAGAACAGCCTTCAGACCTTCCAATAAACGTTAGCCCGAGCTTGTTCTTTCCAGATGGGTTGTCACTCCTGGTGGCCCTCTTCATCGCTTAAAGAAAACGTTGGGCCTTTTTTTAGAATATCCGTTTGCTCATTTGACATGAAGATTGATACCACGCATGTGTTCGTATGCTAAATATTAGCCAGGTAGCTAGCTTAGCAAAAAGACTAGTAGTAGGAAAGCGCTCAAATGCTTTCTGGCTCGTTTGTTTATGTCTTTACAACACACAAAGTTAATGTTTCCATGTTGTAAGTGGGTTAATAGAACAGATAAACAACCTGGATGTTCTGGTTGTTTAGCAACTGGTCCTGGCCAGGAAGTCGTTTGGCAAATAACCCCCCCATGAAACAATAGATTGTCATTTTTAGTCTTAACTAATTAACAGAGCTGGGGGATCTATAGGTAGCTGTATCATACTTACCATTCAGATGTGGCAGAGGTATTAGTCCAACACCTTTTTAAAGAATTCTCCAGAGCTCTTGATAGCTATGGAAACCGAGGTGGGAAGGGGGGGGTGTCAAGCCTTGGAAGGAGCACTGATCAAGGCCTGGGCCCTGATTACAGGCCGGCCCCCGGTGCGCCTCCCAATAAGATAATGCTATCGGGGCCCACAGGTATTTGGTTTCAGTGGAGAGGGTAATAACTGTCACCAAACACTAAGGAGACCTTTCATCCCCCGTCCTCGTGTTGTCGGCTAGCATTTGTGTGCAGTCCCACGCACAAAGGTAGCTTTTGTGTGCCGGGGGGGTCTCGTCACCACAAATGCCTCATATCTATCCGCGGGGAAGGTAGCGAGGTTTGATTAAATCAAACAGACGTTACTATCTAAACGGCAGTCAACATTGTGCGTCCTGGCGCCGTGCTTGTTGTGGAGGTGAGTGACGTAAGTTGGACTAATATAGCCGGGCCCCAGAGGAGCAGGAGGCTGATAATATACTTTTTTTTAAAAAGAGAAAGGTAACGAGGGGTTCAGACGCACTTTTGCTCTCTCTCCTGTGTGTTTCGTGCAGTCGGTGTTGCAGTGATCAGCCAACACCTCGTGGTTAACTTGGGGGGGAGAAACCACGAGAGGTTAAACAAACTTCCGAGTTAAACATTGATCCCGGGTGAGAGCGCGCTATTCCTCGCTCAGCGTGCCACATTTGATTCCAAACTGCTAGCGATCGGCAAAAATGTAACCGGGAATTTGTCACTTCAGTGGTTTGGTCGTCAAGCGTCTCGTGCTGTGAGTCAGACGCTGGCTTATGTTTACAATGAGGCTTTTATCCTGACAGAGGGAAAACAAGCCAGTCTGTCAGCAGACAAAAAGTTCTGGAACTCGATTTGATATCCATCACAAGCCCTTCCAGATCTAATACAGGAGACCAGACCAGATCAACTGAAAGGTTGATAGTACGGGAATAAGGGGAAGTTAAGAGGAGTTAACCCTGAACTCTCCCCAGGCTTAAATCGGCTTGGAAGCTCACCCCGGCCATTTAGCAGAGGCTTTTCTATCCAAAGCTGCTTACTGTACCTTACATTCAGTGCACGCTGCCCAAGTGGCTCCTTGGACCCCTGAACCTGGCTCGGATAGCAGTCAATGATCAGCTAATGAGGGTCCGCTGTCCGTCAGAAAGAGGAAAAATGAATTCATTAGCATTCCTAATCTGCATTGGCATTCTCCAAGTTAATTATGGCCAATGGGAGGTTTTTAAACCCAAAAGACTACAGGTTGGCGCTCTGAGGCGGTAAAACAGTGATGCAAATTCATCCTTGTTATGAGTTCAAACTGATCAATGTGACCTGTTTTTATTTCAAGTAGTTGCTCGGGATTATGAGCTACTCGCTTCCACTTCCTGGTCTTTCTGTTGTTTTTTTTGCCAAATGTCAAGATTTAAATTGAGTAGTGTGTTTTATAAATTCACTTTATGGACATGGCTCAATGCCAGTTTGTCTCTTCTCTGAATTTACATTTCAAGCAAGTGCAACAAATACAATAAATGCATCATTCAACATGGCCTGAACTTCCGTTCCCATTTTCTTCATTAGATTTATCCTCCATAAGCCACAGGTGTGATAATCATCCCCAAATGATTTAAAGGACAACGCTACGCTGCACATGGGCATGTGGATGGTGTTAAAAAGTTCGCACCTTTTTGAATTATGTGTTTTCTAACACTAAGTGGTCTCCTGGCAACGGAGGAACCCTGACCTGCACTTAGCACGTGCGTTTGTTTTACTGGATCAAAGAGACGTGTCCTTTTGGACAAGGGGCTCATAGAGGCGCTATGACTCTGAGGGAGCCGCGCTGACAAGAAAAAGATTATGTTGATGGCGTCACGGGCCCCCGGTCACCTCTGACCTCCCCACTGTTTACCGTTCTTACCATCAATGAATGTGCTCGCTGGCGTGTTTTAATGGCATCCCATCTCTTGTAGATTCTCTTTGATCTGAAGGATTTAGAAAAAGTACAAGAAGATTACATGTCTTTGCAGGACAATGACGAAGGGGATTGGGAGCACACATGATCTGATCATTGCCAAAAGGTGGAATTTTTTCGATTCCAAGCAAGTGTGTGCGTGTGTGTGTGTTAATGCTTTATTTCACTTGAGGACTATAAACTTTGATGTAATTACAATTTTCAAAGGGGAAAATCACCATCCTAAAGGCTGGCGAGGTATTGACGTATCGTCTTGACATTTATATTTGAGTAGGTCCCTGTTTGTTTTGCTTTTGATGCTACACATATTTCCACCAATGGTTTGACATTTTCCCACTGATCCACATTTGGCAATAAGAAGCAAATATATGCAGCAATCTGCCAGCAAACACAGGAATGCGGATGACTGCAAGGTTAGGAATGCAAACAACGCTGTGTCTGAGCTACACAATTTTAATCTGCTTTTTTTATAAAGGACAGCAAGTGATTTTCAGCCTTCCAACTTTAGTTTGATTTCCACACCGGATGCACCTTCCATCCAGGGAGGATTATTCAACAGGCTTCCTCAGAGAGAGGGCGACCTCCTTGTCACTGACATGCAGCACATGTGCAGACTGTCCGGCCCTTGGTGGTCTGCCCCGTGCATTGTGTCGGGGGTTCTGGGGATTGTCAGCTGTTTATTGGGGAGGGCGTAGTCCGATTAATGAGTTGTCAAGGTAATCCCCCCCCCCTTTATTCACGCTGCAGTCACATGACTATTAAGGCTTATTTTGATAACCGGGCCACCCGTGGAAGCCATAACGAGGGCCATTCTCAAGCCCAACTCGGAGCGTCGGCGCTCCCATCCCGATGGGGGGGGGGGCGGGGGGGTGTTTGGTCTCTTAATGTATCGGTTCATTCCTGACGCCCGCACACTCGAACGCGGATGCCGGTCTCGTGGCCTTCCTTCCGTAAAAGAAGGAAATTTGATTTTAACAGCAGTTCAAAGGCAATTTGGGCCATAATGGAGACTGTTAGGGAGCTGGGCTGAGAGCTGGCGGCCCCCGGGGTGTTTTAGGTGGAGTTAATGGGTTGTGTAATCTCTATGAGCAGGTGTCGGGTGGCTGTAGGGTGAGTTTAGGGGGATGTCATTTCTCAAGGTTCTTCTGTTACCAGAGAAGAAAAAACAGTTTGTTTGTTTCTGCGTGTTCTTTTTGCTGAATTACATGGCCATCAAGCAGGTTTATGTGTACGCTTTTCCTTTTCATTAAACAGTAAAGATTGCAGATAAGAAAGATACATTTTTGGTGTTGTGATTTTGAGCGGACTTTGACCAAATTATTGACTGAGGATTATAAAAGCGTCTGTTTTAGTTTAGTTAAACTTTGATTTTGTTGTTTTTAAAAACGGGTAGAAAAGTTACCAATCTACCTTGCATTAACTTCCCCTCGGCCAGGTATTATCCACACGCAGCACCTGAGCACCTTCTTACAGTACATGCCTGGAACGCGTGTCCCTGTGGGAAAATACTGCACCTTTTTAATGATACAAAAATCTGTGATTCTGTACTTTTCAGGATTTGCTGTCCAAAATGTCCTTTAATTTAGAAATCCCCCAGTGTGTCTTTGTCTTAAAGACTGCGGCTGTGAAAGAGGAAGTGTTTGGCTGGATTACACCCACCTTACTGTACCATAGTGGAGGCAATGACAGAAACCGATTCCATGCAGCCGGGGGAACTGATATCAAACCTGCACTGAGGGATATTCCTGATGTCATCAGCGTATCAAGTGGCTCCTCATCGTGTGATGAGTTTCCTTCTGTTCATCACTGAAAGTGACACTTTCAGAAGGAAACTAGAAAATGCATTTCCTGCAAAAAATGCACTAGAATGCCAAAAGCTGAAATGAAACTGAAATGCTGAAAAGACGGAAATGGGAAACAACCAGATGAAAAATGTTGAAACCCAATAGCATTAAAACGGCACTACTGAAAACCTGCCTAGTTGAAACGTAGAAGTGACTGAGTTGGAAGCTAAACTTGATAACTGAATTACAAAGCAGAATAAGCTGGAAGAAAAACAATTCTACTGTAAAAGTAATTGTGGTACTGGCAGTGGTAGAAGTAATATTAGTAGTGATAGCAGAAGTAGTAGTAGTAGTATTAGTAGTGATAGTAGTATTGGTCGCCGTTGTAGGAGAGAAGCTTGTAGCCTGATTTTGATTTATTGTGTCAAAGTTGGTGGACAGTTAAACATCAAGTGCAGACGATCGCTAGCTGTGCCGCACAAAAAGCCCAAAAACCTAAAAAATACACGCGGAGATATTAAATAAGTTAACTAAATATAGCAAAAATAACAGTAGCAGGAAACTTGGAAAGTAGTTTTTGTGTTTTGTTTTATTCTGTGATAGAGGAAGCTGAAATGTAAACATGAACAAAACGACCGCTGTAAAGAAGTGTCAGACTGAGCTGAACGCAGTCACGGGATGGGGGGTCGATAGAAGCTATCATCCCTGTCCTCAGCGGCACACCTACTGACTAGAGAATATGTTCCTCTCGAGCAGTAAGGGGTTAGGCCACCCGGCGGTCAGTAAGATGTCACGTAAAATGAAAATGTCAGGATTCAAAGCGCCTTTTTGACTAAAGCCCAGGAGTAAAGACCGGGGAAAAACCGAGCCCCGATACGTGTCCGAAAATATGCAAATGTGAGCGAGCCGGTGAGCCGGATGGGGACACAATGGTGGAGTCTTATTGGTCAAAGTCATGCGTGTGGTGAGTAAGCTAGTCCCTGGCCCATTGCACTTAAGGCAAGAGGATTAGACTCCAGAGTATTATTAGAGCCGCTCATTATCCCCTTACCTGATGCGCCTAATTCCAACCCGAGCCTGTTTATTTAGCAGAAAGCAAAGAAAGAAAAGCGATTTGGATCGGGGGGGGAGGGGGGAGTAGTGAGTGGACTGGCCTCGCCTCAGCGCAGTTCCTCTCGCTCTGTTTTCTTTTTTCTGCTGAACTCATTAGGTCCTGGCCTTTTGTCAGCCCCCCCCCCACCCCTCACCCACGCCGTTCATGTGATAAATGCACTGCCGCTCACCACTGAGGACTTGTTTTAGTGCCAGGGATCGGTGGACAAACGCAAATTGTCCCCGACCGGTCCCCCCCCCCCGACCCGTTGATGAATGTGAGCAGGCCCCGATTTTTCTTCTAGAAACCGGGGCCTGAACAAGAAGAAGGTTTCTCAACCGTTTTGTTCTCGTCAATAGCTGTGATATGTGGCTTGTTTCGGGATGTAATTGCCTTTGACCTTTGGCGCCTCAAAAACAGATATCCCGCTAGCTGGTCCCTCTGTAATGATCCCATGTAGACGAGGCAAAGCGGTGTAAGTGTCATCCTCAAACCTGCTGAAGAACGATCACAAGCGGCAGAGCGCACAAACAGTGTGTCCTTGTTGCCGCAGCCTGTCTGAATAAACAAGCACAAATGGAGCTTTGGCAGATTTGGTTGGATGATGTGTGTGTGCGTGTTTCCTTTCCCAGTGTGTGTCCTTTTTAGGATGGGGAGCACCCGCCCCCTAAAAAAAGAGATAGAAACGAGAAAAAAAAGAGGAAAAGAGATGTGCATCTGCTTTATTAGGTTTTGTATCGGTGAACCCCAACATGTCACATCAGCATATTGACTTGGAGCAAAGTTCTAACCTCCTGATGTCTTCTTGTCTTCGCAGTGTCCAGGGACATGAAACTCAACCCACAGCAAGCTCCACTCTATGTAAGTACCTCTCTTCATTAGAGGCACCCATTGCATTTTCTATCCCTCCAGATGGACCTTTTCTTTATTTCTTTTAACCGAATTTCAGATTTCTTTTTTGCTGTTATGTTATTTTCATCTACAATGGTTGCATTAAATGAATTGTATTCCAAAGTTTAGAAGAATAAATATATGACATTTACTTTAGTTGTTTAACATGGTGCAATTCCCTCTTGTATTGCATATTGCCATCCCACCAAAATGTTTGAAGCTTTTATAGGATTACATGGTGAACCTCCGTTAGCTGTTTAGCTTCAGTGCAAAGGAGGAGATCCCTGTTATTACTCGCTTTTTAAATAGTCAATAGGTCAGTTCTAATTGCTTTAATGTTTTAATGTTTCACCCCATGGCTTATTTGAAAGCATTTAAACTTGAAGTGTCATAGAAGCTATTTCTCCGGCGGGCCTTAATTTGTCGGTCCACCCACACAGCTGTTTCTACCTGTAGGCGTTTTCCTCAAAGTTTCTTTGTTGCACCTGTCTGGTTTCTTCCTTATTAGTGATGTGTTAGAACAGGTGTAATTAGCTGGAATGACAATGTCATTGTATGTGTGTGCGTGTGCACGGCTAACCGAGAACACAATGTCCGACTGCGCGCATATCAACTGGGTGTTTAATATTTTAATAATTGGCAAACTTTCTTAACAGTTTTTTATCCTGTACAGTGTCATGTGTCATTGTCTTTCAAATGTTATCAGTTAAACGAAATGGGAACAGAGATTACAAAATAAAACAAGAAAATATATTGGGAAGAAACTGAAAACTGACTTTTTGTCAGTATGGTGGTTCTCGTTCTATAAGTGTGTTGCTGCACCCATTCATCTGATCATCTTACCTACCAACCTAAAAATAAAGAAGAACTGTATTGCCGTTATTTGCCGTCTCAAATCTTGGATTAAACAGAGATTCTTACAGTTTTGATCTATGAATTGGTAATGGTCCTCTGCAATTATTACTCTAAAAAGGACAAATTGAGGCCTAGTTTAACCAAACATGTGCCATTTGTCCAAATCAATGGGTCAGCAGGTAATTACAGCACAGAGCAGGGCACCAAAGGGGATGCATGACCTTTTGATTGCTTTATGAGTGCTTGTGTGTGTGTGTGTGTGTGTGTGTAAAAGCTTCTTCTGTGAGGGACCAGGTTCTATGGCGTGTCCGACAAAGAAGTATCCGGTCATGTAGAAGTTGTTTTTGGTTTACTATCTACGTGTGTCGGTCCGTCCATGTTGTGAGCACTTATACCTGCATGTGGGATGCAAGCTTGTCTCAGCGGCCTTGTTACTACAGGGGAGGGTTCCCCTTCCTGGTTATCACCCGGTGCAGCTTTCTGCTCTCCGCCCACTAAAATAAAGCCCCAAGATGCCTGATTTCCTGCTCAGGAGGACAGAACAGGTCTTCCAGGAATAAAGCTAGGCCTCGGGCAATTAAAACTTAAAAAATGCAATCAAATTTGCTCTTAACGTGAGCCAAAGTGTTATTGTAATAAGTTGATAATGTCATAAAATGTGCTTCCTCAGGTGCTGAAGCTTTTGTTGAATGAGGTTAATTGTTATGTAAATGCTTACTGCCAACTTAGGAACTCCTTTCTTTCACATTCCATAAGATCATACAAATAATTGAATAAGAATCCCTGCGTTTTTCACTGGATGGAAAAGGACATTTAATGGCTATTCAATCACGTTCAGTGTCTGCCACCTTCTGCAGCTTTGGAGCAGTGGAGTTTGCACACCAGGCGATGCTCGCATGCAGATTCATTTAATCACCCCCCGTGACATCTTGTGAGGGGGGCTGTCAAGCTCTTCTACATACACGTAGGATCCAATGGCTACGTAATAGAAATGGGTATTGATAAGCTCAATTCCCATTGATTAGGATTTTGTCTGAACAACGAACAACTTGCCGTTTGTTTTTAAAAGTCATTGTCAAATGTTTCCAAATGGCTAAATAATAGCTTAAAAATTGTACTTGCAAACTTCAGAGAGAAATAAAAGAACACATTAGTCATGTTATTCATCAAAAATAATGACATAATTTATAAAATATCACATTGTCGGTAAAATGTTTTCACCAGGCAGGACATTATTTGTTTTTTATTACATTTTCGCTCTTGTTGGTGCTAACGTCATTACATTTGCAGGACATTCCAACATGAAGGGCGCAACAGTCATTTTTCTTATGATTATTAGTAACTTGTGCATCGGAGACCCACTGATCTCAGTCACGTCCTCGGGTGCTGCGGTGAACCTACAGGTCGAGCGGGTTGGGGGCCGTGGAAAATGAAGCCCCTGATTAATGGCGAATAGGTTGCGGCTGTGTGAAATAATGCATCATTAATGAGTGAAATGAATAATTACATTCTCTAAAATGTAAAAACAGCCGTGAGCCGGGCAACAGCAGGGCAAAGATTTTCTTCCTCTGTTAAGTTTATCTTCCCTGCTTAAATGTCCCACAGCGTTTGCTGAAATCTACGACATCAATATGCAATAAAAAAATAGATAAAAAGTTACAGTACTAGTCAACGGACACACTTTCCCATCGAATTGAATGAGAAAATGCGTCCAAACATTTGACTGGTACTGGACATTGCCCTAAGCCTACTGGTGGAGATGAAATTTCCGAGCAGGGGCTGGTCTTCAAATCACAGAAAATCGTGTCTGTGTGTGTGTGTGTGTGTGCGCCAGAGTGACTCTCACACACCCACACACACACACACATTAACCACACAGACAACCTTATCTGTGATTTACACCCAGACCGTTGGGTGGAACCAGGCGTGCAGTTGGGCCCCATTAGACCTCGGGTCTTCCACACTTATCACAGTCGTTCCCAGTGAGATAGTTCCTAAGAGTTAAGTAGTCGCTCTGTAATTGTCGCTCTTCAAAAACACCCCCCTGCAGCGACGGAAAACGACGGCCCGCTCCGTACCTCTCGAGCTTTCTAGTCTCATGCAACATTACCAACGCTTTTCATGATGAAGTGAGGCAGCCGAGGATGACTCGCGGGCAGTATTTCCACAGCGGCTTTTACAATTGAGCAGGTAGGGTCCCTGAACGCAACGCAGCGCTGTGATGGTGGTACCTGCGTCCTCCCTGCTACCCGGTGGTCTTGAGCTGCAGTGTGAATCTGAGGATGTGGGCGTGGCTTGATCATTAAACGCTCTGGAGTTATTGTCACGTGTGAAGTGGACCTGATATGGTACGTGCAGGTCTCGCGAGACTTATAAGATTCCCATTAATTATCTAAAATTGTCCAGCAGCAGCAACGTCTCCTGGTAAACCGCACAGAAAAGCTGCTGAGACTTGTTTTAGTTTTTTTTTACAGAACATCAAATGCAAAATGTTGATTTAAACGCTCCACCGACTAAAACCTCCAAAGGTAGGTCTAGTGATTAACGATAAGAGGAAAACCTCAAAGGGACGTCTTCAACATTAAGTGCTGAAGTGGAGCAACACCACGTCAGTCACACAGCTGGCCAGGGGGATAAACATTAATTGAGATTGCATAAAAACTAGTTTTTTTTAAATTAACCATTAAAAGCAGCTTCGGTGAGCACTCAAATTCCAGCGCTGCTTTTTACCTGGAGAGCTCATGCCAGTTGCAGGACTCACATCTTTGAGAAGAGTTGGCAGTTGGGTGGAGGGGGTTCGGGGGGGAGGCTCGGGGCCTCCAGCTGTTCTTTTGATGTTGCTTAATAGTGGCCTGTTCCCCAGCTGAAGCGGCTTCGATTAGCAGGTCAATAGCCCAGCAGGTCACTCTGTTAAGTGCTTCTTTCCAGCGGAGCGCACAGTCACACGGCTCCGAAGGTGGCGGCTTCCTTTGCTGATTAAAAGCACGACACGGAAGATAATTGTTTTTGCATTCTAATGATGTTATTATGAGACGGTAGTTTTAATTTCCGCTCGTGTGTCTGTGAGTGTGTTTTTTGTTTCGCTGTGTGCAGCTGTGCTTCCTGCAGCCTAGGGAAGATGTTTCAAATCTCCGTTCTGACTTGCAGGTTGAATTTGGCAGATCAACCACAGGCAGGCCCAGAGTGAGAGGAGTGTGTATGAATCAGCAGCTGGCGGACTAGTTTAGACCGGATGAGTCGCTCTCAAACGTCGATGTACTGGCTATCGCACTAAACTACGTGGACTGAAGGGGGACTTCTGAAACGTAAACATTTTCATGAGCCTGTGGAGCGCAGAGGTGCAAAATCCAACAAGCTGCCGCTCCGCTCCCCGATTTCAGATCCGTGCCGGGGATAGCGAATGAGATTTTAATGGAGAGAGTGTCATGCCTGCCGGCTTCTGCATCTGCAACTCATTTATTCCAGGCAGCCCCTACACTCCGCATCCCTACTGTTGAAAGTCCATGTATTTAGTCCCCGCTCCTCAAAGGTCCCTGCAGGCTGCTTCTCTTCCTGGTGCCCCTGTGCTACGTGGCTGCCCACCCTCTCTCTTATAGCCCAGCAGCAGCAATGGCTTACCAAACCCATCTTTGCCAATTCCAAACTGCTGGCTACGAGGCCCGAGGCCACCTCTTCACTAGAGACGGAAGGAGCCCGGTGAAAATACTGCTGTTTTGCAGACAAAACTGCTCTGGTTAAGTCGGATGAACCGTCCCATTGTAACCCCCCCCTCTTCCTCCCACACTGTCACCAAGCTGCAGTCCCCCAGCGGAAAGAAAACAGCTGAGTTTTGGAACAATATCCCTATTTCTTTGCTGCTTCTCCTCCTCATAGTCATCGCCGTCCTCCTCCTCCTCAGTCAGTCCTCAGATGACATCGGCCCACAACGATCCAGCCACAACAGACCAACTGTCACTTTGGACAAGTGGCCTGTTGTGGCTGACTGCGCTGCACGCACAATATTATATAGTAGACACAATACAGCTGAGATGACCCCACCCCCCTGACACCTCAGGTTCAGGTTAAGGTGACACATTTACCACTCTTTCTCTCGGTCTTCCAGGCAACTACTGATTTATTTTTATTTATTTTCCTCTCGTCCAACAAACTGGATCCAACTGGATGCTGGTATAAAAAAAGACAAAAAACACTTCTTAATCCAGTGGTTTCGGAGGCATGTGTGTGTCTGATAGACAAAGCAAGAGAGAGAGAGAGACACACACACACACACACACACACACACACACAGACACACGCCTTGTTCTTTTGTTTCATGAGATACAACCGCTTCATACAATTTCGGACATCACATGACTGCAGCTCACTTAATCCATCTAAAGCAGGCTCTAAATCCATTTTGTGCCTTTTCTTCCACTTTTATTTTGTGTCTTTCCTAAAACCCAAAAGAATCTCATCCATTATCTATGTGGCTCCTCCCCGAGCCGCATGCAGGTCTCTGGTTTGGGCCTTTTGCACCACGCTGCAGCACACAGCTGTGGAAAGTGAACGTGTCTTCTTTTTTTCTCTTTTGTTTTTTCCCTGGAAAAGAGCGCTGACCTTGTTTTATGGGCCAAAGGTGCACAAGGGTAAGATAGCTGCGCGAGTTAATAAACAGCGTGAATACAGAAGCTGTTGATCATGTGGCCTCCGCCATTTGTAAAGCGGTCTCCTCCTCCTGCATAGTCAGAACCGGCGCTCGCTAGGCGAGTCGGCGGAACGTCAAGCTGCTCCTCCGCGTTCCAGTGGTGCCTGTCGCCTTCCTGTTTCGTTAATGATGTGCTGAGCAGGGCAGTAGATCAATAAATTATTACCATATTAACTTTTCGAGGCAATTGTGTAGGCTGCTTAGAAAGCTGGCCGTCACGCAGAGTTTTTACACCACGGCCCTGTTCAGTTTTGGCATCCACACCTGCGACCTTTAACCGCGTGGCAAAGGTTCGCGGTTCAAATCAGCGTCTTGCATGCATTCTATCACACACATGTTCAATTCTCCAGCAGAAAAAAAGCAAAAATGTGCTAATGGGAAATCAATTAATGAACATGTGAACTAAAACTCCTTATTTATTATGTAATTCAGGCAGATTTACTCTTTTGTTTTTCTTTCTTTCTCCCTGCAGGGCCGGTGTGTGATCACGGTGCAGCTCGCAGATGGAGAGCTGGCTGCGGACGAGGAGAGCGTTGACTACTTCCTGCTATTTGTTGGCAGCACACAGAGGCACCTGACCAGCACCCTGAGGAGCAGTCATGACACCTTGCAGGCGCTGTGTCCCGGTAAGCCGCCACGTCCCTGTATCCTCTAATGGACCCGTGGGGGGAGGCAGCTCCACCTACAGTATCTTGATACATGATTGTTAAATCTATTGTGTAAATTGATAGCATAGGACCTTGTCGCAGATACCCTTTAAATGATGTCACTAAATAACAACAAATTGAACTGTAGGTTATGTGAAAGTCGCATCAGGGGTGATCCAGCGTTTTCAGGCCTCTAACATACAGTCAAAGCCTTCTAAGAGAATGGAAATATAATCAAATGTATGATCATAATCAAGATAAGTAAAAATCCGTCAGATCTCCCAAATGGGTCTGTGTAGCCATTATGTGCTGTAGCCAAAATGAAAGTAAAGGGTTGTAAAATCTTTGGTAACAAAAATTATCTTTAAGAAAGGGAGGCTACTATTGTTCCCTCACATCACGCACAGAAAGCGTAGGGTAGTAAGGATTTTATTAGAGCGGCTTAAGATACTCCAAATAATCCACGTTGTTTTCAAACTAATGCAATATGTTCTAGTGGGAGAAATCAACTCATTTCTAGAGACCGGCTCATTCATCACTCCTCCCGCAGCACATTCCGTTTATTCCCCCTCCAAAATTGAACGCATTTAGCAAAGCTGAAGTCAGTGGCAACTTCCTGTGAGGCCGGAAGAGCAATGACGCCCGGCACGTAAATCAAGGATCAAAGGTCACCGTGCACATAAAACTGGTAATGTACGTGGGTGGCGGCGAAATGTAGGGAAAGACCTCAGACATGCCTAAGGGACAAATAATAAAGATAAGTGTCCCAACAGGAAAGAAAAAGAAGGCGGCACACGTTAAACTGCATTATCTCATTAAGAGCTCGGGTGAATTGGAGCCATTCGAGGAGGGCAGGAGGAGGTGTTGCTCTCTACTAACAGATTAGCGCTGCTTCATGGCTCCCTCCATAAGTACACACCGTCCTGTGACCAAGTGTTCTGATACCGTGTATGGTCTAACTGCGGAATGAGAAATTGGACGGTGCTGTGTTGGCTATGTGGGTCTCAGCTGGTAGATGCAGAGAACAGATCGAGGTGGTTGACAACGAGTTCTGCATAACTGCATATGACTTGGCATTTTGGAAATAAATGATTTGATGCAGATGTTCCATGTACATTTTCAATTAGAGGCTGGGATGTCAGCACTGCACGTGAGGCATCAATCAGAGCCTTTATTCCCTGTGTGGGCATGTTTTCATTTAGCTGATAACCTGACATGTTATTAGCTTGTTGGTCGTTCCAGTCTGATTTGTGACTGCAGAATTAGCCTGATTATTGAAGCACATTTCGTTAGGCAAAAAATAATCATATTTCTTGCTATTACTTAGTGTATGAATATATGATGGAAGCCAGCAGAGCAAATCTGCGCTGTACTATTGTTGATGAGAGATTGGTGCCTAATGAACTTGGATGAAATGGTGTCTGTGAAATGGCTGTGGTGCTTTGAGGCTAAAGTTCCCTTGCTAGCTGCAACGTGCTAAAGCAGGATTCTCAACTAAACACAATGGGGTTTGCTCCAGCCAATTTAGCCGTGGTTAACATTAACAGTGCATTACAACGCATTTCCCCAGTTTGCGCATTACAAAAGCACATCGCAGCGCAGACGATACTGTGTGTACGTGGGATTCAATGAGAGGAGCCGACCAACGGCATATTATGACGGCTATTACACTGCAGCCATCATGGATCTGAGTTTGGGGTTGACTTTGTCTGACTTTCCCAGTTCAAACGGATTAGCAGAACAGCAGCTAATGGTAATACAACACGAGGCCTACGTCCAGAACATAGTCAATATAATTATTGTAAAAGGCAAGTTTTAAACACACTTAGGGCTTAGACATATGGACGTGCCACTGACCTTATAGAATAAAAAAACATTGATTTGTGTATTTTAAATAAGTGTGTTATGCCTATATATATTGCACTAATTCTCTGTCTCCTGTCTCCTCCCTGTCCTCCTCTTTCTCCTGCCCTCTCACCTTACTTTCTGCCTTCCTCCCGTGTTGTCTTGTAGCTCATGACTGTTGCGAGGTGGTGCGGGTCACCTTGTGTTCAGCCAGCCGAGGCGTCCCCCAGTCCCCCGAGGACCTAAAGCCCCGTCTGGGTCGCGTGGCTCCATTGGCCGAGCATCGATTCGGCTTTGTCCAGGATTTGGCTTTTGACCTGGCGCAGTTCCTGGTGAGCATTTCCAAGTGAGCCGTAACATAACCACACAGACTGAGGCTTGTCGCGGAGTTGAGAGGAGAGACTGGTGTCCGCTGGCGACGAGTGCTGCAGCTGTGTGGGCAAAGTGTCAGTAAGACAAAAGACTGCAAAGTTGTTATTCTTCCCTGACAGTGCTTTATGTCCCACAGACCTCGCCATTCGATTAATGACTTCTTTTCAGCGCAATTTATCATCCCATAGAAGAATAATAAAGAATTTGCTTTGCCAAGGAGGAGTACAAGTTATCTAACTGTCCCTTTTGTTGACATCTAGTTGGTTTTTGTTGGCCCCAAATTGAGCTTGGCACTGATAGTTGCGTCTTCCTGCATTTACATGTTGCATGTGGTCATGTGGTTTTATGCTCTTAGGCTGAGCGTCTTTAAGCGAATGCTCCCAGTGGACTAAGCTCTTTAACAATCTTGACTCCATAATTGCCCTCCACGCAGGTGAGCACCGCGGGCCGGGTGGACGGCCTGGAAGGGGCGTTGCTGCTGGACGAGTGTCGGATCCCCTCGCAGGAGTGCGAGCGTCTGGACGAGAAGCTGGCGCTGGCCCTCCACCACCTGGCGCTGCCTCCGGGATGGAGCTTACTGGGGAACCAGCTGACCAACAGCACTGGTGAGGCCGAATGGGTCTCGAACATGTCATTTCAGACCGCGTGTCTGCACCGCTACACAAACATGATGGCAGATTATAGCTTTACAGCACATAAAGACACACACAGCACCTCCTCTTTGTTTGTGTGTGTGTGTGTGTGTTCCATTGCTAATTATCAGAAGTGCCTCCTGTTTAGCTTCTACTTTTTGATGGACTAATCTGGCAGTTGATTTATGTGACACACTAGTCTCAACCAAGTGGAGCTGAACACATTTTACGCTGACGCCGAGGCCGCGCTTCTGTCTGACCTCCACAGATGTGGAAGTGAAATTGTGGAGAAGGCTCACCGAATAAAACCATTAAGGAATTACAATTTCAATCCTTAAACCTTCCTGCGTTTTTACCGGCACAAATGCATCATTTTAGACAGCAAGCGATGCGCTCGCAGTGTCTCACCAGCGGGCCCTTGTGCACAGATTTGCCCGGTTCATGTTGGTTCCTGTATGGTTGCTGCTTGAAATGAACACATGAGGATTTGTTAAGGATTTGTGGAAAATATATTTTGAGGCGTTTACATTTTTGCCCTTTTAAAGTCTGAGTTTGCAGCTGATAACAATCCAGCCCAGGAAAAGATGTCTCGCCATCTGCTTGGACTGGACTATAATTCTATTCTTTACATTTCCTTGATCATAGTCTTTTCTTTTAAATTACATTTGATTGCTATATGTTCCAACATGTAACCACACCTACAAAATGTCCGGAAGGAGGCGATTTAAGATGAACGTTTTACACACATTATGATTGGTAATTATGAGTTAGAGGGAAAGGTTTCCAAGCGCAGTAATGTTGCCTTTAGTGCTCTTTATAACCGTAGCAAACTTTTTCCATCGAGCCCCCCCCCCTCTCTGATGATGATCTAGGAATATGATGTAGGTGTAGTTAATTGTGCTTTTATGACACATTTGAGTTGTATTTTCTTTCTACTGTAACTCACGAAATTCAGGTAACATGTTCTACAGACGTTAATCTTTCTGTGCTCGCTCAGGATCTGATCCGTAATTTCCAGCATATAGGTTCACTAAATGCAGAGTGTCTGCTGAGTTGACTGCAGTCTCTGGGCCGTGGTTGGAAGACTGCAGGTCATGTTGGCTTGATGTATTTCTTCTTCTTAGGTCCATCCATATGATACAGTGCCCCTTTTTACAACTTCTTTGAAATTGCATTTGTTATTCTTGAGGCGCCCCCTCTCCTCCCCAATGCCTCAATCATTAACAGAATGGGGTGATTGCACTGCCGTAGTAACCTCTCTGTGATGTGAACGCTACCTGTATGTAATGTGAGTCCGATTATAAAAGAACTGTTATGATCGTAGCCAGAAAGCAAACGTCTCGGATCACATCATGTGGTCTGTAAAGCTGTAACCAGCAGATTTGGGTATTTTTTCACCTGATAAATGAGTGACAAATATTCTCTTGTAATCTTTTTTGAAGCACCGCTTTTAGCTGGCAGCTCCTATTAACTGACAGACATGAACATGAAACACGTCTCCGCGTCATCTGGCCTCCGTGGTCATCTGGCCCCGGTGTTAGTGTGATCAAACGGAGCCGGGCATCTCTGCAAAAGCGCAGTGTCGGTGAGAACAAACGTACGTTCTGTATTAAAATTAAAGTGGCAATTTTCTCCAGCCATTGACTCTGACGACTTCAGTGGGGAGCTGATGCGGATGATACACTGCGAGGTACTTTCTATTTGTGAAGCCACATAAATTAGACTTTTGGGAGTCGTCCTCTGCTTCCCAGTACTCTAATGACGATTGCTTGTGGATTAAACCTGGACCTGGAGGTCAGAGCGATACCAGCAGAACCAGCCGGATTTCTGACAAAAATAATGACTACTCAGTAAGAGATTGAAGCTCCCCTGAATCAAAATAATTAGTTCCTGTTGGTTTTGGGCGTAAACAAGAAAAGTCCTCAAATCAAATCTTCAGGAGGGCTGCCGATCGGGTAAGACCTGTTTGTTACTGTTGTGAGCAGCCTCACAGCTTTTTAGAGATGTGTGGACACACACACACACACACACACACACACACACACACACACACACTGTGGCTCCTTTGCATTGAAGTCCGCTGTCTTGTTGTTGATGTGGAAGGCGGCTGCCTGCTGCGGTGAGTGATGTGCGCTCTAATGGGCCGCGCTTCCCAACCTGTCACCGCTTCAATAGGAGGCGCCCGGCCGCGGTGAACTGTCGCGCTAAGAGGAGCCTCACTCTGCTCTCCATTAATCCCACCTGTCAGGTGATGGATCGCGGCGGACTGCAGGTGGAGGGGGATGTTGGTTTATCTCTGTGGTGCTGCGCGCTGTGGACAGGCGGCAGTCACTGATCTCCCCGCAGCCGGACGTTGAAGATCACTTGATTTCACTGGTAGCAACATGTAGCGTCAAATGATCTGTCGCCTTTGGTTTGTCAGTCAATGCCATCGAAGGAGACGACCTGGTGATATGTGTAGAGATGTCCGCCTTCCTTCTTTCCCGTATAATGGGACTTCATGGTCCTCTGCTCCTGGTGCTCAAAGCACCGGAAAAGAAAATACGTTTGACTGCATCGTCCCTTTCCAGAATTTTATGAGGCGGTGACTTGAGATGACCCACTGACCTTTTTGTTAACAGTTAACTCTTTGGTCTGGACCATAGTCACCTAACCGGGTCATGAACTGTCCCTCTAATTGGGTTTGTTGGCTTTTTTATGGATTATGGATTGTCAACATTGTTTATCAATTTGGACTACGGCCGTGCAGCTTTGGGCTAAATGTTAATGTCATGGTGCTAGCATGCTGATAATGGCAATGCTAGTGTTGATATTTAGCAAATATAATATTAACCATGTCCACAGCCCTGGTTTGCTAAAATTCGCTAACCATTACTGAACAGGGTTAGTTAGCTTTAGTTGAGGCTGATGGGAATGTCATTTATACTTGCAACTGGCTTTTCACTGTTTCATGCAATTGAATAACTTATGGTTAGCTCTGCTAGGGACGCTTCAGATTTTGGGGCCAATAATTGATAAATAATTCCAAAAATTGTTGACTGATTAATTGTAAATTAATTCATAGTTTCCAACCAACTATTATTTCAAATTTAGTTTTGGTAAAATAATTACCACCTGGACATATAATAAAACCATTTGGGCTTAGCATCTCCGGTGAAGCTGCCAGTTAGCATCTCTCAAGGAGCAGCAAAGCGGTCTTAGTGGCTCATGGTGAACGTCTTGCATGCTGGGGAATTCCTGCATCGCAGCAAATATGTCAAAGTGAATGCGCATCCCAGCCGACACTTAGTACACAACTTATTTTATCGTACTGTTAAAATATGCACAAGACGCAGTCCAAAAGTCCTATAATAAATCACACCAGAACATTAAATATAGAACTGCTTGTCTCTGTCAAACTTTTTCCTTTAGCTCGAATAAATATCCCAATACTGTTTTATCTTTCTGCTGTTATAAATGAGCATGGAGCAGCTGTGTTCTGTTTACAGTTTACTGACTCTGCAATAGGAGATATCAGGGCAGCGAGGTGGAGATTTCTTTTGAATCCTCACAACACTAACAGTCCGGTCCCCAAGTTTTTATTTTTATTTCTCACCATTGATCTGCGTGTTGCATGTTATAAAATTCCAGGTCATTGAACTCCAGGACTTTTATCTCACAATGACAGTAAATTTGGGCAGTAAAAGATGTTGACTGAAAAGACTCCAGAAGTTGCTCAATATCATCTAGTAAACACAGAGTTTTAATTACACAGATTCAATTTGAGATGCTTCTCTGGAATAACTAAAAACTACTCCTCTTTAATGCCCAAGGGAACCTGATTTCCTGTTGCATTTGTAGAAAGATGTGTGTGTGTGTACCCATTCATATCCATTATTGTCATTGGGGAGGTGACATACGGGGTGTTTGATTGCAGTAATGGGAGTTCAATTGATGATTGCGTCCAGTAATGGACTTTGATTAAAAATCGGAGCGGGAAGCACTTAGTGTTGCTCACCTCTGCTGGGATGCTGTGGTCCTTTTTATTGGGCTTCTCCCACACTCGCGTACATGTGCTTTATTACTGAAGCACAAAAGATCAGAGGTCAATCGGCGCGTTGGCTTTAAAACCAAAATATGTGCATCGATCAACTGAAAACGAAAGAGACCAACTGTGGTTTCATCAGTCTGTAAATGAGTAAAAGTTGCTGGGACACCGTGGGCTCTGTGCTGCTTTAACTAGAGGACGAGGTGTTTCCGAGCTGCAGCGACTGACGGCATGTCAGCGACATGTGTTCTTGCGTGTTCAATTTACTGTGCCTCCGAACGTTTCTATTCATGTGCTGCATCTCCCGACCTCCTTCTCTTCCCCAGACCTGAATCCTCAAGAGACTCTGCTGCACTTTTCAGCGCGTCGAGGTCTCCTTCGGGTGACACGCTTCTTACTGCAGCAGGCAGGAGCAGGGGAAGCACTGCGATTGGCCAACAGACAAGGCCACACCCCCTCCAACATCGCAGCCCTGCGTGGACACGAGCGCCTGCACGAGCTCCTCACCCAGTAAGCGCTGTTGTTTATTTGTTTATGGCAGGCGCAAGTATCAAAAGAGCTTTCAAGTTTCAGCATTGAAAAGCAATAAGAGCAGAGGCGAAGAATGAACAATAGACAACGCTGTGATCTTAAATCTCTGCCTCCCAAACCGATGTCTCATGTCAACATATATCACACGGCAGATGTTCCTCCAGGCCTTTTAAGAGGAACCATGTTTATGTCTTGCATCACAGGAAAAAAAAAGTGTCCAAAGGGCTGCGGCCATCTGAGGACAAACTGACAGAGTTGTTTATTAATCAACAGATCTGTTCCTGAGAATCACACGGAAGCTTCGCTTAAAGAAAAAGAATCTCAGTAAACTGAGACCCAACACGAGGTGCCAGAAACCACTGAGCGTTGATGGTAGCTGCTCTCTGCAGCATCTCGCTCTGTGTAACGTTACTTTAATTCACACAATCCACGGTGCAGCCTTTTTTTCGAAAGTGACTTCTGAGGTCAGATTCCTCTCAACCTTTTCTAGTGACACATTAAACTGTGGGGGGAAAAGGGGGAGAAGAAAATACAGCTTCTTAGTAAATGGACTGAGATGCAGCTTAAAGTGGAAATGGATCCCTTTTCCCCCCTTAAAGCACTTATCTGCCACAAAATAGTTTTCACTTAACTCAAAATGAAGACGGCACAAGCTGAAAGGCGACAAGCACTAAGCGGGCGCGGCTCATTGTGGTCGGGCCTTTCAGGTGCTTCACGGCGCCCTGCTCCCTCTTTCTGTGTTTCACTGAATATGTTTCCTCCTCATGAGAAGTGAAGTCACTGACAGCCCGGCTGGTGACCTCAGCTCAAGCAGTCCACCCAGGATTACGCAAACAGATCTGCCCGACTGGGAGGTGTCTCCCTTTTACAACATGGCCTTTATGGAGAAAAACACACACACACACACACACACACACACACACACACACTGCACATACTTTCACCTTCAAACCCTCAGAGCTAATGCAGCAAGGGGAGTGTTTTGTTTTTTTGTTCTCGGAAAGCTCACGGAGCAGGGGTGGTCCTCATGTTGGGTAGTGCAGGGTGTGTGTCCCTACGAGGAAGGAAACAAACAGTTTTTGGTTTGACTGCACTCAAAGCCTGCAACGTCTTTAACTCGCACCCGTCTCCATAGGTTGATCGCTCTCGTGCTACTGTGACACCGACCGGTGGGCTTTCCCAAAGCGGGGAGGTCGACACCACTCGGGCTGATCTGAGTGTTTATTTCGCGCAGGGCCGAGACGGACAAAGGGGCCGAGGCCGGCCAGCTGGTGTCCACGGACGCCCGGCTCGTCTGCCACCTCCCCGGGCTGAACACGCACACGCTGACGCTGAGCAACCGGCCCGGTCACGACCCCCCGACCCTCCGGAGGAGCGTGGAGCAGCTGCTGCACCTGATCTGCCATCTCCGTGCCAAGGTGGGTCACGCCACGCTGCCCTTTTTAAATCTTCACGTTGGCTCTATCCAGGAGCTCTGCTGAACCACCGAACTGCTGGATTGTTTGTCTTTTCACTGCCCTGTTTTTCTTTTTTCTAACCTTCAAGCTTAGTTTGTATAACCGGCGGAACACCTTGTGCAATCACAGAGTTGGCGATTGATAAGAAACCACACAGCAGCTCTGCTGGTTTTCTCTCACGGGGGAAAAGAAGCTAACGTTGATCGACCTCCTCCTCTTCCTCCTGTATTCCGCAGGGAGTTTCTGCGCTGGAGCTGAAGTTTGAGTCTCTGCACACAGCTGCCGAATGTTGTGATGGGGCAGAAACGGAGATAACGCGTCTGGAGCGGCCACAGCTGCCTGCCACGCCGTCAGACTGCTCGGATACAACAAGAGGGGGGAGCTGGGTGGACAACTGCTCCGTGGAAAGCCGCCCCGGCGTGGATTGTGGACATGGTGGGACTGAGGAGGCGGCGAGGGACTGGAGTTTGTCAGTGAGCGCTCCGGGGTCAGAAGTGCGGCTCCGGGAGCATGGCCTCGGCCCCCCAGCGGACTGTGTGTTCCTCGGCACAAACACTGGGAGAGATTGCTACCAGACGGAGCAAGAGGCAAGGGAGCAGCCCGCTGTCTCCACGCCGAGCGTGAGCCCGTGTGACGAGGCCGAGGGAGCGCAGAGCGGGGAGGAAGGGGCCCGCCCCACCGTCGGAATCCCGCCGCCGTCAAGCGGTGATAAGCGGGCAGAGGAAACTAGAGAGGCGGTGATCCGGGAAGGACAGGACGCTGCTGAAGGAGAGGACGGACCAGAGCAGGAAGCAGAGGAGGACGGCACGGCTACAAGGAGGGAGGAGGCGACTCGCTCTGACTCAACCGATCCAATAAAGCCCTGTGGGGACACAAAGGCGTCGGCCATGGGCCAGTCGGCGTCATCAGACGGCTCAGAGGGATCTGACACCTCTGATTGTGAAATGAAGGAGTGCCCTCACGAAGGAGGGACTTGCGGGAGACTTAGTCAAGCGCATTGTGAGGGATTCGCTTTCAAAGAGGGGGAGGCAGAGAAGGAGGGGTTAACGGAGTCTGTGGCAGACCCGGGGGGCCTCCCTGACCCACCTCCGATGGACTGCGGTGATGTAACCGCGCAGCCTGAATCTGCTGTTCCACGTCTCCTGATAGACCGCCCCCACCAGGGGGAACCTCCGCCAGACATAAACAGCCTGGAACAAAACCAGGAAACAGCTGGCGGGGATTACGCTATAGAGCAGCCGCAGGGCTCGGCTCCAGAAACTGGGAGCTGCACTGTTGAGGAGATAGAAGGTGAAGACGCTGCCCAACCTAAACCTGAACCCGGATCCACACGCTGTATCCATAACACCGGGCCCATGGAGGAACCCGGCCCCGCGGCAAACAGCCCGACTGCCGGTAACCCCACGGGGGATCCATCACTGGGAATGGCGCCCTGCTCCGGTGATCACGCTCCGGGGACGACCGACAGCCTCTGCAGCGACGACAATGACAGTTTCCAGTCGGCCGGAAGTTCCGCGGCAGATTTGTTTCAGCCAACTCTGGACCACCATTGTACGGAAGATCAGGAAATTGCTCGAACCGCGACCGCAGATCTGTCCTCGACGGGGTTGCCTGCCGAGGAACCGGTTGATTCACAACATAGGGAGAGCCGCGAAAGCCCCCCCGCCGCCACTGCACCCACAGTGACAGAGACTGGTGCTGAGCCCGAATCCCAACCCTGTTCTAGCCATGACGCAATGGAGGCTTCAGATCCAGAGGGGACCAGGGAGGAACTCAACCCAGAACTTCCCGAAGGAGATCTGTCGCCGGTGAGCGGGGACACGTGGGACTCTAATCTGAACACGGATACGGAGGGCTCGGCATCAGAGGTCCCCAGCGGGATTTTACCAGAACCCGGGCCGCCAGATGGGGCTGTGAATAGTGACGTTGAAGAAGGCCAGTCAACAGAGACCCGAGACCAATCAGCGCCGGCCTCGGCTGAAGAGAGTGTCAGCGCACGACCCGAGCAGGGTGATTCTGAGATGACAGCGGACGAGAGGTCGCGCTGTGACGATCGGATCGCCTCGGAAGATGAACCGCCTTCTCCTCGCACTGAGAGCGAGGAGAAGGAAAACCCGGAGACTCCCGACGCCGCGGAAGGAGCATCGCAAGGCCCCGCCGGTGCCGCTCAAGGTGAGCTAACGCTGATTTATTTCAGTCGCAGTTCCGGTTTGTTCTAGTCGCACCCTCTCGCATTCATCACACGACCAATATGTTTGTCAAAGTCGTATTCTTAAACAAATATACTTAATCAAACCCAGTCCTCATCTGGTGATTAATGGCGATGGCAGAATGCGGTGTAGCGCCCCGTTCTAGGGCTTTTTGTCCGACATCCTGTTGTGATACATTGCTGCTGTGAACACATGCTTTGCTGAGGCTTTTCTACAGTTTCAGCGCTAATTGTCTTTCTAATGGGGATTAAGCTGGGTAATACTTGCGGGTTTCAGTTTTTAATTAAAGAAGAGCCGTTCTTTCAAACTCTTTAGCACAATACTGTTACTGGGATGAATTACCAGATGTCACGTGACGAGGAAGCTGGTTTATATCTTTGATACCTCGGGCCACAACATTTCCCTTTTTATATTCATAAGTTCCCCGTTAGCTGTGAGCTCGTGCTCGTACTGACTGTATGTCAGTAAACACAGTCACATAACCGGGGCATGTGAGCCAAGTCTCGGTCAGTCAGGAGGCCGGCTTCTCTTTTACAAAAGCAGGAAGTGAGGCCGACGAGAGTCGCTCCGAGTGAACTTCCAGCACTCCTCTGCCGGCGATTCTCTCTTAGCAGGCATAATTGTGCCGGATTCCAATAGAGAGAGGTGTCACACTGGAACTGGAGGTGTCATCATGAAGGTGGTTTTATACGTTTACAGAACAGTGGCAGCATCATAGTTACGAAAAAAGAGTAAATATTCAATACTCAAAAACACAAGAAAGGAGAGCGTTCATCGAGTTGTGTTCCAAGATAGATATACACTTCCATCAATAGGATCTTTGGCTTGATTTGGAATGATTAATCAAGACATTTTACAGATACAAGCACATATTCCCTTCTACACACCTGATAAAATACATGAAATAGATAAATAAAGATATTTTTCAAAATAAATGGTATTTTTAATGATGCATAAAACCAAAAGACTTCCTCGATTGTACACAGTTCACTCCTCAGTGCTCACTCGTTCACTCTAAGCCCGGCTATTGATCCCTGCATTCGGTTGTTTTGTGCGTTTCCACAGAGCTGGAAGCCATCATGCCTGGAGGAACAGTAATTGGCGTACCGGAGGACGAAAATGTCCCCCCAGAGGAAACGGACGTCTCCATGGTAAGTCTCCATTGTTGTCGTGTGATATCTTTGCTCTGCCACTGGGTTGGTTTGATCAGGACGAGTCATTGTTTGCATAACTTTTTGGAACACCTTAAGTAACCTTTGGAACGCCGCTTTGTTGCCAGTTTGCTCACAACATTGAACTGGCAACACCTTTTACGTAGCATTTTACGAGACCAGGGGTAAAACCTGTGCGTACGTACGTATATAACAGATAACTCTCCAGTCTGTAAAAGCCATGCCTTTATTGATTTAACGCAAAGTCCAACTTCCAAGTCTTTATCTTCGGAATTTTATGACAAATGTGCCGAAAATCAATGCATCATTCTCTACAGTATGCTCAGGTCATTGTTTTTCTGCTTGCTTAGAATTACCATTGGTAACTAAATATTTAGTTATAGCCAGAACCGCAAAACATCTCCACAAGTACGCACCATTTCTTGGAGGGTTACAGCAGCTAGAGTCTAGCAGAGATCCGTGCTGACACGGCCTGGAACGTTCCTCCCCACTGAGCGAATAATTGGAGACTTGCAGCCCGTTGTTTTGTGTGATTTTCGGTTCGGGCTGTCACTCATCCAGAAATGCATCACGTGTCAGAGTGCCTATGAAGGAGCGCCCCGGCTCATGCTGCCGGAGCCATGTCCCGCTGCTCACTTGGTGTCCCTCCATCCGCTGAGCACCCGGACGCTGCGTTCACTCCACGAGGCTTTACTCCGAAATGTTGCTGACTGACGGATTCCTCGGCAGCCATAGACTGGATGGGCTCCGCTTATTCCTGGGTTGCGGTTTGGGTCGGCGAGCTTGTTTTAAGCGCCAGATGTTTTGACTGCGAGAGGATAGACACCCGCTGTGCAGCACGCGGGGGTCGCCAGCAGAGGGCGATGTAGCCTCAATGGCATGGTGGGTGCTCTCCCACCTCCCTTTGGCCAGAGAGACAAGTTAACGACCTGCCATTTGATTCCTGTTGAAATGTCTCGCTTCCGTGATGAGCAGGCAGTTTGGAGTCTGGCTGGTGTTGAACAAACTGCAGTTGCTAAGTGGCCAGTTCACTCACTTAAGTCTGCAGGGTAAATAGAAAGAGAGGATTCCACTGCAGACAACAGCAGAGCAAAAGGCAGACTGAATAACACAATGCAAATGACGACGTTATTTTAAAAGAGGCGCTTCGAGCTTTTTGACCACGTCAGGTGATTTAGCGCCGGTTAATGCAGCATGTATGCTTTAGAAACGCCACCTGTAGCTAGTGATCCTGCATAAGCACCTAATCCAAGTTCCCGGTGCTCTCACAGCATGGCCTCCATCAGCCCAGTGATGTCATAGCAGCACCTACTGGAAGAGTCAACAGATCACAATATGGAGCAGCTCCTTAATTCTGGAGACTGGAGAGATTTTCGTGCTTGCTTTCCTTTACTTGCTACCCTCACTTTTTTTGTATCTCCCAGCGAAGATGGATAAGATAAGCAGGCATGTCAGATTAATGGTGAAACCTTTCAGAACAGTGTAAAAAAACAAATACTGCCACGGTTTACGTCAAATTGTCTTTGTTGGAGAAACCAGAAAAGCATGGTTTTCTACAGCCTACTTTTAGCAGTCTTACAGTTACTTTAGATACAGCAATATAGCTCCCCAGCTGTAGACTTAACGTGTTCCCGTGTGCCGTTTACCGGTCTTTATCATTTAAATCCAGCGAGTGTCAGTTTTTAACCAACGTTTATATTCTCCGCGCGGCGCTGTTGTCCGTTTAGTCCCAAACCGACGGCCCGCGGTGTCCTGGTGCTCCGTGCAGGGCGAGACGGGACTCACACCTTCTGTGCTGCCGTGGGGAATCCACCACGCTGTTAACATCGGTGAGTCATCACCAGCCTCAATATCCTCCAGGAGGTGCTCAACCACAGTCTCATCCTCCAGCTACATTTTGGAGGTTAATTATTCCTTTTAGACTATATCTTATATGCCAGTTTAGTCCTAATGACTCTAATAATAATAGTCCTAATAATTACATTTTGATAAACGTACGCGTTTAAGCAACCTTAACCCCCCCCTTGCTGTGTCCGTCTTTGAATACATCAGCCTTGGTGAGTCACTGCCCCATTCTGCCTCAGTCCGTTGTGGGCACATGCAAGCAAGCACTGCCATATCTATCATTTGAGAGAGGTGCAAATCACACCCAGAGGGCGCCTCACGGGGGGCTGGCCTCCTTCTAATCCAGCCCCAGCATGATGGGGGGAGGGAGGGTCTGAATCTCAACAGCGTGAAATCCAATGTCTCCATCGCATTAAGTGATAAGTAATAATGCCCCATTGTTGTCTGCCACACTTAACAATGTACTGCTTTGGCTGAGGGGGAGGGAGGTAGGAAGAGAGAGGGAAGGAGAGAGAGAGAGAAAAGAGGGAGGGAAGAGGAGAAGGGGGGAGTGGAGTTGAGTTGAGCTGGAGGTGGAGGGCTGCCACAGTGGCCAGATGTGAAGCTCCACAGCAGACGGCTTCGGCTCTCCTCGACACAGAGCTCCAGCAGGATAGTTTTTCTTTTCTTCCGCCGTTCTCCTCAATCTGCTCTGGATATATTCTAAGGGGGGAAAAATGTACGAGCGCCACAAGCGGAGGTACAGCCTCCGTGCCAAAGGGGAGAGAGCCGTGGACGTGGTTTTGATCAAGGTAGGCCAGCCCGTCTACACTCTGGAAAAAGTTGCTCGCTGACTGCGCGAGTAATAACGGCCGATTTGAAAACGCAGTTTGTTGAGTGCTCGAAACAGATAATTACTGCTGATGGTGAACCAATAAAAGCAGGACTGAAATCATAAAAGTAGCTCTTAAAAAAAAAGGGTCAGTGATAATTAGATACACTGTTTGCATTTTGAAGGCCGGCTCTCACTTATTCTTAAATGCTGCCCAGATGGGCGGCGGCATCACATCCGTCACAAAGTGCCCCAACATTTTTTTAGTTTCTTTCCCGAACCTGGACTCATCCGACCAGAGATGTTCTGACGGTATGTTCCTGGGAGATGATAACACGGCTGTTGATATTGGCCCTGCAGACACACAGTGCTGATTATCTCGGGCGGAGGGCGGCTCTTCTGAATGCAGATGCGTCGCTCTGTCCGGCCCCCGACAAATAACCACGTGAAACTTAATGTTTCCCGGGCAGTTTAAGGTCTCTAAGGGTCAGTCCGGTGCTGGAAACCCCAATGCAGAACAGAAAGTCCACTGATGTCTGGTCACCCTGCAGAGCTGGGACATCTAACTGCCCCTGAGGTGCTGCTACTGTGCCGCAAAGGTCAGCTGTCAATCCAGTTGAGCTGGATGTTCTTTGACATCTTTCTAATTAGGATCTCTAGTGCACCATGAGGTGGTATTTAAAGGCCGGAGGGCTCCACACGCGTAGAACCCTTCAGGACGTTTTTCCCACCAGGCCACTTTCATGAAGTCGGACAGCGGCCGGTCCCGTTGGTTGTTGGTAAACGGGTTTGTGGTTTTCATCATACGAAGTGGCCTTCCAGCAGAAGCACAGCCCCTCCCCTTTCCTGTTTCCCCACAGGAAGTTATTTCAGAAAGAAATAGATATGTTCGGTGGTTATCAACGAGAGAGGAAACCTTTTTTGATCATGTTTGAGTTGTGGCATGAATTACACGTATGATGTTTGGCAATTTAAAAGATTATTTTGCAAGTCGGAGAGTACCAATTAGTGGACTACATCTCTTGTCTCGTCCTGCATGTGTGTTTTCAGGGCCGGATTTAGTGACTTTGGGTGTCCCAGCCAACGCTGTCCTGCCTGACGATACATCATTTAACTATTAGTAGTAGTAACTAATGACTGAGTAGAACTATTTGTTATTTAATTGAAGCTCCAGTAAAAATAATTTGTTCAAATGACTTCAACTGAAGAGTGAAAGAGCGGCATTACTTTTGTTTGAATGTTTTTTCGCTGAATATTCGGCAAAGTAACCGGCCCGTCAGGTAAATGTAGTGCTACAAATGTGTCCCCTGAGGTAGAAGTACAAAGTGAGAAGTAGGCTATTGAGCTGAGGCGCTTTGTGACCTTTTGTTTGTGGTTCCAGGGTATAACGAGTGAGAATAGGAACATAAAAAGAGCTTTTGTAGTTGGGAACCTCCAAGTGGCTCAACGTTTCTACCGGTAAAGTTTGCTGTTTTTTCCACCAGGGAGGAGTGTAGTGTGTTCCACGCTGGCTCTGACAGAGTATTGGGTGTGTGACACCCGGTGCTTTTTTTAAGGGAGAACAGCGCTGTCAGAAACGATTGGTTACGGTTGGGTATTGACCTCCAGCAGTCAGGCCAGCCTGTTGGTCTGGGTTTGAGACCCCATTAAATGCGGTCACCGGTACCTCTCGGCCGCACACTGAAGCTGCTCGACTTTCTCCTGTCCACATTTAATCCAAAACGTGCAAAACTGAACAGGCTCCTTCCCTTTTTACTCAGATAGGAAGCTGACAACTCAAAACGAAAACTGTTTCCTATTGCGTGAGTGTTAAACCAACAGCCATGACTGGAGGCCGGGCTATAAAGTACAATGCATGAACTAAATGATGACCCTGAACAACAGTACGGCTCATGGACCAGAGCGGAAAGTACCAAGGGGAAAACGTCCACGAGGGGATTGCTCTGGTGTGTGCAACACCCCTATTTAGTCCGTTATCACTTTCTAAACTTGTACCTGATGTCAGCTCTTCTCTTCACCGGAGCGTGTGTGTGTTTGTGTGCGTGTGAAAGAAAAGTGAGCGGGCGATACGAGGGTGGGAAATTAGGCAGCGGCGGGCTAACGGTTTCCTCTGGCCTCAGATGGAAACAGGCATCTGGCCAAATGACTTCATACGGGCCAGCGTTTCACATCGCAGCATCTCCGCTGGCCGGGAGTCAGCGAACACATCATCGCTACAGTCGCTGTCAATGGGCCTTTTATACTGAGCAGTGTGGTACACACGGCGTCTTCTAGCATTCCAGATGATGTTCTGATGCCGGAGTGATTGTTCGCGTTCTCAAACGGCCACATCCTCTGACTCGTGACACGTTGGCTTGTAATAATAGGGGTGATGATACCACTGCCCATCTCCGAGGAAATAATTGAGTATCCGAGTGGTTCGAAAATCCTTCGGTTCCACTTGTGCGCCGTAATGTCCCCGAGCTGACCTCTGACATCTCTGCGAAGGGAGGTTCGACGGTAGGATTTCAATTGGTTCTAGAATATTAAAATATAAAAACCCCTTGAAACTAATCCCGTGTAGCAGCTGCGTTTATCATCGGACAGATGGTGAGAATTAGCTTTTCTTCCCCTTTTGAAGTGCTTGGCGAGTTGAAGTCTGTGCAGTTCCAAAGTGCCACTGAGAAGAGCCTCGCCGGCCGTCCCCACAGTGTGTGTGTGCAGAAAGTACAAAGGCACAGAAAAAGATCCTATGATTGAATTTGGACAATCCTTTTTCTTTTTCAGGCCCCCCTTTCCAGAATAAAGGAAACACATGTATATAAACTCTTTCATTGTCCCTTAGGGCATGTGCCCTCTCTGAGGTGCATGTGCTTCACATTGCATTGTTTCCTAATAGTTCTGTTCTTTCTGTGATCAGTGCCAAAGCCCACTGAAGCGGTTCTGCTGGCTCGCTGCGCGTAAACCGTCTATTAAAACACTTGAAGCTGCCGTTTCCTTTACTTTGGCTTTGACCCCTGTTTTTTTTTTAATTGAGACCCTTTTAATCGTTTTGAGGTTGCGCTGCCACCGCTCTACTGGGAGGTCAAGCCATGTTGCCCTTTGTAATTTGTTACAATCACTGGCAATCATTTCACATCTGAGCGGAACCTGTGCGCACGTTTCTGTGTGTGCGCGGATGTTTGTGTGTGCCGGCGCCCTCTGTGACCAACTAATCTTTCCCCGTCAGCGGGTTCGTTCCCTCTCAGCAGGCTCTGTTTGATATTTGAACACAGCTGTGAGAAAAGAAAGCCTGTGTGTGTGTGCGCCACTGCGTGCGGGCGCACGCATGTGTGTGTGTGTGTGTAAAATTTAAGGAATGAAACAAAAGCGTTTGCAATAAGTGCCCATGCATGCACCCCTGTTGGCTGATGGAGGCGCAAGTCGACAATGCCAGTTGGTGTGTAAGTGCCTGTCTGTGTTGGTAGGAATGCCAAAGCGTAATGATGGGTGTAACAGTGGGTACTTTGACACACACCCACACACACACTCTCACGCCACTCCCAGGCCTGGACAACAGAGCTCTGTGTTCCTCGTGGTCCCAGCAGGCTTCTCAATAGTGTGCTCTGGGACAGTTGAGGGTTAGTTGTTTAGAAATTGAGCTCCGCCCCCCTCCCTCTCCCCTAAAGCATTCTGGGAGGGTTGACCTTGCTTGTTGGTTGGACTCCCTCATCCTTCTCTGTCAAGGTTCTTAATTTGTTTTTTAGCCTTTCTGTTATGCATCCGTCTCTGTTTGCCATTCCACCCGATGACCGCGGCGCGTGTGCTCCCGTTTTGTTATGGAAGCTGGTTGCTACGCATCTACATCATCTAAAAACATGAGGGCCGGCATGGCTTTGTAACAAAAAAATAAAATAAATTAACAAAGTGCAGAAAAGCAAGGAAAAGCCCTGCTCAGGTAGACATCAATCCAGTATATCTTTAGAGATGGTAGTTGCCTGCTGCTATTGTGGGGCCCTGAGACCAGTATACTGCACCATTAAAAGATTGAACATGTGAATTTGCCAAAGATGTAGTTTAAAGATGTAGCGTACCCCATCCAAGCTGCACTGTTTTGTGTTATATCATGTGGAGACCATGAGCTCTGAGGAAAGTGGCACAGGCATTTGTTACATTTCATTCTGAATAAACTTTACAGGTAATTGAACAGTTGACACAATTATTGTAATAAGTGTCCAGAACGTATTAAAACAAATAAACACAAGGAGTTGTTATTGCACTTAGTTGTTTGTATGAATTGATCACAATGAGTTTTGGACTTCTTTTCTTCAGGCTTTATTTTTCATTACCTGCCACCAGCTGCTCGCAGTACTATCATCAGTAACTAACATTCACACACCTTAGTCACAGCTATGGGAGCATTTTTGCTTTTCGGGTTAGGGGTCTTTCCCAAGAACACATCCAACCACAGCCGGGGGTTGAATTAAAGTACGACCCTGCCATCCCCTGATCCACAATCACCCGTGTGTGCGTTAGAGGTGCTCATAAGTACGCCAGGCTCGCTGTTTCTATATTCTATATAATATAGATCCATTTCTTAGTCCGACTCCTCCACCGGAACCAGGAGCCAAAAGCCTTTTTCCTCTAACCGATCTAGTAAAAGCTTCAGGATCCGTAGAACGGCTTCAAGGAGAACATGTATCATCTGCGTGGTGGTGAAACTGAAACTGAGAAGTGACTTGTTAAGGCATCTTTTGTTGTCTTTCCTCTCAGACTGAATGTCGTGGCCGTCTGGAGGCTCCTTTTGTTCAAGTCTACTGCAGCCACGTTTAAAGGGCCACGCTAGAGCCAGTTGATCTGAGCCAGGCTTAACCTGGGCTTAACTGGGGTTGGGAGTTAACTGGGATGACTTAAGGAGGGGAGGAAACCAGCTACAGTAGGATGGAACGGAACGAACCAACCCAGCAAAGGAGGACATGCCATGAACATCCATTTAATCTCTCGCTGCAGCTCAGTAAAGAAGTCACTTGACCCTTTTAAACAGCGGCACGTCTTCGGGGTCTCTGCCGTAGAGCCAACAGGTCCTGCGTCTGCTTTCACGCGAGGCTCCTCTCGCCAGCCACATTCGATAAATCAGAGCTCGTCCAACTTCGGGTGGTTGTCTGGGTTCGTTATGGCACAGCGAGCTTCCTCTGGGCCTCTGCTAGCTGCACATCCAGAGCTGCCTGTCAGATCTGTACAGCACCGGCCAAACTGTCAAAGCTTTTGCGATGTTTGCAGACGGGGGGGATGGGCGGTGGGGGGTGGAGGGGGGAGTGGTTCTCACCAAAATGAGTTCTCTCTCTCTCACACACAGCTGTTGTATAGACACTCAGACCGCAGAGGAAGCGGATCCCCCGCGTTTGTGTGTTGAGAGCCTACCGCATATCTGCGGCACGTGTGTGTGTGTGTCTGCTTGCGTGTGTGTGTGTTCCTGTCAGTGTAACTGTGGGTTTCAGAGGGCAAGATAACAGACGAGATTCATTCAGGCTCACCTTCTAAAGTCCGATTTAATACTCAGTCGGCCGTCACAAAGAGCGTCTCAGCGCTGCCTCCCATCCTGCGCGCTCTGAGCAACACTTCCTACCCGCCGTGCTGCATCACTGTCTCTCTGTGGAGCGACGGTCACATGATGCAGAGGCTTATTCAGTGTCTTCCTGTTCCTCTGTAGATCCACCGAGACAGAGAAGCGTCGTTCCATCAGCCCTGCCACACTCAGCACTCAGGTAAGAGTTAATAGACTTGACTTTTCCCAGTGTTTCCAGACTTTTCTTATTTCATTTTGGGGAGGGGGATTCAACAAGGTTCTTGTTAAAGGCACACGGCGAGGTTGCCTCCGCAGCAGGGACAATGTGGGTCATTTATGTCTTTGGGTTTTAAGCTGGCCTGTGAAGTTTGTTTGAAGTGATTGCAGAAACGGTCCAGTTTCCCTGGCTCGAAGCAGAGAATCTACGCGCAGCCTCGGCGCTTGGCAACTGCTTATTTTTCTCTTGGATTTAAGTAAAGTAAAGTCTGCCATACTTTTTTCACCTCAAAAGAGGAAACTGAGACCGTGAGAAGTTGGTCTGAAACGACAAGTCAAGACTCTGAGCAATTTGAAGTAACAGACTGGTATTTTTGTGAACTCTCACATTTTTGTGTCTATATTTAATATCTGTTATTGTTTGGCCAGTTTCATGCCAAAGTATTTTGAATGTCCAATATCTTGCCCTGCGTTAAATGTTTTGGTTTTGTCCCAGAGGAGCGTTTCTTAAGCCGCACACAAACCACCCGGCTCAACAACACAGACACACACTAGACGTGATGTGAGTGCTAACTAATGCTAAGTGATGATTGTTTTTTCTGTATAATTTGGATGCCTTTTTATTGTCCAACATGGGGTCTGGAGTTGTGGGTTGGGTTGTAAATCTGCAGATAGAGTTGTCACTCGTGAGCCGTGGCTGCACAGTCCGGGTGTTATTATCATAATGGAAATTCTTTTAAATAGATTAAAGAAGGTACTTCTTCTTTTGAAAACACTACCCATAGGACAAGGGCAGACAATGACTAAAATATCCTATGTGTGCTTCCTTGTTGGCCCTTACTGGACGTGTGGAGCAGAGTACCTAGTTCTTTATCTCACGCTCAAGCGAGATGATGTGTTCCGGGTCCCTGCCAACTTCGCAGGGTGGTAACAGTCATTCCCGTTGACCCTCATTGTTATTCCATTTGACCTCATGGCGTCTTTGGAAGGGACGCGGTGCGTGTGACAGAGCTGATTTATGTCAGTGGCAGAGGTGTGTCAGAGAACAGCAGGAAGGACAGCAGCAGCCTGGTGAGTCGTGATGTGAGCTCAGGAAACAGAGCAACGCTGTGTTAATCATGTCTAGATGTCCTCTTTTTTATGTAGGATTCACAAGCAGTGTGTCTTCACTCCAGTTTAATTTAAGGTTCAGTTTGCAATTTGTTTGTCTTTTAAAATTTTTTTTTTTAGAAATGTCTTTTAGTGTTCAACAATGCTGAGACTTTACAATCCAGCTAGCGGCTCTATAATTTACACACCAGGGACTTAATTATTACTCCTTTCAACTGTGAAAATCCACTCCTTCCTTTCTTACCTTTCACATTAAAAGCTGTGTACCAGATGCAATAGTTCACCTTTCCCAGGCCACCAGATGCTGCTCTGGGCCAACAGGAAGCTGGTAGCTTGGCTACACAAATCTATTCTTACCTTTTATTTAAGTGATGCCATTGTCACACATTTGCTACAAATAGTTTTGCAAAATATTTGTGAGTGAGTATCTATATCTTTTCTTGTCGATTGTTTGTTTGCCCCCGATGTGTAACACCCTTTAAAAAGTTTAAAGTGGTGCTAATTGCGAACATGGTTACAATGAAAACGTTAACGTGCATCTTATGTTGATGGTATATTTTTATAATTATGTACGTGTTACGTGCTAAGCTCTGCGTCTCACCAAGGCTCCACACACGTTGTTTTTTGATTTTGTTAAGCAGCAAATAATAACAAATGTCATCAACCCCCGGTGCTGTCCCTAAGCTGAGAAATGTGAAGAAATAAGAGGTTGGCGTGTACGTATGAATGGCCAAAAGCCACAGCGGCATAAGACAGCATGAACTCTGTTAAATGAGTGCGTCCGCGGTGAGACCTCAATAGGACACGAGCAACAGATCGATGAGGGCAAACCGTCTTCAATCTGCAGAGAAAAACAGATGAAAGACTATGAAAGACTAATTTAGACTAACTAGGGAGAGAACATTTAGTGTGAGGGTTGACCAGCCAATCACTCAGTCCACAACTTCCATCCATCAACAACTGATTGATTTCCTTGAATATTTCGATTTGAACAAGCGATGTTAAAAGCGATCTGCAGAGCGGATGCCGTTGTCTTTTAGCCGAGCGTCCAGCATGGGCGTTATTCTTGTCAGGTAAGCAATTGTTAATCTTCCACTGGAGTGGGATAGAAAGTTTTGCCGGGAGGACTTGACCTTTCTTTTTTTCAGTGTCAAAAGTCAAATGGTTTGACCCAGAATAATAATGTTAAGTCACTCGGCTAGCCGGGTCAGCGTCTGGGTTGAGACCTCAGGTGACATCTCGCTGTGCCTCAGCAGACTGGGTGTTCAGCGCCGTCTTGCACGTTCTCCCTTGACGTTAATAGAAAAAGTTTGCCTTTTCCCAAAGTTTCGACACAGCAGCAGGGGCCACGTGGACGGGACCCATGAGCACTTGATTTACAAGCTCCTGCACAGCCTCAGCCTGTGCGCACGCTGTGTGCTGTTCGTGGTGGATGATGGCCCTGCAGCCAATGATCTAGCTGGCTAATGTGTTTTGGGAAGGCCACAGTTCGCCGGCGTACCCTGCTGCTGTTTTAAAGTGTAGTTTGTAAGGCGCCGTGATCTTACATTTGTCAAGGGGCGCCGCCGGGACCTGCTTAGCTCAACTCGACTCAGCAATCCCGCATTTACACTGGAGGAGACCGAGGGCAGATTTAATGACATTATTTTTCAAGGAACAGTTGATTGTGTGTTGCTCAAAATAGACCGGTGACCAGCAGGTGTTGGATGGCTGGTTATGAGCTCATTAATTGAACCTAATCCAGATCAGGGTGCTCTACTTCTACTGGTGGCTTCAACCCCGGTCACCCCTCAAACTTGCGGTCGCCTCCCCACCTGCCGCCGACCAACGCAAAAAGAGCTGTAATAAGAAATGTGCAAAAATTCCTCCCAGGTGCACACGAGTCATCGGCTTAGGAGGCATAAGGGTATGAAGAAAAAACGAGTGAGGTTTTATCCGTAGGTGCTGATGAAATCTTTTGCACACTAAAGGAAGCCTCTGGGCGACTCATCTCTACTGATAGAGGGTGTTTTTGTGGCCGGGAGGCCCAATGGATACTCCGTCCTGTCGGTTATTTCTCACCGTATGCATTACTTTCGGGCTGGATGATTTGTTTGGATCATATCTCCCTCTGAGCTGTTTTTCTTCTACCGCAATTCATCTAACAACAAACATTTTTTCCTCCCGAGTTTAGCCTGGGTTTCCTTTTTTCTTGTCATCGATTTCTTTTATGGGATTAAAAAACTCCACAGCAGCAGCTGATAAGAACGAGAGCAATGTTTGATTTTTGGATTAGAGGTTGAACGAATGATGAAAAAATGATAATCCACAGGGGGGGTGAGCAAAAGTTCTATCCAACCTCAACCACCCACCAACTCATCAGAGGTCCTTACACCTGTTATGTGTGTGTGTCTGTGTCTTTGTTGGAGACAGAGGGAGGAGGACAGCTGTCAAAGCTCACAGTCCCCTGCTAGTTCTTGTGCACAGGTGCGACGGGTGTGGAGAGGAAAAAAACACCAATCGCCCACTTCTGTCGCAGCCACAAATCCCTCCCACAAAACAACACACACACATTTTGGCATTTACACCACCTGCAGTTCGTGGTGGGAACGGGGAGTTAGAATTCTGAAGAATATAGAGTAGAATGATTTGCGTCAACTTTCAAAAAACCCGCCTCTACTGACGCTGAGCTCTGCCGCGCGTCACGGGGGTCAAAGGTCAGTCTGTTTTTTTTGTCATTTGGATTGTTGTCCTGTCCGCTTTGTTTTAAACTAAGCGGGCTTTTGTTGTCGTAAAGCGGCCGTACTTTGCACTGGGAGCGTTGAACTCTCCTTCCAGAAATCAACCAACGGGAGATTTTTATTCCACGGAAATAGAGGGGAAGACCGCCGTAACTCCGTCTCTCTCTGCCGCCCGATTGAAACTGCTCGACGGCGTCTCATGTAAACATTAGGAGACATTCATTTCCTGAATAAGCTTTAGACCGCTGACACCTCTGATGGATGAATTCTCCGACTTGAATAATACTCGGTTCCGCGGCTCTTTCAAGCCCCGTGATTCTCAACGATGGATAATTTATGGCGCCAGTTCTCTGATCTGTGAAAACACTTTGGGGAAAAAGAGCGAGAAACACGCTTTTGTTTGTAATCAAATGATTGCTGATTAGTTCACTCTCCCAGGTTAAGAGTGTGTTAATGAGGAAATTGAACTGTCAACATCTGAGCAAGCGGGTGGAAATGATACAGAACTCACGGCGGCGGCGGATTGAAATAATGTTATTTTCTTTGAGTGCTGCTGTAGCGATCCTTCCTCACTCTTTGGACTCAGCCGTCCTAGATTCAGCGAGTGGGCCTCTTATTTGGAGGAGGGGGGAGGTTGCCCCCCCGCACCCCACCCCTTCAGCCCACCTACGTTTACATGTATTTGCACATGTGTCTTCAGTGGCTGTAATCCCCTCTCCCCCCCCCCGCCCTTATTGCTGGTTTGTTATGCAGTGTAACGGATTCTTGCTAAAATTAAGTATCTCTCCCAGCGAGATCCTTTGTCACATCTCCCGACCCCCTCTGCAGTGCCCACTAGAAACTTCCTCTTTCTCATATGAGCTCAGGGAAAATGTTCCTATGGGACAAAGAATAACTTCCCCTTTGTCCCTGGCTGAAAATAGACCTCGGGAGTGACGCAAAAAATAACAAACCCGGCGAATGATTTCACCCAGTTGATGTTGGCGTCTGGCTAAAGCAAGCTGCGTCTGTATCTTGGTGCGATCGTACTCTTTAAGCTTGGCCCGGGACGTTATCACTGCATGTCCTTACATGTCCAATAAAACCACTGCTGGCCCCGTCAGAAAATGTTGTGCAGACTTCTTATTATTCAAAAAATTCAAAAAAAAGAAAATTGTGTGTTTTAATAGTGTGTTCAAACCCCAACATGGCTCGTGGTGGGTTGCTGTGGGATACATTCTGGTTAAGGAATGCTGAGACTTTAAGAGAAGTACGGGCATCTTAGGCCCGGGGTTTGCAGTGAGTGCAGTGGGTGGTTTTTGTGTTATTGAATGTGTTTGATTCAGGTGTGGGAACTCACTCCATCGAACACACACATCAGTTTGGGGCGGATGTTTGCACACTTTGGCAGAAATCTGTCTAGGCGCTGATCTATGATCAAACAGCTGGTAACTGAAGAGAAAAAAAACTTTAACTTTTAGGCTTCTTTAGAAGTAAACATCAGTATTCAGTTGGGCCCGGGGTGACCAATGCTGTTTTTATGCTGGCGAATCAATACAATTTTCCAGTTGTGATTTTTTTTCTGAATGCGATTCTAACTCCAGCTCTGCTCCCAGACTTTTTCAACGCACAGAACAGCCGCTGTAGTCGGGACAGTCGGCCATTGATCCGCCAGGCCTTTTCACACCTTCTCAGATTCCCACAAGTCTTTTCACTGATGTCTAACAGACCTGCTTATGTCTCAGAGGAGGGAACGAAAACACATTATTTCTCTGCTGAAACGCTCTCGTTGAGAAAATATCCAGCTATCCATTCTAGCAGCTTTTTCTATTTTTTTTTTTTAACAATGCTCAAGATTTCTCCCGGGCACCTTCATGTTTCCATTAGTGAAACCGTTTTCAGAGTTAAGATTGCCGTTTCTCTCTGTTTTCCCCACCTGCTGTATTTCAGTGTTAACGCATTGCGGCTCTGTCTTGCAGGTTCCTCACATTCCCTCCCCAGACTCGCCAGCCTCCCCGGCAGTGACACCAGCTGTCCCTTCGCGCCTCACAGAGACTCTGGCAGTGACATAGAAAGCCTCCTGAGCGCCGAGCCGGGATATGACAGCGTCTTCACAAAGGTCAGGCTGGCAGTTTTTACTTCATGTATGTTGGGCGGGGGTGGGGGGAGGGGGTCAGTAGGAAAGCGTCGCCTCCAGGACGCACAAACCGGACCCACAACTGGAGGGTTTGCTGCTTCCGATTCCACTTATTGAAAAGCCACGACAACTTTTCTGCGCCCAATCCAATGACATTCTATATTTACAGTGCAGAAACGACACATCATAAATATCTCTGCTGTTTGTGGTTCCATGCGAGTGTTAACCGGCTTACCAGACCTGCAAAGCGATCAATAAGTGGTTAATAATTGATGAACCGCGACCTCTCAGCAGATTGTCCAGCGCCTGTGATCCAGACACCATGTTCGCCCCTGCAACTGGCCCCTCGGGGATTGCGTGGAGCCATGTTGTCGGTCTGTGGTTGGCTTTTCATCTATCAGCGCATCGGGCTGGGATGCCAAACATCTACTAGGCATCTTATTTATTTATTTATTTTTGAGCCGTCAGCTCTACAGAAGGGTTAGCTGTGGTCCCTGATGTCGCTGGATGGCTGTTTGAAGCCAGGCGGCTCAAATACTTGTGTCCCTGATTCTGAATCATGCTGGTGGTAATGTGAACCGAAGGTCCGGTTTGTTGTAGACAACCACGGCACAGAGGACATGCGCTGCCCGGTGGTGGTGTGATGCTGGCGGTTAGGACCTCGGCAGCTTAATCCAGCTTCAATAAGAGAGGATTAATGTCCTCAATGCACTTTGAAGGGGAAACTTTCTTTCTTTTGGATGACACGGTGCCCGTTTCATGACTCTAAGGGACTCTTTTGATCTCGCTAAAGGGTCAGCCCAACATCCGTCACGTCCACGTGCGCTTAAGACCGCGTATCTTCTCTATGCTTACTAACGTAAGGATTGGAGCATCATCTACAAGCCTACATGGATCCAGCTAAATGCTTTCCTAAACTCCAAAGCTGAAGTCACGTGACTCACAAATATACGCTGCAGTCACATGCCCCTGAATGCACATACACACACACGTTGTCTCGCTCCCACAGGAAGTTTTGTCCGCAGTATGAAGCAGATCTTTCATTCCAAGCTCTCCAACAGAGGCGGCTCTATGCTCGGCTTGCTCGCTGCAGCTGGCAGCACAATAGCCCCAGTTAAAGATCACACCTACAAATTAGCTCTTAAATGGACCATCCCATACCTGTGTGTGTGTGCGCGTGCATGAGCGCTTTCCCATCACACCCAGCCCAAAGAATATGTCCCTTCTGTTGTACTCGCTTAAACTACAGTCAGATAGTTAATTGTATTGCATATCAGGCTAGGCTACTACATAAGCACAGAACAATACTCTATATATATAATTATATTTCCCTCTGCAAGATCTGTTTTCACAAGGTGGCCATCAAGTATCGGCTTTAAAGCCTGATTTAAAGCCGGGTTGGATTCATGGAGGGAGATCACCGCAAACGGCGGTTTGCCGGTCAATAGGAACAAAGTTGTGGAGGAAAATACGGGACAAATGTGTCCGCGATGAAAAGCAGCAGTGTCGATGCACGGGGCAATAAAGTCTATGATAAATAAATAAATAAATAGACGTGACTCTCTAGGCCGTCTTCAACAAAACGCGTCACTCTGCCTGTTGTTCTGGAGGTGAATTGCTCTGCAACACACGCAGAACCATGAATTGAAACGGGTGCGTCGACGCAACGACGCAGACACATGCGCCGGTCTTCAGTTTTAATGTCAGCATTATCCCTAAGCTTTGGTATGTGGTCCTCGTTATATATGACTGTAGTAAATATCAGTCTTTCCTTAGTGCATCGCATGCTTCAGTGAAGAAATGTTGATAGAGATGTTAGAGCTAATTGCAATAATAATAAGGACAGCTGTTCTCTTCCATCCTACCACATTTTTCTTCTATTGTTGTTGTGTCATGCTATATTTCTGACTGTTTCTACTGTATTCTGCTCTACTGTTATTCTATTCCTCTAGGTTCCTTTCTATTGTATTCTGCTTTAATCTAATCTTTTCCATTCGGTTCAGATGGTATTTTGTTATCCCTTTTGGTTCTGTTTCTATTTTCTTCATTTCTGTATTATTCAATTCCACTCAGGTCGGTCAGTTAAAGTACTGAGAATTACTGTGAGCAGAAAAGCCTGCCGATCACAGTGGTGTCGAATGTGGAAGTGAAGTGAAAGCAGCTATTTTTAAACTTGTTTGCTTCCTCAAATCATGAGTCAATCAACATTGTTCTCAAATTGTGTAATTGTGTAAACATCCTTCTGGCTCAGGTGATGCTTCTTTTTCTCTGGCGGTGAGGCTTTTCGGTGACAATAATGTGCATATTTATATGTCTTGAATGTGTGCAGAGCGATGAAACAGTGACGGGAGGAGACAGTGCCAGCGAGGTTTCCGTCTCCTGCTCCTCCACGGACGACACAGCCAGCGTCGGCCCGTCCAGCTCCAGTCCCGAGGGCAGCCAGGGCCAGGAATGTAGCTGGAGCCCGGAGGAGGCCGGGGCTCCGAACGCTGCAGGACTGCACGCTGGTGGTTGTGTTAGTGTTGGTGGAGCAGCAGCAGCAGCAGCAGGGGAAGGCGCCGGGGAAGCTGAAGAAGAAGCCAAAGACCGAGTGACAGAGGTGCCGCGGCGCTCCAGCATCCTCCGCAACAGCCTCCGCTCCCTGTCGCCCCTTCGCCGCCACAGCTGGGGTCCCGGAAAGAACAACGGAGCAGACTCCGAGATGAACCAGAGGAGGTGAGACAAGCCCGTAGCGAGGAGTGTCTGCCTGTTAGCTAGGTGCTAACCAGCAGAGGTCAGTGGACCTGCAGCGTGCACACGTCTGTGTCAGCCGGTCGATGTGTCTCTCCCCCTGTGCTGTGTTGAGCGTTTCCTCCTCCTGCTGCGAGCAGCCGTGTTGCAATTGTCTAGGCTTGTAGGCACGCGAGATGCCGTGTGCGTGCGTAAACGGTTGACACATGCTGCTTCCCACTCAAAGAACACGTATCGAGAATTTATGAACATGGTGGCCTTTTGTCTTCTGAGCTAGAACGGCAGCCTGTCACGGTCCGTCTAGAGCGGAGTCGCCGCGCTATAAAAGGCCCCCAAAACGGCAAAAACAACTGCTTAAGACTTTTATCAGTTGCTTTTTTGATTAAACCCGAGCTGGGCGCGAGCAGCCTGCGCCAACAAGTCTTCTGTCATCTTTCTTTACAGTGTCACTAATGACAGAAAGAATAATGCCCTTTGCAAATCAACAGGGAAGCACATAGGAAGCATGTTAACTGTTACAGAAAAGTTCTTAGTGCTCCTAAACCCACATGCTGCGTTAAGTTCTGTAGTGACATTTTTGTGGCTCTAAGAATAGTGAGAACAAATGCAAGACGTGTTCGAACCACTTCCAGCTCAATTATCACACTGTTTTAGTCGCATTAGAGTGGGATAGTTTGACATTTTGGAAATACTTGCTGATGGGGTCTGTATGAGGAGTGTGAAGCTACAGGAAACCGCTTATGTGTGGCATAATGTCAGAAAACACAGGGACACATCTAGCTGGGTTATGCAGAAATAAGACATTTAAATATTAAGCACCTTAGTTGCTCACTACCAGAAAGTACGTAATACCTTGTTGTATCTCATAAAGGGGCCTCGTTCTTGGCCAAGGACAGTAACGTCCTGGAGTTTTGACACCACTGTGAGAGTCAAGGAGCTCAATGCTCCAGGTCGAGGAACACCGTGGCACATAAAACATATATCATATACACATTTTATTATCATTCCCTTTAAGATTATTATTCTGAAGAAATGCCATTGACATTACTCCTCCTACGCTGTGTCCTGTGCCTCAGAGCTTTATTCACATGCACACATTACTGCCCATAGATATCCAACCCCCTTAAAGAGACGTACGTACGTACTTTATTCATCCATTCATTATGTTCTTTTTGACCTGCCGTTCCACCACCTCACCCTCCACGCACCACTCCCCCGTATCTCCTTCTCATCCATCACCTCCAGCTCCATCCATGGCCCTGGTGCAGGAAAGCCAACCTTTCACAGGAGAAGGTACTAATATATCCCGTTCACCAGCTCATGTCATGTGAACATTGACTTGTTGACGCGTGTTTGACACATTTATGTAGGTGCAGCTTTTTGTGGATCGCCCTTAACTTTTTTAAATGTATGCTTGCTAAACTACGGCTGCATTGTGCTCCGTCGCTGCAAGGAAGTGAGCTGAAAAATGGCTTTCTTTGCACTCGTCGGAATCTGCAATAAATACTGTAGGTGGTGGAGACGGTGGTGTCTTGTACTGCAGTGGTAGTAACAAGCAGCTCCAGAGAAAGATGGGAGTTTAAATCTGGAGGCTCAGAGGACTGTACTGGTGAAAGATTGAGAACAGAGATATTCTTACATTTTTTTGGATAACTTCCTGCAGGGAGCGTACAACAGTACAAAAAAAATAGGATCTTATGATCCTGAGTGTACTTCTTTTTAGACTTTTTTGAAGACCAACCCTCATCCTGGACATGAAGGCTGTTAGGGCATCTTCAGTTTAAGGTTGAGGATGTCAGCCACAGGTGTAGTGCAGATTACTTGAATGGGACCTAAACAACCTTTTCAGGTTTCTTTGGAACTCGTTTTTCTCCTGTCTACATTCAGGAGCGTGGCCTTTCAATTTAAAGGCATGACCCATTGATTTCACATTTACATTTTGTAATGCTTTCCCTCATAACCCTGCTTGCCGGCGCTTGGATTTGGGCTGCTTCTGTTCAAACTGTGTGCTGGATATATTGTTGCATGCACAGAAAAGACCTGTCCTCCGGCTTCAGACCTTCTCATGCTGCTGAAACGTCTGCACTTAGATATCTTCTCCGCACATGGATTTATTTGGGCTGTAACCCCACCACAATTCAAATCCCATTAAAAATCAAAAGGCTCTCAAATTGAAAGACATCACTCTTAAAGATGGGGTGGAAAAGCTTGTTAGGTTTCAAGGATTTCTGGCACGATTTCAGTCCTGTACAATTTCAACACCATTATTGTGTAAACGGCATTGATCTTTTCACTGTTTGTTTAATACTTTGTTAGTGTCTAGACCAACAGTTTCTAAATGACTGTATTGAAGCATCTAGTTACTGCAAAGTCTTTTATTTATGCAGATGCAGCGGCTACCACCGCAGTGGTTTCGGTAGCATCAATAGTAACTATAAGGCTATTCTGAAAGCATTGCATTTCTTTTTCAATTCTATTTCCTGTCTATTAAAGCGCTTACACTGCAGCAGGAAATTAGCTTGATTCCTTTTACACTGTATGTGCCTACCAATATCCAGTTATGCTCGGAGCAGCAGTTCACATCCGCCCCATAAAGCTCTCTGCCACACTTGCTTCCTCACTCTCCCTGATTATCTTAACTAACCCCTCCAGCTCCCACTCACACCTCACAAGCTGCCCTCCTGGTGCAAGTTGGAAGTAGTTAGTTCCCTCGGGTAGAGTGTGTTTGTGTGCGTAAGTTATCTTTTTCTTTTGTTTTATTTTGCTTAGAATTCCTGCTCTTTGAATACGGTGTGTTTTACCTACTGCCCCATTTGCAGCTGCCGTTTTCTATGGACGTGCGTGTGCCTACAGGCCTGTGGTTATGAGCGTTTGAATGCCCAGTCGGTCAGTGAGTCAGTCAGCTTCCTACAGCTGCTGCTGTTATTTATGGTTCCAGTACCGAGGACCTCGCGGCTCCGTGGGTTAGTATGTGCGACGATGCAGGCAAGAAGGAGGCCTTAATCTGACCAACACAAGGCTTTGCGTTGACAGCCGTGAGGATTAGGTGAGAGCTGCTCCCCGTTGGTCACTGACAATCACCTGACTGATTCTTTCAGTCCAGTATGTCGGAATGTGCGGGGCCGATGATTTGCCGGATAATGGAGTGCCTCACAAAACCCAGCGGCCGGAGATAAGAGAGATTTACGGCTGGAGCGTTCATCTTCACAGACTCCGTCCCAAAGCGAATAGAGCCGCGTACACTAGCGTATAGCTCAGCTTGAAATGTGGCTGTCGTTTTCCACTCCACAGTCATCGCATTGTTTTGTTTTTTTGACGGCCTCCTTATTTCATAGTCATAGATCGATGTAGCTGCTCTCTATGCCGATGTCGGAAGACATTTTCCTGACACTTCGACTGCAAATCTATTCCGGGGCCCGACGATAACTCAACGGGCTAAACACTGTGCAGGACCGGCTCTGTGTGTCTGCCAACAGGTGCATGTGTGCACATCCGCGTGTGTTTGTTGTAACCACAGCGGCAGACTACTGGAGTGTTTGCGTACTGTAAAGTCAGCCCTCCTTCTCTGTGGTCACCTCTGCTCTCTGTTTGTCTCCACAGCTACAGCCTGGAGGGGCTCAGTGCGGCCCAGGAGGAGCTCAGGGGCCCAACCACTCATAGGAGCCGGATCCTGGAGGCGTCCAGGATGCCCCGACGTGACGGCGACCACAGGGGCTCCCTGGTGTCTTTGACGGAGGAGCAGGAGGACCTGGGGCAGCATGGCAAACTGCATGACCTGGTTAGCTTACCCACCCCCACCCCTCCACACACACCCACACACGCACATAATAACATTAGTCCTTTTAGATGTCATATCTTCACACTGTCGCGCAGTCGGCCCCAAAGGGATGCTCAAAAACATCCTCAGCCTAATACACATGAGAGGGAAATGGATTTGCAAAAAGCTCGCACATAAACAGTCTGGGGAACTTTGTCAGTTTGGGGATTAGCAAGAATTAATGAACATTGCTTTTCCTCGGGGGCCGTCGCACCGCTCTCATTGCTGGAGTTAAAGCAAATTGTGAACACAACTTTGCTAACCATTTGAGTTCATCCTCCCTGCTTCCAGTTCAGTGACTGGTAATGTTTTGTTCCACGTTATCTCCGCCTGGTTTAGTGTCCTTTCTTCCTATATTTGTTGACATCACCATGCACTGTGTTTCACTCAAGCTTGTGTCTCTCGCCCCAGAAATCAAGGCGGTATCGGCCTCTGCGAAACAGCGGTCCTCCCATGACCCTCCCCCTCACCAAGTCTGTATCCATGCTCGCCATCAGCCAGAGAGACACTGATGGTGAGTGACAAGTCATCAGGCTGTTTATCGGTTTTTCACCCTCAGCGATCACAGATCCAGATTATGGCCATTATATTATTGTTCCATGGCACCTACACGTTTCAAGAAATCCACTTTCCATCGTGCTGCTTTAACCATGTGTTAAAAACACTGTAAACATTCAGGCATTTAATAAAACCACGCTCCTCTTTAAAAACGATACGTTGGGTATCTGTTTCCAGTTGTATATTAAAAGTGGGCCATGCTAGATCAGTCCGTGGTGAATATCTCTCTATATCTATATTGAAGTGTGGACTTCAAAGTGAACCTCCACAAAATGAGAAATATAATGAAAAGGTTTAGATTTGGTTTCATTCTTTCATTGATGATGGAGAAGTTTCAGCGGTGTGGAGGGAAATGATCTAGATAGGCGAGGCACAACTAAAAGCTAGTTAAATACAGAGCCATTGTCTTTAAACGCCCGTTACACGCACCACCGGAAAGATTACACCGATGTCCCTCTCTGTGAATGTGGCGGTGCAGTTGTAGCACAACTCCTCCCGCCTTCAAACTGAGCTCCGCGCCAATAAATCAGACCAAGTGGAAAGTGAGTGCTGCAGGGATGACGTATTTCTGTTTCTACTCAAAAGTTAGCACCGCGCTTTTTCCCTCGACAGACAAACCCATGGGAATTTTTTTGGTATTTTCTTTAAGACGCTTTAAGAACGTCAGAATTCCACAGAGTGCATTTTATGTTATGAAACGTTATAATCTCTTTTTATCTGTCTGAACCACAGACCTTATTTCTGGCAGCTAATCAAAAGTCTGATGGACTTAAAGACGATGGAAAATAACGCGCAAAGATGCTGACTCCCATCAGGGTTTTAGGACCCGTTCCTGCAGCCCCCTGTTAAAGTTTCCGTTTTATACGTCCATACCATCTTAATAAGTTCTTGCTGTGGCTCTTTCCTTCCTGCCTTCCTCCCCAGCAGTGGGACACCTAAGACGTAAGAGGCGAATTTCCTTCTCTTTCAGCCTTTCCCCCATCCTCAACAAATCTAAGTCTCAGTCTGTTTTCGGGGACTCCTCATCTAGCGATGATGATGATGATGATAACTTGAGTAAGTAAAGCCCTATAAGCTGCAGTAGATAGTAGCTGTGATGTTGGACCCAGACCGGTAGTTGTTGCCGTTAGAGCCCTGGCTCTCCCTCAAAGAACTAACCCAGAGGCAAAAGTTCCGTTACGACTTCATAGTATTTAGCCGCAAAATGCCTCTTGTTACGTTGAATATCCTGAGAAGCCTTGCATAAACATACAGCCTTTCACTTTTTACAATGCTCCCTGCAGTGTGTACGCTTTTGCAACTAGACGCCAAAGGGTCCAAAGTTCAGCTGCATCAAACTTTTTTAAGGAAACCGGTACTTACTGCTGACATGAAGCCGTGTGTCTTGGGATTGTGCAGTTAGAATACAACTAATAATACCTGTTGACGACAATTGTAAAAACCCTGTCCAGTTCTGGGTCCAGGATTCAGCTGACCTATCCTTAGATATGTCCCCGTTTTTTAAACGCAATCACCGGAGAAAGAGAACATATAATTATCACAAACACCGCTGGTAAAGGGCCTTCTCGGATAAATGTGTGTCAACTTTAGTCAAAGACAATCAAGCCTTCCCTTTGCTTATCCGTGAGCTTTTTCCATTGGCGCTCTACGTCTCCTCCCGATTCAACTTTGTCCCTATGGACCTGGTTTGGGTGTGACTTTCGGATGCAGAGCCGGCGAGCAATGCTTTGCATACTTGCTTACAATGCGCTACAGAATGTTGAAGGCGAAATGATCGTGAGGAAGGAAGTTGCCCCCCCCTCGATGGTGATGATTTAACTAAGGCCCCGTGTGTGGAATATGTTTTAATGGCATTTTAAAATGTATAGCTGTGGCCATTCAGTCGGTGAAGTCTCAGCTTTAAATCTGTCCACCTTCACTCAAAAGGTCAACCGGAAAGGATGTGTTAGCAAAAGGTCAAAGGTCGCTGTGACCTTTTCAAATAAAATGACTGGCCATTGATTATTATGCTAATTAGGACAATTTCACTCAACTGTAAACTGCAGCTTGTGGTGGTTGACGGAGGCAGTAATTCTGCATGCTGTTGGGTAACACATCTTACATACATTTTAAAGATGGATTTTATGTGATGTGAGACGCGGCCGCAATATCTGATCAAGTTGATTTTTGTCCATCATTTCTTATATAAATAGAACAAGACTTCTGAGAGTTCAAGGCTTTTATTTCATTTGGAGCTAGTATTTTAGCAGTCATCAATGGCACTGGATCAAAATGTCGCCCTTCCGCTTGCGTCCGTGCGTGTTTGTGTGTGTGTTGGTAGCTGCGGTTTGAGGTCAGTCAGCTCATTCACTGGTGGTCAGCTCTGTCCAACCCCTAAACATTTTCACCATTTTGAAATGGAGATAGAGGAGAATTTCCACATTTCACAAATGTGGAAAAATTTCACAACAACTAGAAAATAAACTCCTGACACTTTGTCCTACCCATGTATTCCTGTTATTTCTTCTCTAGGTATGAGGTCGTTTTCCAGCGCCTCCGGGTCCCTAGCGTACAGGTCAGTTAAGCTCTGCACACACACCATGACTGAAAATAGTTCCTGAGGCTTTTACAGCTTTACAGTGCTGTGAAAAACAGCGTTTGGAATGTGTTAACAGGTAAGCCTTGGGAATGCAGCTCCTTGAGGATAAAATGTGTGTTTGTGTGTGTGTGTGTGTGTGTGTGTGTGTGTGTGTGTCTGACAGTATATCTGAGGAGGAGCCGGGCCCTCTGCGGAGCGACACTGAGGGGAAGAGCGTGACGAAAGTCAGCCGGACCTTCAGCTACCTCAAGAACAAGATGTACAAAAAGACCAGGGTGAGGGAACGTGGATATTTAACTGTCTGTTACCCTGTTCGGCTTCCATTCCCAGGCCTCTCCACCTTTTTAAACGTGTCTTCCTCTGAGCGAGGATGACCGAGCAGCAAGCTGCTTTTCAGCCTCCCACCACTCACACTGGGATCCTTCTGCTGGCTTCTGAACAACTCCAGTCCATCAGACTGTGGTTTTCTTTTCTTTTTCAGTGATTTTCTTCAGGGCAAGTTGGTGTCTTTTTTCAGATTTGCCCCCAGAGCCTTTTCTTTGTTGCAGACATGAATCTCTGGATTAAAAGACAAAGTCTGAGCAAGTTATTTAACGGCAAAAAATCTTTTTCCAGTGAGAATATCTTCTTATTACATTATAAGCAATGAAAATTCTAGTCCTTTTTGTGAGAGAAAAACAACTCTTCCTCAGCATAATGTGGACTTCTTAGTACTAAAAAATACTTAATGAATGAATACTAAATGAAAGCACAAAACCGCAGGAGTGACGCACTGTATTTTGATATCCAGTAATTATGCTTATTTGGGAAAAAATTTACTATTTAGAGCAACTTCAACTTTTTTTGCAATCCGTTATTGCGCAGTCGTTGGAGAGAGACGCAGAAGGGTGAACAGGAAGTAAAACAGGAAGACGAAGATGACGGTGGTTTTATAGTCTTATCCAACCTCAGTCGCTGCTCTGCTTTTAAAGATACAGGGGAAACATTATTGACCATGTTTTTCTTTTTTTTTAGCAAACTATTAACAGGGCTTTGTTGCTGAAGTTGGCACCAGGTTGTTGAATTGAATCCGTGCAGTATGTTTGTTGTCGGGGACAACCAAAACGGCAACCTCAGCAACCGCTGACCTGTCACGCACCACGTTGAAACTTCCAAAGTCTTTTTAAGAAAAATACATTGTCCGTTAATAACAACAGCCAGAGTCTGGATGTCCTGTTCAGAGAGGAGGTAGTTAGGGCCATTTTGAAATCGCGTCTGTACCTCCCGTCGCGAGCCGATCACTTCCTCATTGCGGCTTTCACTCCGATGTAGCCTGAGTGCCGCCAGAAGCCTCAGCCACAGCCAGTGATGTTATGCAGGAGCTTCACGCGGAGACACCGCATCTCAACGAGATGGAAAGGTTGGCTGGAGGTAGGCGAAAGGACTGCTCTTTTTTTATTTATATTTTGTTTTTTCGTCTAAATTGTAGTGGAAGAGGCTGTCAGGTATCATGTGAAAACGGTTCGCTGTGTTCCCTCCTGGAGCTGATGTCTTTTTTCAAGTCAAGTCATTACCTCATTCAGTATGTTTCACCCATATGTCTTTTTGTGTTGAAACCGTGATTCAGAATTAATCATTTCTGCCACCAGAAGAACTGATGCTTAAATGTTGAATTGGCTGTTTTTTTTCCAAAGCATTAAACTTTTTTAAATTTTTTTTATTGTGTTTAAAAAGAAGATATCATTGAGTGTCAAAAAAGGAAGCGATTCTTATAAAAGTCACTGGGGTGCAGAATGCTCATCTGGAGTTTGTCGCTGTGTTTCGTGGTTAGACAGCTGTTGCATGAAGTGACAAGCGTTGTTGTAATGCAACATGCAGGCGTCTGTGTTCAAGCCAGTCGAACGGCGCCTCGAAGCTGCCGGTAAAGAAGACGAGAGGAAAAAGAGAGCTACAGTGTGTCGGAGCCTTGTGGTCCCCTCAAACCGAGAGGCCCGGGGGCCGGCTATTAAAGCGAGCTGGAAACTCAATTTCCCGCCCCCGCTCTACCGTTTCCTCTGGGTTTGGGTGGAGGCTCTGTGATGCAACTCCACGAGAATAAGAGCTCTGTTCTTCTCGTAGCTTTATGGGGATTGTGATTCAGCTCGGTGTACCGAGATGACCAACAGCTGAGGACGACCTCGTCTGCGAGCGCGGACCAGACCGAATGCCCTGTTGTGCAAAGGTCGGAGATCCGATTCCCAGACAGCGAATCTCCGTCAATTTGAAAGGAGTCACATAGACAGTAGCAGAAAAGAGATAGAATACTATTACACCAATAGCATAACCATAGTGTGGAACTGTTCCGAATTATAAACCACCTACCAGTAATCCTGTTAAAAATACAGCAAATTCCAGGTTTTAACGCTATTATTATTTATTTTTAAATCAAAAGATTCCCTGAAACAAAGACTCACTGCATTCAAAAAGTCTTCTAATGAGGCAATCTGTTGTCAACATAGATAACGCAACACTTAATATGCAAAGCCCCTTGCTGCGTAGTACATTGCTCCGCTGGGTCAAGATTGGAATTTATCACAAGCAACTGGCCAAACGTGACTCAGCATTGTCTCTCTGTTTTTGTTGTTGTTGTTGTACTAGGCTGGAATAAAAGGTAAAGTAATTACCGCCCTGTCTTGGTTGGGTTGTCTTCTAAACTATGACGCTGCCCCCTGTGCAGGAAAAGGACCGCGATAAAAGGGAGAAGGACAAGGAGGTCAAAGAAAAGGACAAGAAGACGATCAACGGTCATCTATTCACACCAGTGAGCCCGGGCCAGGCGGCCCAGTGCTTCCAGTGCAACAAGGCTTTCAACAGCAAGGAGGCGTTCCAGTGCACGCGTAAGTCCCTCTGTAGTTTCACCTTGAATAAGAGAACACGCTAATCTCTTTGCGCTGCTGAGAGCACCCAACACTAAACATGCAAGTGTACTGTAAGGAAAAGAAAACCTTTTGTGCAGTGGCCCCTGCATGTCAAGCCTTGATGCTACGTGGCATCAACCTACGGTCAAAGCTCTGTCAATAATCACAGGAGGTTTCCACATATGTAGTTTAAGAGTTTATTTTGGGAAGAAAACTAGGGAGATCGCATAAGAGGATTTGCATTACTCCCCAAAGGGGAAACAGAAACAATGCAATGCAAACAATGCATCATCTACAAACGTTAGATAAGACCAGGTAGTGGTTGTTAGTTAGTTCCAAGTCAGACAACAAACACAATCATAAAACAGTGTAGAAGGAACTTGTTTCAACATTTTGATTAAAAGGGATTTTTTTGAAGCATAATGGAAAGGGAGCTAGTTTATTGACTTTATTAACTTTTTATATTTTTTTTCAATTGATCGTAACAGATAGTATATGTATATGTTTGCTTACTATCTTGCTGATGTTATTTAAGTGTTAAAAAGTCAAAAACTCAAATAATACCAAACAGAAAATCCTTTTACCCTCTGAGCTTCATGACTTGTTTGAAGTAGTGACGCTCTCTAAAGGACAACTTCTGATGTCCCCCAGACGGGCTTTCAGTTCGGACAACCAAACCTTTTCTTGCATTGTTACTGAAACATCAGCAGCAACAATAAAGAGGATCTAGTTTATTGCACAAGCCTTTGGCGCAAGCCAGACACCGCCTAATAAGGAGAAACAGCTCTGCGATGGATCAGACGATTCTGTCAATGGTCACAATGTGCCTCAAACTGGCAGGAATCAGCTCCGGTTGGGATTTCTGGAGCCACAGACTGTTCTGAGGGGAGATGTCTGGCCGGTGTCCATTCAACAGACAGTTGCCCTTTGTCTGAGATTAGCTGGAATCGCTTGAAACGTCCACAAAAAGCATTAAAATGCCCTGCAAAAGCGTTTAAGAGGAGAATAAATCGGCTAGACTTTAAGCTGCTTTTACCACCATTAGTAACAGAGAAAATTAGATCAAATGCCCTAGAGAGGCCCCTTCCAGTGGGGAAAACGTGAAGCTGTGCCCTGTGGGGGGGCGTTCCAGCGGAGAAAATGTGGTTGACTAGACGTTAGCATGTATAACACGTGGTAAAGTGACATATCTCCCGCACTACATGCTGTTCACACTGGACTATTTTCTCCCCCTGACCGAGAGAGTGTCAGAGCGTGAGTGCATTGATGTAATCCTAAAGAGCGGAAATGTTGTTGGTTAGCATCTGTGACGAGTCTGTTTGGTTTCAACATTTCTGTCACCCGCATCCTCCCAACTGACTGCCCATATGTAGAATTCTGGACATTTCTTAAATATCAATTTGACATTCCAAATGATGGTCATAGTATGTTTGTATTTGGCTCTGCTGGTTGTTCATTCAGTAGTTTATTTAGTGGTCCAGTCGGTGGACCTCTCTGTTTCAAAGTATGGAATTTAGAAAAAGTCCTTTCATTGATTTAACAGAGAAGATCTTATTTTAATCCAATCCAATATGATGACTTTGGTTTCAAAATGTGGCTTTGGAAATGTTTTTATAAAGGACATTTTCCCACGCAATGCACTGTCCGTGTGTCATTCTTTTCTTTTTTTCTTTCGTATTACCCCTCCATTGCATCACATGCTCTGCTCCAGTCTGGCTTTCATTAGTGGGCTGGTGGAGTTTCCTGGCCGGCTATGAAAAAAGTCAGAGTCAGAATGTCTTGCCCCCACCTTTTCCACACGCCCTCGACACCCCCACCGCCGCGCTCATAGCGTTCACTCAGCGTTCTGGTGCTTTTCTTTCCAGACTGTAATGCCTCCGTCCACAAGAGCTGCAGGGACAGCCTGCCTGTTTGTGCCAAGGTGAAGATGAAGGTAAAAGTTCCCCGAGCGTAACCGCACCACAGATTCCAGACGCTTCTTTGTCTCCTGCAACCATTATTGATGCAAACTCCTCATTAATACTTTTGTTCTCTCCTTTTCTGGCCAGCCGCCCAAACAACAGTTTTCAGTACCAGATTCAAGCCTGTTTCCTACGGTCACGATGAGGAACAAATGTGAGTGCAAAACCACTGGCACATGTTGTCATTTCCAGCGCTCATCTGCAGATCTAATCGAAAAATTCAACATTACTTGTTTTTTTTAGCAGCCATTTGGACTGGAAATAGCTTCAATAAACCAAGCATCTGCAATCCATTCCTACTTTGTGTTCGCTCACAGCAAGGTTATGGGCTGTTGTGAGAGGAAATCACTGAAAATGACTCACTAGAAGAGCAAATCTTAAGAGTGCGGTGCTACTAGCTATGGCCATTTCAGAGTGAACAGGAAACAATCATGCGCTTCCTGCTGAGAAACATCATGTAACTCCAGCAGTATCACTACATGTAGTATGTGTCATAATGTCTTACATCTTACAGCCTAAAACTATTCTCTGAAGGGTAGCTGGAGGTAATTTTCTTTAAGACTTTAAAAAAGAATGCAGGTTTAAGGACCTTTGTCCTACACCTAACTTTGGTTGTTGCCTGTATAGTGCTCAGTGATGAGCACAATATTCATTTCCTGTAATGTGTCTGTCTCTGGTCCAGCTGGTGGAACAAGGGAGCGCCCCTGGTCTGCCATCTTGTCTCCCGAAGAGCATCCTTCCCTGATGATCCCATCACGGAGACACACCAGCATCATGACCTTCCACGGCAACAACCTCTCCAAGAGTCTCTCCATAAGCAACATCGCTGGGTGAGCTGCTGTGTGTTTGTCAGAGAATGCTTTTAATGTTTTTGCATTAAAGCCACTTTGGGGATGACATTTTATTTGACCACTGCACCATATCTGCACCCTGTTTGTTTAATCAGCTTATTGGGTGTTTGTGGTTTTAATTTTGTGTTTTTATTGTTATTATCTCCAGTCCGGTGTTTGACGACATGCCCATTAAAGGCCTGCGGTATCTCTCCCAGTCTACCGACTCCCTCAACAGAACCAACCAGGTCACAGAGTCCATGGAATCACTCACTGATGAAGGTTAACACACACCCACACACACACACACACACACACACACTAAATTAAATAATCAGTGCAACGTCAGCAAATAATAGCAGTCTATATACGAATGGGATATAGCAAATGGCGGTGACGTAGCTTTACTAATCAAAACAGGAACCAGGTCGATATAAAAAAAATCCTATTATGTAACTTGAGCTTGAAAGTAGAAGTTGTGTTGTGCAGGGACGGAGATGATGGACGGCCAGCTGATGGGGGAGTTCGAGGCCGAGGCCAAGGAGCTGGAAGCAGACTCTTGGAGTTTATGCGCGGAGCAGCAGCAGTACCTGCAGCAGCTGGACAAAGAGCTAGCCAAGAAGCAGGACGTCATCTATGGTGCATTCCATTAACCTGAATACGCTTTTAACAAGTTCATCGGAAATACAGGAAAATGTTATGCAACTTTAAAAAGTGCAGTTAAGTGTTTATGCCATTTAGTCTCCATTGTGTCTGTTTTTTAAATCAAGTAGAAATAGTAGTAGTTTAAATGAGTAGAAACTACTGTATATGGTGTAGTCTATTAATAAAAATATATTCATTCAGTTACATACTGTGTGTCCAGACGTCTCAAGCCTTTGCTTAGAATCTATTTGAGGCCCCTGAAAAGCCTATTTTCTATGCTTACACAAAGGTAATCAGTGACACACGCTGCCTGACGACCTCAGAGGTAGAATTATGCAGAGGCACAGATGTGTGGTCGGGTACACAAAGTGCTGCTTAAGTAATGCTTTGACCAGGCGTCTCCTCCCCTCGTGTCCTTCAGAGCTGATGCAGACGGAGATGCACCACATCCGGACGTTGCGCATCATGTCCGAGGTCTACAGCAAAGGCCTCCAGAAGGAGGTGCAGCTGGAGCTGCAGATGTTGGAGAAGCTGTTCCCCGCCATCGACGAGCTGCTGGAGCTCCACACGCAGCACCTCCTCCGCCTCCTGGAGAGGAAGAAGGAGAGCCAGCTGCAGGGGGGGAGCATGGAGGGAGGCTTCATCATCAACAGGATAGGGGACATCCTGGTCAGCCAGGTTAGAGTGCGACTTCAGGTCCCCAAATTGTGGCTCCTTATTTTCTTCTTTTGGGGCATCTTTGCTGGAAACATGGTGGCTGCAAATATTTAAAAAGAGGATTTAAAAACAGCACTCCCATAAACTATTCAATGTCAGTGAGTTGGTAGGTTGGTTCACTACTTTGCTCCGGACATGAACATAATTATGAGTTAATTATATAACTATTAGGCAAATGATCGCCATGACATTTGTACACACAAGCATGGTCCCCATAGGATGAATCCTGTAGACTTCGGAGATCCCTTAACTTTTCTTTCCATTTGACATTTCAGTGTTTCCAATATTTTGGTTTATTACAGAATTCCTGGAAAGGGAATAACATTCCCATCAGCCTCAGCTGGGCTATGTGTTAAGCTCTAGTAAGAAAGGCCAACGCTAAACCGAGATGTGGAACAGCACAGCTGCTCAACATCAGCATGATCCTTTTGGGTATTATTGCTCAAAGCACCTCTGTTCCTTCATCCGGCCTCGCACTGTATTCTCCTATTTCCATGTTTCAGGACCGTTGAAACAGATAGCAGTCCCCAGCGCTGTTTTAGTATGCTGTATGAGTTAATTCACCTCTTATGTGACGCGTTCTTTAAATATGGTTCTTCCGGTTTTACCTTTTGGAGTTTTGAAACTAAAACACAGTGCTTACAGAGTCCCAGCTCGCAATAGAAGTTCAAGCCCTAGTAGTTTTTTTATTTAATTTTCTTTTGCTCTGTTGTACCCATATTTATTTTGCCTATTCATGCCTGTGAAATTCTGCTCCAGTTCTCAGGGTGCAAAGGTGAAAGCATGAAGAGGGTTTACGGAAGATTCTGCAGCCGCCACAACGAAGCCGTGAATTTCTACAAGGACCTCCTGACCAAAGACAAACGCTTCAAGGCCTTTATCAAAGTAAGCCCCTTTCAGCCAGTCCCATTTTAGTCACTGCTGTGTCCCGCATCAGTAATACTTTTCTGAAGTAGAGATGTCTGGTCTTCCGGGAGGCGATGTTTCTTTTGCTGAATAGATGTGTGATAAGTGGCACTCATTGTGTTAGCCAGGAAAGCTTGTTCTCATTCTGTCTCTTTTTTTCATGCACTTTAAGCGTTTCTATGTGGGCCACAATACCCTTAAGACTGTCTGCTTTATTTCAAATGCATTAGTTTTTCCATTGTCTTTTATTGTTTTGAAATGGTCGTATCCATAATCACAGCAAACACCATCTTAAGTAATATGCCTGTATTGTTCTACAGAGAATGGAATTTACATTTCTGTTTATCGTTTAGAGCCACCTGCTACATTGACATGTTTCACTAAAGCACTTGTTGTTGTTTTTTCCCCAGAAAAAGATGAGTAGCAGCATTGTGCGGAGGCTTGGTATCCCAGAATGCATCTTACTGGTGACCCAGAGGATAACAAAGTACCCGGTGCTAATTCAGAGAATTCTGCAGCACACTAAAGGTTAGTTTCCTGCCGGTTGACTCGACTGTATGGATTGGGGAAAGTGGCGGGAGGAAGTTGGTTTTAATTGGGGCTGCGCTGGCGACTACAGATCGATTAATGAGATGGCAAAAATACAGAGTTCACTCTGTGTTCAATTGTTTTGTTGGTTCCGTAAATAGCTCCGCTTCGTAGCGTTCGCTGGAGACATTTAAGTCTTTTATCAATTCTTATCTATCCTCTGATCACTTTGCATAAAATATACAATACAAGATAATAATTTAGTGAAGTTGCCCAAAGACACTTTGATAAGCATATTTTTACTCAGTCTAGAATATGTTTATAAAATCTATTAAAATATCAAGGTTGAGCAAATGGAAAGCCTTGTCAGCTTAAATCACTTCAGGTTGCCGGTAGACCTCCTCCCCTGGGTTCAGAGGCTCCCACATCCCCCTGAAGATGATTTATATATATGTGTGTGTATATATATTATATATACATATATACATATATATATATACATATATACATATATATATACATATATATAGAATATTTAGGCTAAATCCACTGTGGATGTAAAATATTTCACACGTTATTTAGATCTGATTGAAAGCACCTCTTCGTCTGGCCTCCCACTGTGTACATTCAATCTAATCCCCCTCAAAGCCTGTTTATAGTTCTATGTGGCACGGGGGGGCTCTACCTTAATCCCCAAGGTGCTTTAAAAGGACTCTCTCCTGCCAATGCTGATATTTACTGTGTGGGAGTAACATGGCACGCTCACATTTACAGATAGGATTATGGTGCTCGAGAGCACTCAGGTACTAACCATAGGAGGAAAATATTTGACTTTGGGGGGGAAAGTGTTACTTACTGATGTCTGAAACCCAAGTGCACAATATAAACAAGACATGTGTATCAGAGACATATCGACTCTTGGGCTTAATCATGGTGCATATTTCATGGGCAGAGTCCAAATTGCCAAATGGCCAAATGGCCATGATGCATTTTGTGTCTGCCGTTTTTTTGCACCGGCATGGAAATACAACTGTTCTTAAAATCATACTTCCTCAGATAAAAAAGATGGGGCTTTGGTTACCGGCCATTGGTTAACAGGTGTTTTTGTCTATACCGAGACAGTTATCAATGCTGGACCGCTACCCTGTCTCACCTCTCTCTCGTCACATGTCGAGCGCAGAGAGCGAGGAGGACCACGAGGACCTGACGGACGCCGTCCGGCTGGTGAAGGAGGTGATCGCCGCGGTCGACAACAAGGTGAACGAGCACGAGAAGAGGCGCCGCCTGAAAGACTTTCACGGCCGCATGGACAGCAAGTCCATCATGATGACAAAAAGCGGCCAGATCTTCGCCAAGGAGGATCTGCTGAGGCGGAGGCTGATCCACGACGGAATGTTGCAGCTGAAGAACTGCCAGGGGAGACCGAAGGGTGAGGAGGCCGCAAACTCTGCCCGTAAACGCGCGTTCACACGTTGTACTTATCCAACCACTTTCCTCCCGGCTCTTCTCCAGACGTCCACGCTCTGCTGCTGTCGGACGTCTTCGTCTTCCTCCAAGAGAAAGACCAGAAATATGTCTTCGCCATGCTGGTAGGATTCCCGCTCTCATTTCTCTCTTTAAGCCTTTTGTCCTTCTCCTTGCCCCCTGTTCCTTCCTTTTTCCCATCTCTCCGGTAATGAAGATCACCGCCAGAGACATTGCTGTCATGTTTTCCGATCACACTGTTGTTGCTGTTGGCTTTACCCGCCGCCCTTTGCCTATCCGTAATATTGCATGACATGGTGAGCTGTAGCTAATAAAGCCGCTCTCGCCATCCAAACCAACTGTGATAAATTCTAAAGGTTCATAATCAATTATAATTATAAACGTCTTTTTCCGTGTTCACAGGACTCACAGCTTCGTGGCACATACGCACACAACCACACACACACACACATAGTGGGCGGAATGAAAACAGAGGCAGGCCTGTGGCATAAAAATCCATCATTCCAAAAACTTTGAGATTGTTGAGTTGAAGCCATTGACATAACGTGTGGCTTTGAATGGATACCGGCCATGTGAACCAGGTTCTCAAGCCTCAGTCCTTAAGATCCCCAACGGTGTAAAGTAGCCCAGGTCAAAGGTCACCTTGGCGGAAAATTAGCCGAATAAGGTGGTTTCAGTTGAAGCTTAATAAAACCGAGAAGGAGGTTTGTATAAAAAAGACAAAGGTACAGATCAAAAATGCACACTAGATTTCCCTTGATTGAACCTTTGTGCATCCCTCACAAAGCACGAGCTGCGGATTGTGGATTGTACCATTATTCCACAGCACAGTTACTTTAAAAAGAACCTTTCCCTAAACCTCAGACGAGATTGCTGAAAAAACTTTGGGATGTGGTTTAGTGCGGCTGAGTTTCACTGGATCGAGAGGTTGTGGTGTTAGCTTATTAAACCGTGCTTAGCCTTTTTTTTTTTTGCAACCTTAAGGGTGCAAAGACCGCTGATCAGCTGACGATAACATTAACCAGCATCTAAAAGTATTCTCTCCTTATTTCTCCCTTCCCCCCACACCCATATTTCTTTAACCTATCTATCCCTGTCCTTCGGCCCTTTTGGGATGCCTGTTTTTCCCTGATCGCCTATTCCCGTCCTCCCCGTCCTTTCACTCCCCCCCTGCTTCCACCCACCAACAACATTTGTTTTCCCTCCTCCTCTTCATCTTTTCTCTCTCTTCTGTTCATTCTCCTCCTGCCTCGTTTGCCTCCATCGACCCCTCCCCTTCTTCCCTCGCCCTTCCCTCCCCACAGGACCAGCGCTGCACGGTCATCTCCCTCCAGAAGCTGATAGTGAGGGAGGTGGCCAACGAAGAGCGCGGCCTCTTCCTCATCACGACGGGCATCGAGAAGCCGGAGATGATGGAGGTCCTGGCCGGCTCGAAGGACGAGCGCAACACCTGGATGCAGCTCATCCAGCAGGCCATGCAGTCCATGTAAGTGGGATTTATTTATGCGTCTAGGTGATTTTAATTAAAAGAGTGTTAAGGGCATTTTGCTAATACAACCATTGAATGCTTTTTTTTGGCCAGAAGAACATTGTTTCACTGAGAGTTTCACCTCAGGCTCCATTTACTTCTAACTTAAGCTCATTAACTCAACTGGCCAAGACGTGCTTCACATGCCCTATTGGCTGCTCAGGGCTCATCCACAGCATTTCTGTGTTGTAACCCAGATGTTAGACCCAGCCCAGTTCTCCAGATAGTAATAAACGGGAAGCTGTGACAAAGCACTTTGCTGTCAGGAGGATTAGCGCCGCTCTACCTGGGGATGGGATGTACTCAGGGACAGTCTAATACTGGATTGGCTTCAAGGGCAGCTCACTATAAGCAGAGGATTATTCCACTGCAGCCAGCAGGAAGGCGAGAGATCTACCTCTCTGTCACTCAGTCTACTTTTCTCTCCCTGTCAGATTGTTCAAATACAAAAATCAATATATTGGCAGAAGTGAGGTAGAAGAGACTCTGCCCCACCTCTGTTCCTGTTCAGAGGTGTTAGTGTTATACACACTGAAAGGCTGAAGAGAACAATTATTTCAAAATCGGAAAGAACTGGCTAGTCAATAATAGTCAGAAAAAGAAATAGCCACTTTATTTTTATCCAGGAATCAAAGTCTTTGGCCATTCATTTCCAACTTGAATTGTTTCATCCCTGCTTGTAGACTTATTCAGAGATATTGGAAGTGATGTAGATTTTGATTGGACAGGGAGAAGGATGAGGACGAAGGTATTCCCAGTGAGACGGAAGATGACAAGAGACAACTGGAGACGAAAGCCAAGGAGATGCGAGGTGAGGGAAACACGTCCACGGTCTCCACAGGGGAAAACATTTGCCACAAATGCTACAAAAATGTTCTCCTCCCCGCCTGTCTCTGCCGGTCAGATATGTTGAGGCAGAAGGACACAGAGATCATGTCTCTGCTGGAGGAGAAGGTGCAGCTCTTCAGGGGGATGTGGGAGCCTCTGAACCCAGGGGAGGAGGTCTACCGGCAGGTCCAGCCTTTCTTCCGGTCGGCCTGCAGCCTGGAGCCGCCCAGGGGGGCGTCCATCATGTTGGACGCCCTGCAGGAGGGTAAGTCGGAGTGTGTTGTGTATGTGCTGTTTGCGAGTTCCGAACAATAACGCAGATCTCATCCGTGCAGCTGGACACTTCCTTTTATAGTTATGGTATCTCCAATCTTATTTGCCCTTTAGTCACAGAGACAATGGTTCCTGTGCACTGCCCAGTGCTTCGGCAGCCCTGTTCATCAGATGTCTCTGAAGGGGGAAGCAGCGTTAGCCGTTAGCCAGAGTGAATAGAGTTTATTCGGACAGAGAGAGAATGCCGTGTGGAGAACGTTGGACGTACATTTAAACAATCCAGTTTTGTAGATGTTTGGCTGACTGATGCATGAAGCTGCTGCAAAAACCTTGAGACTTAAAAGATGTTTAATTAGAACAGTGTTTCCTGGTCAAAAGAAAACATATAATTGACAAACAAAGATGTAAAAACACATTGTTATTTGTTGTGTTTTGCTACGGTATTGTGCAATGACAAATCACTGTTTCTTTTTAGATGTACCGTATTAGCATTCAAAATAATACACACTCACTGAATGTAAACAAACGCCATGCAGCCAGTCCTTAATGAAGAATAAAGTACTGCTGCAGGAAGAGAGTGCTCCACGATAAAGCAGCAGCAGCTGATCACAAGTAAACATGCAGCTAAGGATGTTTGCAGCTCTAATGCAGCTTTTACAATGGTCTCCACTTTTCAAACCAGCAGCGACGGTGAGCTACACCTTGTAATCCTTGATCCATATGTAATGTCACGTCCCCTGCTGAGGTTGTCTCAGCTCATCATTAGCGCTCGTTCACCTCCACCAGCAAGATGTCGTTCTTTTCACCGTCACACTCTGTGTAGCCCAAGTTCGTATAATTTTATAGGGCCGGATATTTTATCTTTTAGCAAAATAGCTCTGTGGTTCAAACAGGTTGTCAATAGTTGCTAAGCAACAGAAGCCAATTGCTGGCTGAAAGCAGAAGTGCCTCGTAGGATTAGTCAGCGCTGAGCTGAACCGTAACACAGTTAGCCGGGGTAATTCACTTACTGACATTGATTTTGGTCCCCCCCCTCTCTCTCTGTCTCTCTCTCTCTGTCTGTGACAGTGGAGACGCTGCAGGGGCTGGTGAACGGCAGCCTGGGCGGGGCGATGGTCGACATCCAGGAGGGAGGGGGAGCGGGGCCCGTGTGTTTGCCCCGTCGAGCCGAGACGTTCGGAGGCTTCGACAGCCATCAGATGCACAGCAGCAAAAGTAAGCCTCCGTGCAGACGAGCGGTGTGAAGACACTGAACCGCATCGACTCAGTGACCCAGAGCGGCAAAGGTTCACTGCTGAGTTGATGTGCAAGCAGGGGTCCGCATCCAGCACTTTTCCCACAATGCCGCTGTTCAGTGCAGTGTTAGGTCGGTACTTGGTCAGCAGAGTCGGCGCCTGAGGCGATGCCTCACCACTGGAGGCTTGAGTGCTCGGGATGGGACTCCAGTGGCACTGAGGCAGATATTGAGCCATCAAAGGCCTGGACTTTTATGTCAGTAGCAGCCTGCAGAACCACAAAACAATTTCTAGCCGTGTGAAGCTTTAAAAATATATAATAATACATACATTTTCCATATAGTTGTGCCTGTGTTTCTGAGTGTAAGTGGATCTAGCCGCCGGGTTCATCTCCATCTCCTGTGGTTTCCCTTTCTGTCAGGTGGAGACGTCGAGGAGAGCGAGGATACAGCGGGTGATCTGCGCAGGACGGAGTCCGACAGCGTTTTGAAGAAGGTCGGCATCTCAGCTGCCAATTACCCTTGAAGCCGCTACGCCCCCGCCCCTCAATGAGAATCTCCAGGCCGTGTGTGGGGGTGCATTTATGCGCCCACATTAACAACGCCATCGAGATGAATTTAGCCACTTCTCTCCCACCAGTGAATTAGCCTCTTGACTCCTCCTGCAAAGGGCCTGTTGCTAATGGCGACCATCAGTTGTATGCAAATTCAATAGTGGAGGAAAATGAATGGGCGGCCTTTAGGGGCTGCTGCCAGCCTCTGTAGTTGTTTATCCTGCAGAGATCCAGCAGCTGGACTGCACATGATTGTGTCTTAAATGTTTTAGTGGAGCCGGGCTACTCTGCTGCCATTCACTCTGCTAGCGTGATTTTTATTTCCGTTTTGTCCCGGGCGTAGAGCCAAAGTTCACAGGGGGTTCAGCAGTAAAAGAGCTGTTTGCAGAGTTCTCGATAATCTGTAAATGGAAAATGAATTCTTTGAGCTGTTAATGCCCTATTGAAAACCTAGTAAGTGAAAGACTGCTGTGTTCCTGTATCATTAATGTACACAGATACAATTAGATTTTTACAGTACACCCACATGTGCAGCTGTAATCCCATTCAGTCCTACACACTGTACAGTATGCACGGTACACACTCCATGATGTGTGTGTGTGTATATGTGAGTGCATCGCTGTGGCAGTGCTTAAGGGTGTGTTTTTGCTTGTGTGCAGGGAGGAAACGGCAACATGCTGCAGCTGCTAAAGAGGAACAGTGAGGTAACGTCAACTTCCTGTTTCTAACTCAATTAGAGCTGCTGCTGTCATGGGAGCCGTCTAAACTTCATCATCATGAATCTATCACCTGAAACAGCAGTAATGGCAGCAGCGCGAGTAGTAGTGTCGTGTTGTAGATTTTTGTTGTATTAGTGGTCTTACTGTGAAGCATCAACTCATGTGGCAGGCAAAGTAAACAGCTTGTTTCGAAGAGCACGCTTTAAATTATAGCTTTATAATGAAATGATGGTTAGAATTACAGAGAAAGGAAAATGATCTAAAAAGTGACATGAGTACCGCAGCCATGCTAGCGGCTCTGAAGCTGTTATTGTGAGCAGCCTTGTGCCATGTTTTGCATGCCTTCAATGAGGAACACGTTTGAATGATCAGCACGCACAAAGTTGACCTTTTTTATTGTTGGATTTGTTTTTTTTTGTTTATTAGAATTAAATCCTTTTAATTAGTCATAACCTAAATAATTAGAAAAATGTTGCCAATGATGGCGGTTCATGGACAGTCAGTTGATTAGCTGTTATTGTAAATCAGCTTCTATTCCAGCTATTCAGTAGATTCAATTCATTAGTTAAGAGAAAAATGTTCTCTGGTGGTGAGTTCAAGGACACGCTGCTGCAACCAGTCATCGAAATATCTTTACAGCTTGCAGATGGATTGCATGCCCGTATAATATTTGGTTAGAATTAGTAAATCGGAAATTGTTGATTTCTATTCTGTTTTCAGAGTAGAAAAGACAATAATGTTATGTATGTTCCCTACATTTAAAACTATTTCTGTTAATAAAAAGAGTTGTGAGAAGCTGCTATATTTTTAATAATTAACCGGCTATTGACCGGTTCCGCTAACTATTCCTACAGAAAATGTTTTATTTTAAGGATGCTGCTCATGCTCCTGTACATTTGATCACTTCTCATCCTCCTCCCTCTACTTCTTACACAGACAGCAATGGATGCCATGCTGCATTTATATTTGATGCACAAGACTTTTTGCAGATGTCACTCTTTATAAATATGCCTGTGCAGTCCGAGTTCACACGCGGCTGAATGCTCGACTCCATCGTCTCTTTGTTGTGCGTTTTTGAATGGAGTAAAAGTCCACACATCAGTTGGGGTTTAATGCTGGCTTTGCCTAAGAGTCCACTGAATTCACCTTGCATTAATCCTCCACTGGAGCTTTTACTTAGAAATGAATCTTTTCAATTCAAGTGCACCGATAAGCACAGACGGATGTTTTTAGTTGTGTATGCTCAGCGATTTCTCTTTTCCCGCAGCAGTTCCTCCACAGTGTCTCCAATCTGCATTACCTGCTCAGCACCCTGCAGGTAAGAAACTGTAAAAAAACACAAAACCACGTGTCTACCACCAGCGGTCCTGTGCGATTGTGACCCTGATCCTCCCTCCGTCCCAGGCGGTGGTGGTCCAGCAGGACAGTTTCATCGAGGACCAGCGGCAGGCCCTGAGCGAGCGCGCCTCCTCCAGCTCGTCCTCCCTCACGTCCCTGTCGCGGGCGTCCTCGCGGCCCAGCTCGCTGATCGAGCAGGAGAAGCAGCGCAGCCTGGAGAAGCAGCGGCAGGAGCTGGCGGCTCTGCAGAGGCAGCAGGCGGCTCACGCCGAGGAGAAGAGGAAGCGGGAGAAGGAGTGGGAGACGAGGGAACAGCGGCTGACGGAGAGGGAGGGGCAGGTGCACACCCAGGTAACTGTGATTCACGTTGATGTATTTCTCATTGATTAAGTATTAATGAATGAGGGGGCGGTGCCGCAGTGACTCCAAATGTAACCGTATTTGCTCTGCTACCTGATGGTTTGGAATGTGCGATGGCGGTAAACACGCAAAGTTTCCCGTAGTGATGGCCGACTGCATTCGGAAAACTGAAAAGCAATAAAACAAATCAAATAACTAAACGTTGCAGCGGTGGTAGAAAGGTTCATCCCGGGTGGCTTATGATAAGCTCAATGCGAGCCTGCTATGCCGGCTTACTCAAATGACTAGCTTTAGATCTGTCAACGGATAAACCACGACAGGCAGAGGCTGTCGAGGCTGTGTGCCGCTGCAGTATTTATAATTGCCTCGACTGAGTTTTAATGCTTTGAGCGGTGAATCGAAGTGAATCGCCTCTAAAGAAAAGCACTTTCTCTTCCTTTTGATGACTTTTAAAAACGCTAACAGTAATCAAACAGTTACAGAAGTGTGAAGTGAAGAGTTCTTACAGTACAGAAAAAGAGTTAACCGATGCAGTGAAGACAATCACAGTTGGCTTTCCACAGATTTGTGTAAAGACCTTCTGAATTTGATTGATCCGTAGAAACAATGCAGATCCGTTAGTGAGGAAGTCGTTCTCTCTGTACGTGCACTCACTGTTTGCATCTGTCTGGCTGTGGTAAAGAGGGTTTGTTACTGGTTAACGGCATTCGTGGAGAATGACCGAAATGCAGCGGTGATTCACATCCATTCAATGCACACAATGTAGTATGTTTAGCATATGCAAAGAGAAATGAAAACTGCTGTTGAGGCGCAACAATTGCAAAAGATTGCATTTCTCGGCGTGAAGAAAGGGTTTCATTTTGAAAGTGCATCAGTAATTAGCTGATTCGTTCATTCAGTCTCAGATAATGGAGCTCAGCACTACACATAGTCCACAGATATCAGTGTGCTCCACTATGAAGTGACATCCTCTTTAGTTTCTCACATCCCACTATACCGTTTCAATAAATCCATCAACGTGCCTCTCCAACCACTGCAGGAGGAGGAGGTCCTGAAGCTGCAGGGCCAGCTGGAGGAGGAGAAGCACGGCCTGCAGGGGAGGAAGGAGGAGTACCAGAGAGACCTGGAGCGGCTGAGGGACGCCCAGAGGAAGCTGGAGAGGGACAGGGAGGCCGTGCAGCGCGAGCTCGACAAGATGGAGGAGGTGAGCGGGGACTCTTATTGATTTCTTTCCGAAGGCAATGCCTTCGTCGGCCCCTCGGCGAGCTTTGTGGGATGCTGTGTTTCGCTCAGACACTCTTTCGCGGGGTGTTTACAGGCGCTCACGTTGGAGGCTTGCGCCTGAGTCCTCTTCAAAACAGCTCTGGGAGGGAGAGGACTGGTAAACAAGTCACAACAGAAGTTATATTTCCAGGCTTTTATGCCAAAGTGTTTTTTTGGCATCACTTTCTTTGAAGCCCGTGTCTATAATTCATTACAAACCCACATAAGGCATAGAACTCTGCTTAAAGCCATGTATAATTCAGTGCAATGCAAGTTACTTTAAGTGGCCATTGTTTGCTTTGAGTGCAGTGAAATCAAAAAAACATTCAAAGAGTAATTAATACTTTACTGAAAGCACACACTTATATAATACATTCTGGCTATAAAACAAGTCAGTCACACCGGTAGTTATGATATTTGACCGTATGTCATCGGTTCTCATTATAGTCATAAAGCATTACAAATATTGATGAGTGCATATTACTAATTCCAGGGTCTGTTCATAATGCACTAAGGACGTATCAGAAATGTTGCCCTTTTGCTGCCATTAAACCGCTTTGAAAAAGCCTGATATTTGTATCTTTCATGCGCATGCGCTCCCCGATGTAGATAACAGCTGTGCATCTTCTGTACCTCCACCTCCAGAGGAGAGCCTCTACCACGTCAGAGGAGTCCCTGGTCCCCAGCAGCCCCCAGTCCCTGCAGCTGGACCCGCCGAAGCTTTCCTCCTCCTCCTCCTCGTCCTCGTCCTCCTCTTCCTCCCTGCTGAGGCTGCAGCCGCAGCGGTCGAAGCCCAAAGGGAAAGGCCTGAATCCCTTCACCTCATCCTCCACCAACCTCAGAGGAGGAGAAGCCAACAACCAGATCTCAAAGGGCCTGCTGCAGCTGGCCAAGAACAAGAGCAAAGAGGGCAAGGAGAAGGAGAAGGAGAAGAAGAAGAAGAAGAGCAAAGGGGGGAGCACGCCAGAAGCAGGTAGAGAATAGTGAATATGAGGAAGTGGATGCATTTACATTTAGTCAGTATTAAGTCTTTTTTCCTTGAACGAGAAATTTAAATATTTGTTGTTATGAAGACATAAAATGTAAAAAATGTTATGAATCACTCGTTTTCTTTTGAAGACCAGTTGTTATTTAATAATTCTATTTTTAGAAGACAAAAAGACGTAGGACACCTACTGCACCTGTACATTCTACCCCGAGAATCGCTGTTAGAGTGTGAAATATAAAGACATTTGTTAGCCGATGAAACTGACCCTCATCTTTAACAATACCATAAGAAATACTCAGGAGCGGCCGCTCAGCCTGTCATGGTTGTAGACTCCGGTGATGCGTTTTTAGAGAAATTGAGCTTTTAAGTGTCAGCTTGCATCAGGCTTCCTCTTTATCTCACAGTCCACCGTGCAGAGCATTCACCATCTCCCCCCGGGTCACCGGGCGCCCGTCTCCGCTGGGTCCTAGCGCCAGCTTAGTTTACGTCCCTGGATTAGACCAGTGTCGTCTGAAATGCAAAGTACAGTGCACAGTGTGAACTCCCTCCTCCTTCCTTTCAGACCCCTCGCACCTCCCGGAGACTCCTCGGGATGGAGAGATCTTCTTCTGCTGAGAGGCGAAGCCCTGCTCCTCTTCCCTGCACCCATCACAGCGACTCAGGAGGAATGTGTTACTGCCAAGTAGTAATAAATGCATCTCCATACGTAATAAGGCAGTGTGCCACCAGGCTTCTTTGCACCTTTAACATCATCCTTGAAAATATCTATAAATTATGCAGTCAAGCAATTTAAATATACATACAAGAGAATGTCAGAGAAATATATATATTTTGTATAATCAACTGCAAGTTAAATGTTTTAGGGATTATTCGGTTCCCGTTTCCAAAGACACACAGGTGCCTGGTGTCCAGATTTCTTAAATTGGAAGAATTCTGAATTTGCGAGCATCAAATTGAAAGCGGTCGACAGCCGGTCGCCCTCACAAGCTCTGCCGAGTGAGTCTCAAGCTCCACGGCCTTTTCCGGGTTTTTGGGATTCTGTTTCTACGACCCCAGCCGCTCAACCATCCGTCCCGGTGTAAACACACACCGACGAGAGGCCACTTGGAGACACAAATGAATGACAACACTGGAAATGCATCACTGCTGACCACTTGTTCAAAAAATGCACAGAGGAAAAGTCTGCAGGAACCGAGTGACATGGCAACACGACCCCTCCCACCCAAAAAGACAGTCAGGATTCCCACTGAAAGCAAACATTCCTTTACTCACTAAAGCATATCTGGTCCACTAATTCTGCCTTCTGTAAGTTCTTAAATTCAAATACCTCCGGTAATCTTCTATAGAGACTTTATGCCGTCTGTCTTGTTGGCGGGCTGGGTTTTAATTTATTTGAATAATGGATTCCTCCATTTGGCAGTGAAACTCTTCTTCCAGACTCAGCGGTGATGAAAGGACAGAGACGTATCTCCCTGCGTCTACCGGATCAATTCATATCCTTTTGTGTGTTGTGGAGCCGCTGATGGATATTAGCTCGATCCTTGCTTTATCTCCTCGTCAATGGGCTTTTTCCACGGCCCTCATCTCTCATCCCAGCGCCGACGAGTGGAGCTTCCCTCTCCTTTTTTAATTTTTTTTTTAACTAATCGCGCGTAACTCTGCAGGTAGCAAACTATCGGCTCCTGTGTGTTGCAGAGTGCAGCGGCTGTGATGATAGACTCTGGAGGCGCTTTCAGAACTAAGGAGGCTGTTAATCTGGGGACAAAGCAGCTGGTTAGAGGAAGGAAACACGCCAGATGAGGCTCTGTTTTGACGCCTAATCGGGAGAAAACGCTCGGCGTCTGGTGGTTTCAAATGAACCGGCGTCGGGAAGCACTTTGGTCCAAATATGTTCATGGTTCCTTGAGTTTTGTTATCCGTGTGAGAGACCAATCACAGAGATCTTTGTACACTGTGGAATTAAAAATGTTCTTGATCCAAATGACCCAAAGCGAGGCTTCTAGGTGTTGTTTCCACGGTGACCTGTCTTCATTTTTTAAGCCTGTGTTTTATCCCCACTAAGCCCAACTTGTGAGCCACACAGGCGCACACACGTTACCTGCTGGACAGGTAGGAACTAAAAACAGAAGAGGAAGTTTTAAAAGATAAATAATAGAAAGGTTCTATTTCCCATTGGCTCACAGAGCAGCGCCACCGAGCTGCTTTGTGGCGGCTGAGGATTTGACTTTGTGTCCGGGCCCGGTTTTATTATAGTGTGTCTTCTAAGAGGCTTACGGGGACAGCCAATTAGTTGCTTCGTGTCTTTAGTTTATGGCTTTTTGGAGTAATCCTGTCAAAGAAACGGAGAAGAATGAAGCCTCTTGTTTTGTTCCTGGTCGGTTTCATGTGTGTATTGACCACTAGGGAGCACTGCGCCTATGACAAAATAAGTCTCTCCCCCCCCCTCTTCCCTTCCCTTCCCTCACATCACAACAACAAAGTTTAAACTTTCTTTTTACATATTCTACCTGCCGTGAGAAATTGACATATTTTTCTCAGCGGGTCGTCGGCGTACAGAGATAATGTGATGAGAGTGGGCTCTCACGCGCTGTGACATTTTCCCAACCGCATTTGTAATTGAGTGCCGAAACAAATAAGTTGTCAGAGATCGTAATTGGTATCGCAGAGAGAGCAGTCAGCAGCAGCTTTAATGTGGGGGGGGGACCTGAAGACGTAGCGGTCGGAGGGAGCGGCCGGGCAGAACCACAGACCTCTGTGTGAAAGACAATCATGGTGAGGAGGATGATGATGATGATGATGATAGGGCTGTCCATGAGACGAGTGTGTATCAGGTCAACCCTGCGTAGCCTTAAATCCTAGACGATAAATGCACTAAAGTAGAGCTGAGCATCCTCAGGAGAGAGAGAGAGAGATCATTTATACCTCTGCTTTCAAACGAAGGAAGACTTTTGCACCGTAAAATTGGTGTGGATTTGTTTTGTTCCCAACAATGTAAAAAAAAACAAAAGACAAAGGGCAAAAGACAAATATGTAAATATGATGTATGTATAAAACAAATCAAATGTACAAAAAAAGGAAGTGTCATTTGTGATCTATTGTGACATTTTGTAAGTGTTTTATTTATGTTTCATTCTCACCTACGGGGTGATGGCAAGTCACATTTCTCTCACAATAAAAAAAAAATCATAATGGACATTTCAAGAATGGCTTTATATCTTTTGTCTCGACAAAATGAAACACTGAAGTGCATCAGGTTTTATACTGTATTTGTATGTATAGTTACATCTTACATCACAAGTGATTCAGAAACGTTTCAGCATGCTGATCAATTCTTCTTTTTTTTAAACCGCATATCTGCCAGTGAGTCAAATGAGTTAAAAACGTTTTTAACACAAAACACTTTAGCGCACAAGCACAGCGCAAACTAACATGAAGAGTAGAAGAGAACTAGAGATCCACCTTCAAGACTGGGCTCAAAGCAGGACCCGTGAGAAGTTCTTCCACAGGACCGTCCCCAGAGAACAGAGGGCCACACAGGGAGGTCGTTTGGATCAGTGCAGTCTATTGGCCATCAGTAAATCCTGTTAATGGCTGGATTTCCTGCCTGTTGAGCACCAGCGCTGCAGCAGAAAAAAAAGACAAGAAAGCTGACAGCCGTCTTGATGGATTGACAGGCGCACAGCGGCCTCCCTCCCTCCTGATAAATAAAGCACCAGCTGCTTTTTATCTCTCCGTGCCGCAGACAGCGCTTTGTCTCTTGAAACCCTGACGGGGAAGAGTTCTCTTCTTAAACATGCACCAGATCCACCCCGTCCCATCTCTCCCCGGGCTCTACAAACGATCGATCGCACCTTGTGATCTCTCCTCAGCCCCAATCTACATCCCTCTCCACTTGGCTGGTTCGACATATATAAACCCTTGAGACGAAACACCAGCTGATAAGAGCAAACAGAAAGTCAGTTTGGTTTGTTGGATCCCGTTTTATGGCGCAAAGCACAATTCAAGCTCTCCTGCCTCTATGCAGATCATTCCCACCCAATCAAAGTTGCGCAGAAGCTACGATGGCACAAAGCTAGATAGTCTCTTCGGCTTCTGGTTGCCATGGTGATGAGGCTGGCGGGGATTTGCTGTTGAAAAATGAAATGCGAAGACCAAGAGACAGAGAGGGAGAGGGTAAAGAAAAATCAGGACTGCACAATTATTTTCCGATTAAAAATCCTGTCATGTCCTTGAAGAATAAAAAGCTTGCAAACAAGTGTGTGCAGCTTGAATGACGATCAGTTCTTGAACTCTGATATTGATTAACTATCAATATCTATTAGTTAATAATAATTCAACATTATTAATGAACTAATTATTCTCATATCATAATTGACTAAATCAGTTTAATTTATAGCTTTATAGCAACTTTGCATTGATTCGGAGGGGAAGAGTAACACAATCCTAAAGCACTTTCCTATCCACTGATAGTAAATCCGTCTCCTTGGCATAAAGCAGGTGGTGGATGAGGAAACTAGAAATACAACAATGAAGAATCAACCAGAAGTGTTTTCTTTCCCCTGCATTTAGTGTCAGTGGCCACTTGGGGGCAGCAGAAACAAGCCGTAAACGGAACAGCGCGGTGTTAGCGGAACATTGGCCTACTTGGACATGGAGCCGATATGGAGCAACGCAAGCGTGTCTTTAGTCTTCCGTGTCGTGTAAGTACCATTTTCACTCTCCTTTTAGCTCCGCTTTTGGTCCCCACCAGCTCTTCAGGGACATTGATGTGCTTCAGCTGCTAGATGCTCCCTTTCACATTTGGAATTGTATCCATTGTTAGTGTTGCTGTTAATATACCTCAAGAGTATATTGATTCCTATGGAGGACTAAAAGTGCCACAATTAAATAAATAAATACACCATTAAATAATTACTTAAATGTGTCATTCATTAATTAAAATTGGAATTAAATAAATAAATGTGTCATTAAATGTGTCATTAATTAATTAAAATACCGATTCATTGTATGTAAAATGCATATATAACTATTTCACTATTTACATTTACATTTCATGATCCTGCGTTGCAGCGCTTCATGAATTACTTAAAACTGTCAAACTGACCCATCAAAGTCAGTGGGCGGGGCTAACGCGAATCTAGTCTGATCCATTGCTTTGGTCTGAAGTACCTGGATAGAAACATGGAGGATCTCCGTGAACTTTCCAGGGAGTTGGTGAGAGACATTTTAAACTTAGCAGGGGATGTAGAAGCAGGACCTGCTGAGTCCGAGCATGTAGCTAGTAAAGCAGAGGAACTTATTGAAGTTGTTGGAGTCATTTCCGCACTTTCTGACGAAGATATCGACCACAGAGTAATTACAAATCTAGAAGAAGTTGTCCACCGCTTCTCTGGTACCAGGGCGCATCAGGCCCAACACACACAGGGACCGGGGCGTTTGCCGTTTGACATACCGAGTGCAGTTCTGGAGCATCAAGTTCTTTGTGGAGTTCCCGCAGTTCAAATCGCAGCGATGTTCGGAGTGTCAAAGAGGACCATCAGGAGGTGCATGCAACAACACAGTTTAAGGTATTTACACTAAATTCATGAGGTTTCTGTTTATCAATTGCTGCTCTCATACACTCTGAAAGAATATGGCGTTTAAGGTAACATTACTTGATGTTGTGTTTTTTTTGTTTCTACAGAAAAACAGATCTCTATTCAGCTGTGAATGATGAGGAATTGGACCATATTGTAAGTGAAATTCACAGAAGTCATCCAAACACCGGCTACAAGCTAATGCGTGGTCACCTGAATGCAAGAGGTGTGCGTGTTCCAAGTGAGTATAATAATATGGGCATTATTTAAATGTATTTTTAATTCGGAGCTCTGCCCTTTTGAAAGGTGAAGGAAGCCCGCTTTTGGAAAGACATCGCCTCTGAGATGTAGAATGTGTATAATAGAAGAGAAACACACATTTCAGGACAGCTGACTTCTATCATCAGGATAGACATGTCCTGTGATTTTTAGCCTCCTGTTTAATAGAGGTGGAACAATATCTGACAGTAATACGCTCAGCTGTCCGGATGTTCCTCCCCTCAGTCTCAAGACTGCAAGAGTCTTTACGCAGAGTAGATGCAGAGGGAGTCTACATGAGACGTCTGAGGCTGCGTGTATTAAGGCGACGGCAGTATTTTGTGCCTGGCCCAAACTCTTTGTGGCATATAGATGGCCACCATAAGCTCATCAGGTCAGTGATATTAGCAGATAAACAATTCATCGTTCTAGATGTTTCATTACAATTGTTTCACAATAAAGTTGTATGTTTTCATGTCTTTGCAACAGGTGGAGATTTGTTGTCCACGGTGGGGTGGATGGATTCAGTCGTTTAGTGGTCTACCTGACTGTGGCTGGCAATAACAGAGCTCATACGGTCTTACAGAGCTTTATCGCCGCTGTTGAGCAGTATGGGCTGCCATCAAGGGTACGGTCTGATAAAGGGGGGGAGAATGCAGATGTAGCAGAATTCATGATCAGAAGCAGAGGTACCGACAGGAATTCACACATCACAGGCAGAAGTGTCCACAATCAGCGGTAAAGAAATATGTTTGGCAACTAGGCTCACACAACTAAAATACCAGTTGAATGTACTTTAGCATATGTCACATAAATTAACAATTTGACAATTTTATCCTAAACACAGAATAGAGAGGATGTGGAGAGATGTTTATGAACATGCCCTGGACCTCTTCTATCAGATCTTTACTTCATTGGAAGATCAGGGAACACTGAATCCAGACAATGAAGTCCATCTTTTCGCTCTGCACCGGATTTTCCTTCCACTGGTTCAGCAAAGCCTAGACTCTTTTCGAGATGCTTGGAACTTTCACGGTCTGAGAACTGAAAGGAATCAGTCACCACAGCAACTCTGGAGACGTTACAGAGAGCAAGGCCCTGAGGAGGATCCTACTGAGGTTAACAATCAACTTTAAACACGTTTCTAAAGTGTTTGCCCAAAAGGAATTATGGGAGGAAAAAAATTGTGCTAAATGTGGTACTTTAAATGGAACATTTACTATATTGTCTTTAAAATCTCCCAAGCTTTTAAAGATCAACCTGTGAGCTGTAGTTTCTACAGTGCATACTACAGCTGTATTATTTCACAAAACTTTAATAACTAACAATTTCTCACTGACTTGGTGACCAAAAATAACAATCTTGTGTTAGGACATGTCAAACTATTTTTAAGTACAAGTTTGATTATGCTTGTCATCTTTTCAGATTCCCGAAGAGTCTGGGATCGACTGGAACGGACCTCACAGCCTTCATGGAGGCACTGTGTCAGTCCCCGAGGTTCAGCTGGCCCGTGAGCTCTCAGATGAAGAGGTTGCAATTTTGCCAGCTCCAGGAGTTTCTGTTACTGATGCGCTTAGACTATATGTAGAGACTGTGGAAGTGTTATCAAGAATCTTAGACTGATGTCCGACACGTTTTTATTTTTTGTGTTAGAACAAGCAGTCAAAAACTGAAAGTTTGCTTTCCTTTAAAAAAAAAAATATATATATATATATATATATATATATATGCCGAATAAAAATAAAATAAAAAGTCAACTGCTGCAGTGTGTTAATCAGTTAACAAGTTCAAGACACTGAACTTGTGTCTGAAAATACTTAAACAAGCCCAAATCCAGTACTTTTTATAGCAGAGACAAGTGCTTTCTCAAAGTCCATGTAGATCTTGAAATGAGCTGGCAGCTTTAGTGTTTCAAAGCATGTGGAGGACGTAGGAAGGGTTCCCTCAGAAATCACCACTGTCAGTTCAGGAGGAAGCATCTCCCAGCCAACCCAGAATGTCAGCAGCTGGGCCAGGGTACCTGATGAAGCTAAAAGTCATACAATGGATTGAAGACATTTAGTTCAACTTTATTTGATCATATCTATCCATGAGACATAGAAGCATTTGTAAAGAGAAATGAGGTTTATACCCGTTTCAATGAACATCCTTAGAAAGCCAGTGATGCGGCAGGTGGTGTCCAAGTCAAAGTCTTCATCATCACTGTCCTCAACTGGCCATGTGATTTTTTCTAGGAGCATCTTAAAGAAAACAAATTGTAATTTTAAAAAGGGAGAACTTATTTTGGTGATGCAGATCACATTATTGGAAAATGGAAAAATAGCCAGCTCAGTCATGGAAAAAAGACGTAAAATTCATTAAGTTAAGTCACAAATATAACTAAATTACTGACTTACCTGGGGTGTGAACTGCATTTCAGCCATTTTGGGGAAAAGAAGTGGGACAACATCTGGCCTAGATGTCAGCAGGGGCCATACCATCACATCTTTCAGTCCCTTTCTCAACTGTTTAATTTGGCGCATGGTCCTCCCAACGACCTAAGAGACAGACAGACCCATATTACAGCAGAAATCCTTAACCCAAATTTGACAAAAGTTGGCACAGTAGAACAAAATGTTAATAAAAGCACAATAAAGTGTCTTATAAAAACCCATTAAAACTCGAGTACTTAAACTCTTGTGTTAACATTAACAAGCCAGGGTTCAGAATACATTCTATAATTTCAACAAGTACAGCAATGAGTTCTGTCACTTAACCAGCAGGAACTCACTGCATGGAGTAGAAGTTTATTATGTAGCCATCTCCAATTTGTTTTGGTGACTGCCGGAAGATCCCAAGACATGGAAAGATCTGAAACTGTGGCTTTCTGTTCCGGTGTAAGTTCTTCATGTTCAAGCTAGAATAAGGACCATACCATTTATTATATCTGCCCAATCAATATTTTTTTACATGGCAAATTATCTTTTAGGTTACATACCAGTTCTATGATGCTCCTGATGTGCAGATCAGGACAGTCTTCAATAACAACAGTAGCCATTTCTGGGTCCCCATTGAGCAGTACATGAATTACAGCAGGACTTAATCCTGTAACATGGGGACCGTCATGCAGAAAAGTGTGGGCTAACATCCTTCCTGCAACCCGGAAGAGGTTGCTTTCAATAAGTGCCTCTGATGCTGCTGGAACAAGATGGTCAGGTTCACCCTCAAATAGCAGTGTTCGGCCCATTCCTCCTGTAAAGTACCAAGAGAGCAGGGAATAAAGTCACAACAACTAACCTCTTAAATACATAAAATTACATCATACTAGTGCAGTGCCCGTTGAAAATGTGCCTGTTTGGAACGGGCGATTACTTGGCCTGTGGTATTGCTGCTTGTAGAATTCACTTAAACAAAATTGTAGCCTACTCCAAAATGACTTACAGACCCCAAACCACTTCAAATGCAACCCCCCTGAATATCCTACTACTGACTTACTGATTTACCTGACACAAAACATTGCCCACCGGCCCTCTGCTAAACAGCACATATCTGCGTTCATCAACCACCAGAACGTGTGCGAGTACTTACCAAGATCTAGACTGAATCCAAACTGGAGTTTGGATATGATTGTTGTCATAAAGTACCGCATCACTCCCTCTCCGATAGCAAGATCACCTGAAATAAAATACTGATAATAACACAGTGGAAAAAAGTGGCAGACAAATACGGGTAACTTGATTAGCTAACATTTAACAAGCAAGGGAGAAAAATAGTCAAAATTATATTGGCTGTAATTTAGAACAGCATCCTTAATATTGATTATTCCAGATAAGAGTATATTGTGCACAATATTCACATACATAACATTTTTTATCAATTATATAATTTTGTGCATTCCATTCTCCCATTTTCCAATGGGACAATTCCATATATGCTACTTGAGTGGTATAAACTGTACTGATGTATTTATATTATAAACTTTATATTACTTACCAACCAGAGTACAATGAAGTGGACATGCCCATTCTTGCTGCTGTTTATAGAATAAGAGAAGCTCCCGTTCCCGGTCCTCTTCAGACTCCCTTACATCCATCTTTATTCTAAGTGGTTTCCCAGTTGCATGTTCCCTTAGCAGATTTTCTTTGAAAACTTTGGCAGCTTGAGTGGGTTCCTCAATAATCTTCCATTCTAAACAAACAACAACAAAGTTATCTATTCCAGAGACATATTGTGAGTTGGCATGTTACCTGCATATACAGATACCCTCTCACTCTACACAACAGGAGGAAAATTATGTTATTTCACTGATAAAACGCGGGACCCAATAGCTTAAAAATCTGTCACAACGCCGAGTTGACATAAAAACGTCATTCAACAAAAACTAAATATTAGAAAAATAAAAAAAACAGGTGCATGTTATTAATTGCCTGTAACTATTATCTTATCCAATTCTATATTAAAAGTGTTCGCTTTCTATTGACTTTTCAGTTACACACAATCTTATAGCAACACTATTGTGATGACACATACCACTGTCTGTTTCTTTGCGATCCAACTCCTCGTTGACAATCACTGCTGGAACTACTGCACTCTCAGCTGATGTTTCAGACCTCACTGGAACACTGTCACTGACTAGGGCTGTCTCACTATCATTTTCTTCCCTTTGGCCTCCCTCTTGTTCGCTTTCCTCCATGGGTGTCCTCGAAGTGAACAGAATCAAAATGGTCATACTGGCTTATTTGTGTGCACAACACTCCAAGAGGACATATTCCCAAAGAAAATGAATATGCTACCCTCGCATTGCTTTAGGAAGTACATACCCATTGCAGCTCAATCTGTGCAGCTTCATCTCTGAAAAGGGAACTTCCATCTGACAAGTGATGCAGGGGATGACTGGACCAGAGGCAGGACGTGAGCTCTCCTAACAACAAATGGCTTTTAATTAATGATTAAAAGTCACCAGTAATCTTTGTTTTGATTATGTATTAAACTAGGTCTCTGTAAATTTATGTACACAATCTAAGGGTAGATCCTGTTGAAGTGGACGTATGTAGATTGTAGCCTGTCCAATCATCGTCGATGGATCTTTCAGATAGGCAAGGGTGTATCCAGTGCTGGGACACTGAAGCAATGCAAGATTTCGACTGCGAGTAGATCCTACAAGTTTTAGAAGTTCAAAGCCTCCCCCTTGTTGGAGCTTCGGAAACACTTCCATCAGTTTATTTGTTATAACCATGGGATCTTGGTCATTCCCTGGAGAAAAACAAAACAAAATCATAACTCACCTCACCTTAAATTAAGCAAATAAGCCTGTGATAACTATTATTCACAGTATTAAAATGAATTACGTTTGAGTCACTATACAATTAAATGCAAATAATTTCAATGAACAGAATTTGTTTTGTTTTGGTAAATGCCTAGTTTCGCACTGACCTGAAAATGTTACTTGTTGCTCTCCAAGTCCTGAATGAGGAAGTTCAGCTATAACCAGTACGCTTGGAATTTTATCCGCATTGTGGTCAGCCAAACAACAGACAGTATGTGTGTAGCTTCTTCGGCTAACTTGGACTTGTGCTGGTCGTCTCGTCATATTCCTTCTGGCTCCAATGTTGTATGGCGCAAAGAGCCTTGCTACCTCCGCTGCAACACAGAAAAACGTCACCGCTCAACGGTCACCAGTCAGCTAAAACAGTCTCTACTTCTATCTTGGGATGCTCAAACCAGCTAACACCATTAGCTAACTAGCGGGTTTTATGCTCCACCAATTAACAACGAACGTGTCGCGCACGAAACATCATAATACCACATACAAATACATTTTCGAGTCGATCTAATTTAACCCACACGTGTGTCCCGAATCATTATTGAGTAGCACACCTGGCTAACATGAAATTACTTAGCTTACCTTGGACAGGTGTACGTGATTGAGCGGCCGGTATCTGCTGTGACTGAGCCGCCGGAGCCGTTGGACTTCTGCTCAGAGCTTCCTCAATCAAATTCGCTGCTTCTCTCAGCAGCTCCGGGCAACTTTTTGACATTTTGTCCTGCACCTCGCACGGCGTCTGCGTCCTTGGTCATTGGGGCTAGCAGGACCGCGTCATCTCCTTGATTTTTAGCCGTTGCAATGAAAGTTCTGTTTAACAGCGTATCCAAACCAACGTAGAGGTGAATAGCGCCACCCAGTGTATTGGAATGTGTTCAGTAGCTCTGCAGCGATCCATTATCTGGAATTGATTTGTCTTGACTTGATGCACAGGGTAACCAATCAGGCGTTATGTTCCGCCTACCAACTTTTGATGGGTCAGTTTGACAGTTTTAAGTAATTCATGAAGCGCTGCAACGCAGGATCATGAAATGTAAATGTAAATAGTGAAATAGTTGTCAGCAGGGGGACATTGTGGTTTCTGTAAATTATTGGTTTTGCATTTTAGCATGGCTTGTTTTTACATTTTAGCGTGGCTTGTTTTATTACATTTTAGCGTGGCTTGTTTTATAACCTTTTAGCATGGCTTGTTTTTACATTTTAGCGTGGTTTGTTTTATTACATTTTTGCATGGTTTGTTTGGTTACATTTTTTTACATATTAACCCACCTTTTAGTAAATTACATGCACCTGGAGGGACTAATCAATTACAGAGAGCCCTGGCCAACCACATTACACAATGAAAGGACCTCCCCTCTCCAATTAACACAGCTGCTATAAAGGCCCCAGAGCAGGAAAAGGCCAGAGCGCAGGGGAGCCACGGGCAGGAGAAGCCACGGGCAGGAGAAGCCACGGGCAGGAGAAGCCACGGGCAGGAGAAGCCACGGGAAATCGAGCGAGAGGGCGGCCAGACAACGGACGAGCAGGCAGGGTGCAACGGGGAGAGGAACGAAACGGACTGGACACCTCACCCAGGAAAGGAACGGAACCGGAAACAACAAGAAGAAAGGGCAAGACCGACCAGCAGCAGTGGCTGGTCGAATTCTTAAATCCTTTTAGTACCTTGTTCCAAATGGACTTTTAATATTGTAGTTATTTATGGGTTTTTAGTTAATAATAAAATCCTCCTTTTAAACCACGCTTTTAAGTCTTGTGATCCATGCTGTTCTTCCTCTGGTGAACAAGAACCTGTTCTATGGAGACCTAGACTCCGCAACTAGGTGGCGTTGCTGGTACCTTTTTATAAATGTAATCTTATTTTTTATTAGATTTTAATTCCCCCGCCTCACAAGGCTGACAAGGGAACTTTTCTGGCGTTGCTGGCAGGACCGGATTGGAGAACAGCTGCGGTGATTTAAGACAAAAAAGACTTTGAAGATGATGATGCCTGTGTTTCCTGGTGCCCCGTGGCTGCCTAAATTTAAAGGGCCCGGTGAAGATGTAAAATACAGTGATTGGAAGGAACAGATTCAAGGACTGTTAAGTTCCCAAGAATTAACAGAAGCTGGGAAGGCAGCTATTGTGTTGGGAGCCTTAGCAGGTGAGGCTAAACGCCAGGTCAGCGTCCTTGAAGACAGTGAGCGAGACCAGGGTAGGAAGATTTTCCTCTACCTAGACACTCTCTATGGCGATAGAACCCCAACCCCGGTTTTAAGATCAAAGTTCTTCGGTTGTAAACAGAAACCTGGAGAGTCTGTACCCTCGTTCATATTACGGTTGAGAGAGCTGTTTTGCATGTTGCGGCGGAATGATCCAAGCAACGCCCCCTCTGACACGGTGCTACGAGACCAGTTGTTGCTTGGGCTAAACGAAGGCCCAATGGCTCAGGCGCTGAAGGTGTATGCGCGCCGTAACCCAGACGAAGACTTTGCTGCACTTCGACAAGAAGCACTACTGCTGGACTCAGAACACGGATACACACAGCCGGAGGTAACATGCTTTTCTGTGAACGACTCTCATGCCTCCCCTGCTTTGTTACAGAAGGAAAGTTGGAGAGACACGCTGAAGCGAGAGATCATGGAAGATGTGAAATCCCAGATGCAAGGACTCACCCAAGAATTAATAAAGGAAATTAAACCACTACTTCAACCAGTCAATGCTCCCCCACAGCCCCTGACACAACATAGTGAGCGGTCGCGACCGGCGTCCGGTTTTAACGACTGGGATGAACAAGGTAGGCCAATCTGTCGCCAATGTAGACAAGCGGGACATATAGCCAGGTATTGTAGGAGGCCTGCTTCCCGGGTGGCTTTAAACTAGCTGTCCCTGCTGCTGAGGTCCAAGGGGCAGGGGTTGCTGATGCACTACACGACTCAAGGGCCACGGAAGCCTTTTTTGGGCAATGCCCAACTATAGGAGTAACGATTGAAGGGGTTGAGTTGCAAGGACTGTTGGATACGGGGTCTCAGGTTACATTAATGCAGCAGAGTTTATTTGAGCAGCATTTTTCCAAAGCTAAGCTTGGGAAGACCCCTGTAGTTTTCCAGTTAAGGGCAGCCAACGGCCTGGAGATCCCATACACTAGCTACGCAGTGTTTGATCTGGAAGTGGAAGGCATCAAAATACCTGGACGAGGAGTCGTGATTATTAAAGATAAACACTGCACCCACCCGCTCCTCATAGGTATGAATGTTGTGACCGCCTGCTGGGAAATACTCTTTCAACGACCTGGAAGGCCAGTTTCCACTCCACAGCAGCTGAAGAACCAGAGAGTTTGGCGGGATGCTTTTGCTACCTGTCAACGTATCGAGGCCACCATGACAGAAGACGGATTCTTGGGAAACGTGCGGCCAGCTACTCGCCAAAATATCCGAGTCCCACCAAAGAGTGAGCTGCTGGTGTGGGGCCGTGCTCGGATGGGCCCGCGAGGAACAGACTACTGTGCCCTGATGGAAGCACTACCTGAAACCAACAATGTTGGCGTAGCTAGGACACTAGCAGTGGTAAGAAATGGGAGAATCCCTGTTCGTGTCTGTAACCCATATCCCTACACCTTGTCAATAGGGCGGAACCAGAAATTGGGTAAGCTGTACCACGTTGATGAAGCTGATGTGCGTGGATCTTGTGACCTTACCCTATCTCTGAAAGACAATTGCGTTGTTGAAGTGGCTTTGGTAGATGCAACAGGCAACCACAAGGGACAGGAGCTGCCTGAAGAGGTAAAGAACCTGACTAACCGACCTGATCTCTCTAAACAGCAACAGGAGGAGCTATGCACCCTGCTGCTCAAGTGGAAGGACGCGTTTGCTAACCATGATGAAGACTTTGGTCGGACAGACCTGGTACAACACCGTATCCATACGGGTGATGCAGCGCCCATCAGAGAAAGGTACCGACCTCTTCCGCCTCTGATGTATAAGGAAATGAAGGGCCTACTTGTAGAAATGCTTGAGAAGGGGGTAATCAGAGAAAGTTGTAGCCCATGGGCTGCGCCCATAGTTCTGGTGAAGAAGAAGGACGGTAACTGGAGGTTCTGTGTCGACTATAGGAAACTCAATGCCGTAACCCATAAAGATGCCTTTCCCCTTCCAAGAATCGAAGAGACTCTAACAAACCTGACCCGAGCTGAGTGGTTTTCTACCCTTGACCTGGCTAGTGGCTATTGGCAGGTTGAGATGGACCCCCAAGACCGAGAGAAAACTGCCTTTACAACCCCACTTGGACTATTTGAGTTTGAGCGCATGCCTTTTGGCCTCTGTAATGCACCAGCAACATTTCAGCGCCTAATGCAACAGTGTTTAAGTGGCCAAATGGCGGAGTCCCTATTGGTGTATTTGGACGACATCATAATATACTCACCTGATTTTTCCTCTCACCTACAGCATTTGGATGAGGTGATCCAAAGATTGTTGCGGCATGGCCTGAAACTGCGATTGGACAAGTGTAAACTTCTCCAACAAGAAGTAAAGTTTTTGGGCCATGTGGTGGATCATTCTGGGGTAAGACCTGACCCCGATAAAATCTCGTCTGTATCAAACTGGCCTGTCCCGTCCACGATAAGGCAAGTGAGGGCCTTCCTAGGGTTAGCTGGATACTACAGACGCTTTGTATCTGGATTTGCCAAAATTGCACGTCCCCTGAACAACTTGTTGACAGGCATTCCAGCAAATAAAAAGTCTGAGACTCGAAGAGTGCAATGGTCCTCTGAGTGTCAAGCAGCTTTCGATGCCCTAAAGAGGGCTTTGACACAAACCCCTGTTCTGGCATATGCTGACTACACACTTCCTTTCATTGTCTACACCGACGCAAGCAACCAGGGGTTGGGAGCAGTGTTAGCCCAAGCCCAGGAGGGAAGGGAACGTGTAATAGCGTACGCCAGCCGAAGTCTACATCCAACCGAGAAGAATGATGCTAACTACAGTTCGTTTAAACTAGAGCTTCTGGCTCTAAAGTGGGCGGTGACTGAGAAATTCAGAGACTACCTGACTGGAACGCAGTTCACAGTATATACCGACAATAACCCTGTTGCTCACCTGCAGACGGCTCGCCTGGGTGCTGTGGAACAACGCTGGGTCGCTCAGCTGGCTTCTTTCAACTACGACGTCAAGTACCGCCCAGGTAAAAGCAATGCTAATGCAGATGCTCTGTCCAGGTTTCCAGTTGACCCCATCCCTGCCAGGGTTGCAGACCAGGAGTGTGAGACAGGAACAGGCGTGACCACGGCAGCCATCGAGCTAAACCCTAGAAGTGAGGACAGTGAGTGGGCTAGCAGTGAATGGGAAGATGCACAAGCCAGTGATCCTGACATACAAGTGGCTAAGAGGTATGTAGAAAACCAGACTCTACCGACGGGACCAGAACGCCGAGCCTTGTCCTGTAGAGCACAGAGATTGTTGCAACAGCGGAAAAGACTTCAAGTTGAAAACAAAGTGTTGTGCCGTAAGGTTACCGATCAGCATACCCATGAAGTATGCTTCCAGGTGGTGTGTCCAAGCTCAAGGTGCGAAGAGGTCTGGAAAAAGGTCCATGAAGCTGCTGCCCATGCTGGTGTGGATCGGACCCTGGCCCGGATACGACAGCATTTCTATTGGCCTGACATGGAGCAAGAGGTACGCCATTTCCATTTGGGTTGTGTTACCTGCAGCCTCCAGAGGAAAAGAGTAGAGCCTAGGGCCCCTCTTAATCCGATAGCTGTGTCATACCCTCTTGAGGTTGTGGGGCTAGACTTCTTGTCCTTAGGTCGGCCAACAGACCGTATTCAAAACATCCTTGTGGCCACGGATTTATTTACACGCTACTCTTGGGCCATCCCCACACATGACCAAACGGCTCAGACAACAGTAAAAGCTCTGTGGACTCATGTAATACAGCCTTTTGGCTGTCCAGCTCGGTTCCATTCTGACCGGGGACCAAATTTTGAGTCTGCATTGATGAAACAGCTCTGTGATACTTATGGTATAACTAAAAGCCGCACAACGCCGTACCATCCTGCAGGAAACGGTGGGGCAGAACGCTTCAACCAGACCTTGTTAAACATGCTCCGCTCTCTAGAAACAGAGAAGCAAAACCGTTGGCCAGAATACTTGCTTGAGTTGGTACATGCTTACAATAATACAATACACAGTGCAACCAGCTACACTCCCTCCTTTCTTATGTTTGGGAGGCATCTGAGGCTTCCTGTGCATGTGGGACTTGGTGTCGGTCCCCAGCAACTACGCCATGACATTGGTGGTTGGATACTAGACCACCAACAGAGACTTTCACTAGCGTATTGTATAGCTAGACAGAAAATGGATAACGCAGCCTCCCAAAGCAAACAACACTATGACAAAAGGGCTAAAGCTACGCCACTCTTACCCGGAGAGAGAGTATGGGTACGCAACAGAAATCGACGAGGTCAAGGAAAATTGTGTACTTGGTGGGACCCTGAACAATTTGTTATTGTTGAACTAGTGGGCAATACAGGGTTGGTGTATAGGATAAAACCTGAGAAGGGGGGCCGTGAAAGAACTGTACATAGAAATGCTTTAAAAGTCTGCTTAGCTCCTCCAATAGACCCCAACCCACGGACCAATGGGCCCGCAGCGGAGACACACTGGCTCCAAGGTACAGCGTTCTATGGGTTTGCTCCAGCCCCAGTGATGGTCCCGGCACAGGAGCAAGGACCAGAAGTAGCGCCACGACGCTCAAACAGGACTAACCTCGGCCAGCCACCTGCTCGTTATAGGGAAATTTAGGTATTCATGTTGCAGGGACTGCCAACATTAAAGAGTGGAGGGATGTCAGCAGGGGGACATTGTGGTTTCTGTAAATTATTGGTTTTGCATTTTAGCATGGCTTGTTTTTACATTTTAGCGTGGCTTGTTTTATTACATTTTAGCGTGGCTTGTTTTATAACCTTTTAGCATGGCTTGTTTTTACATTTTAGCGTGGTTTGTTTTATTACATTTTTGCATGGTTTGTTTGGTTACATTTTTTTACATATTAACCCACCTTTTAGTAAATTACATGCACCTGGAGGGACTAATCAATTACAGAGAGCCCTGGCCAACCACATTACACAATGAAAGGACCTCCCCTCTCCAATTAACACAGCTGCTATAAAGGCCCCAGAGCAGGAAAAGGCCAGAGCGCAGGGGAGCCACGGGCAGGAGAAGCCACGGGCAGGAGAAGCCACGGGCAGGAGAAGCCACGGGCAGGAGAAGCCACGGGCAGGAGAAGCCACGGGAAATCGAGCGAGAGGGCGGCCAGACAACGGACGAGCAGGCAGGGTGCAACGGGGAGAGGAACGAAACGGACTGGACACCTCACCCAGGAAAGGAACGGAACCGGAAACAACAAGAAGAAAGGGCAAGACCGACCAGCAGCAGTGGCTGGTCGAATTCTTAAATCCTTTTAGTACCTTGTTCCAAATGGACTTTTAATATTGTAGTTATTTATGGGTTTTTAGTTAATAATAAAATCCTCCTTTTAAACCACGCTTTTAAGTCTTGTGATCCATGCTGTTCTTCCTCTGGTGAACAAGAACCTGTTCTATGGAGACCTAGACTCCGCAACTAGGTGGCGTTGCTGGTACCTTTTTATAAATGTAATCTTATTTTTTATTAGATTTTAATTCCCCCGCCTCACAAGGCTGACATAGTTATATATGCATTTTACATACAATGAATCGGTATTTTAATTAATTAATGACACATTTAATGACACATTTATTTATTTAATTCCAATTTTAATTAATGAATGACACATTTAAGTAATTATTTAATGGTGTATTTATTTATTTAATTGTGGCACTTTTAGTCCTCCATAGATTCCTGCTGCTTCATACAAAAGGTCCTAATTATTAAATCCTAATGTATTGCTTTTTTGTGGGCCTAATGTCTGCTAATATATTATTTGATGATTTTATTTTATTTATTTTTTTCATTTTACGGCATGTGACATTTAGGGTAACTAAATAAAAGTGAGTGATCTGTCAGTTGTCAACTAAAGCCTTTTCTCCCGCCCTGTTATTCTGATTTATTGAATAAATGTTAACCTGTTGGCTTGTAAACTGAATGCATTTCTCATACATGTCAAAGAATTTAAACACAAACCTCAACCATTAAATGTATCTGCATCTGATATATGGTTAAATAATAGTAGCCCAAAAGACACAGCCTACAATGTGTGTGCTTTTCATTTGTGAATATTATACCGAGGAAATCAGTTTCAGGGGTAACATAATTGTGCACAAACACACTGCATTGATAACATAATTGTTGTGGATTTAGCAGCATAAATTATGAGTTGTCAAATATCACATGTGCAAGATTAACGATGCACAAGGGTTAAGTACTGCGAGTTTCGACAGCTTCACTATGTCTCTATTGCACACAATTATTAATGGTGCAGTCGTGCAAATGTTATCTGGAATGCAGGTGAACCCAACAGTGGGAATTCTCAATCTTTGAAGGAAAATTCTTAACGAAACTTAAGTTTTTCAGCAAAAAATAGATAGATAATGAAAAACAATGAACATGAAATGCCAAGTGAGCTGTAACCTCCCTTTCTCCTTGGCCTTGCTTCAGATGATTCTCGATTCTCTTCACCGTCTTTGTATGATCTCATGAATGCAGCTGCAAGAGTTGCACAAAGACAGAAATTAGAATAAACAATAAAAAAAAACATTGTGGCTATACGGCATACATTTGCATGTTTAAGTATTTCTATGTGCAAACTTCCACGTAATAATTATTATTCCACCTGTGAAATATCAAGAGCCTACGCTGCACAGGGTACACGGCAGCGTGCATGTGACCTCAGGGCCTCTCTCTTCACTTCACATGCACATCTCTGGCTCTAAAAAAAGGAAATGACTCATTAGCAGTTTTGAAAGTAATGCGTTCTGTTATTTTGGGTGCCAACCAGTTTTGTGACTAATTCTAAAAATAAAATAATGCTATAACTGTTACTATGCAATACTATAATAATTTGATATTGTATTAATTTTGACCTTTTGAGATTCCTGCAGGCATTAGCATATGTTACTGAGTGACAGTAAATTAAGGATACACAGCCCACATGAAATATTTCCTTTTCCCGAAACACTGAGTGAATATATCTTTGTCTTGATGCAGTTGCAGGCCAAAGCCTTTGGCAAACATTATCACAACACCGCAGTACTCCGGCACGGACTGATGCTAATAAAGTGAAGCACAGCAAGGTTGGAGTAGACTTGTTAGAGGCATGGTAGGAATTCTCAAACTGGCTGTTTGCAAACCCTTATCATAAGCCAGCCTTATTGTATCTTACTTTATATAGGTATCTGATACCATGATATCAGGTGATTAAGGTTGATTAACTATGATGCATGCTTCTGCAGCAAGATGTTAGATATGACTGTCCTTTGCATGTAGGAAATGTGTATTGGGATTGGGAGTAAAAGTTACGATTTTACTGCTTCCTGTTGATTTCTGCTGCTTCACCTTCATAGTAACTGCCCCCTTCGTTTCTACCAGCTGGTTGGTGACCAGTCCACCATTTATAAACGGCGTGTGCATCAGGTAATCTACAGAAACTGTAGCGTGGCAACGGTGCCAAGACACTGGACTACGGTCTAGTGAACACACTGGTTTCTGGCGGAAGGACGTCAATATTGATAAATTGACAGGTCCTTTCAGCGGACATACTTCCTGTGGCGATTTCTGTGCCCAGTTTGATGTAATCAGGTGTGCAGTTTCTGCCTGCTGTGCTCAGCAGTCAGTCAAGCTCAATCAGTGGAGAGAGATCTATTCTGGTCATGATGACGTGTGACAAGACCATAAATCTCAAGTGTTAACCACGAGGCCGAAACCAGGCGTTCAAAATATGCACTCCATCAAAACACGTCCACTAGGTATTTCATCCGTTGAATGGCCATAAGGGTTTTTAATCGCTACTATTACACATACTGCTTTTCCGTTTGGTGCCTTATCGATCTTCTCACCGCTTTGTTTTCAGCATTTTGCAAGACCCCCCCCATTCATTGAAAATGAATCAACATGCAGAGACAGCTAAAGAATTAGCTTAGCTTCCGTTGAGGAGTCCACTCTTAATGGCAAACTCGCCAACGTCTGTTGCCAAACGGAGGGAAAGCTCCTGACATGTTGTGATGCGCTGCTGCTGTTTCCTTCCCTCCTCGTGGGGCTTTTATTGCATCTGTGACAGCGAGAGTAAAATGTAGCCGCGCTTTGGATCTTTCCCTTCTCTCGGCCACGATGAGTGTCTCACGCTGCACTGAGCTGAAGGGCGTGTGTGTGTGTGTGTGTGTGTGTGTGTGTGTGTGTCAGAGTAACAGACACAAGGTTTTCAGCCCTGTTATTCTCCACCCACAGATCTCCCTCCTTAACTGCTTAAGTACCGACAGCAGAAGCGTTAAACCCCGGACCTTAGGAATAGGAACAAAAGCGTTCAGATCACCCATCATGTATAATATCAGCCGAGTACTCCGCCTCGCCTCACACAGTAACCGTGGCACCGGCGCAATGATCTCCACTACATCCTCCCCGTGGATAGTCACACAATGCCGAGTAGATATTATTCCAGTGCTGCTGGAGTTTTGAGGGAAATCACGGCCGTGAGCGGGTATCGGTTGGGGTGGGGTGGAGATTGGGTGGAGATTGGGGTGGTGGGGTGGGGGTCGCTTATGGCTGCGGTGCAGGATGGAGGGCGGGGAGAGGACATGCAAGGTCCTCTGTCTTGCTCAGAGATGTGAGGATGATTTAGGAGGCCTGTCTTTGCCAGGGTGTCGAGAGAGGGAGCCGGGCTGAGCAATCCTATTACTCTTCGATGACCCTGCCTTAATGCACGCGCACACACACACACACACACACACTCTTCCCAGTGCCTTGAAGGCTCACGCAGTGTTCAGGAAGCCACCACCCTACTTAAGGACCACACTGTAGTCAAAGCCCATCTGGCAAGTTACAAACCTAAATACAATCATTTCGTCTTAAATGCGCTTCTCATACTACAATTATTATAGAACAGCTATTGGACGGATTCCCATTGAATCTGGTGAAGTCCTCCAAGTTCCCCGCAGGTGAAATCTCCTCACTTTTACATAATGTGCCGTCATCACCTCAATTCTTCCAGTGCTTCGCTTTATCACCAAATCAACTCCTGCAGAAGTCATGACATTGGTGTCAGGCTCCGCTGGGTTTAGTGCTAATTAGCGAACGTTAGCATGCAAACGCACTCAGCTAAGATGGGGAACATTATGCTAGCTAAATAGCAGCATGGGGGTAGTGCACATGTTAGCATGCTGAGCATTAGCTGTTAGCATAGATTCTATAGTAGTAGTAGTAGTTGTAGTAGTAGTAGTAGTAATATAGTAATAATAGGTGTAGTAGCCATTGATATGCAGTGGAAAAATGTGACCGTCATTAGCGGGTGTTTTATTTTTACATGTGACATTGCAACTTCCCGTATGTTGTTTGTCTTGGCGGATGCTCTTGAGTAGGGATGCTGGATTAGCAACTTCCTTTTCTAATTCTTCAGTTGTCACACTGCACTGACAAAACTGTGTGAAAGGAAACCCCGACACAGCGCTCTGATGCACCCAAACGTCTTTCTGCTGTTTCTTTACAGACGAGGCTAAAAGGAATAATAAAAACGCCATCATCATAAATCCCTTTAAGTACCCGAGTAGAAGTAGTCTTGCAAACGGTACTTTAGTCTCTCCCCACCTGCTTCTGCACACGAGGCCGTAGCATCGGGCCTCAGCAGATCAAGACTGCGGAAAGACTCGTTAACTTTCATGATTTGATCTCACAAGACACGTACGAAGAGATACTTTTTCAATTAATATGCAGGCAGTTTTCCCTGTGGTTTCTGTTCATGGCAATAATCATAGTTTTTCTGTGGCCTCATCTGCTGTTTTACAAAAACCTTCCCGTGATTCAGCCGCTGTGGTTCTAAAATGTTCACAGGCTCACTCAATCAAAAGTGACCATCCACTTATTAGAGTGGCTGAGTTTCGGCCCTGATCCCTCAGTTCAAACAAACACGTTTAGGAAAGAAGCATCTGGTTGGGTTCTGCATCCTTCAAACGAATGGTGACTAAAGCCCAGAAGCCTCCAACCAGAGGACATTTGTGCTGATCTTATTGGCAAAATAAATAAATCTCCACCGCTCAAAGCAAAGAGCAGCTACGAGTTCACTTCCTTAAATCTTTTTTAGATTCTCAACCGCTTTTTTCGCTTCCTGGAGTGGATATTAAGAGCTGTATAGAACTCACACTTTGAACTCTCGCATATGGACTTGTTAACCTGGTTCTGCACGCTCAGGAACAAGCGTGCTCACCGTCACTGCCCACGCTGGCTCACGCTGCACGCTATATGAAGAAAAATGAGATGTCGATAAGTTGTTTGGTAGCGGAGGGTTAATTATATTCTTATGCGATGAGCTTATCGCAAATGTTGATATTGTGATTGCAGTGACAGTATGATTTATCCTTCAGCTTAAGGTCCATTGTGCATCACAGTTATAGGTGGACCAGGTCTACTGAACAATTTCAGACCAAATAGGCTTTTACACACAGTTGGAAATTATTTTTTTCATTAAATTGATTTGCATAATTCCTTTTTAACCGCAGTTTTTTTTTAATTATAAATACTCGTACCAATATTACGTGATTAATAAGACTGCTTATAGCTTAGGCAGTACAACAATTTTGCCAGACGCTGCTGAGCTCAATAGGATCCAGGAAATTGGTCCTCTGCAAAGATTCATCAAAATGTTTTGCACCCGTAGCCGACTCGCGTCGCTGCCTGTATGAGAAGCACTCCTTGTTTTTTTTCATAGGTCCCCCTGCTGTATTATGTAACTTTCGAAAGAGTTGATGACTTCATATTTCTCTTAGATGTGATGCATGTGAGTAACAAAAACACAACGACTGAACGCCTGCTTGGTCTGGTAGGACCAGTAGCGTGTGGCGGCTAATGCTAGCAAGCTTTCAGGTCTTATGCTACAGACTGCAGTTTGCTGACTCCATGACACCACTGACCTTGAGCAACTGTCACAATGATGACGGACAGAACGCGTATTTTTACCACTTTTATAGCTTGCTTTTTGTTTTGCGAGGGAGGCATCATCTCCATGGAGCTTTGAATAAGATATTGCCAAATGCAAGAGTAACCCCTTGACCACCTTATACAAGTGATATTTAGGGACACACCATAGAAATGTTTAAATGCCGCTCATGTTTAAATGCAGCAGTCGTAGCATATTTATGGAAATATCTTTCTACGACTGCCAAGACAAACCGGCTCCATGTGCGAGCAAATGTACAAACCCAAACCTGTGTCTCTTCAGTAATTAGTGTGATATCTTTTTTACATTGACGGCCGAATAAAAGCGCGCAGCCAGCTCCCGGAGCCCAAGCAGGACGTAGCACTTGGCTCATTTTGCCCTTAAATAGAGCTAACAAGGTCCGCCGGGATCAAGCCGGCACAGAAAATGGTGTCAGTTTAGGATAGTTAGGGAGGGTTGGTAATGCTCGCAGGAATGTCCCAGTGGCTCAGCGCTCTTGTTTATCCACGGTGGCGCTGATAAGAGCTGAACTGGACTCGTAGACCCATGAGCATTCTCTCTTTGCCTCTTTAAAGAAAATGTCTTTTAATGGACTCGCGTCCCAAAGTCGTTACCGCTTCATCCGCTAATAGATTCTCTTTGAAGCGTTCTTTTTCCTCTGCAAGTTATTGTCCCGGTTATCAGTATGCGTGCTGAGTCTTAAGTCTTAAGTAGTGATTAGCCCATACTTTTGACTTTAGTATATTATAGAAAAACAAACGGGCAAAGAACCTTGCACTTCCTCTTCTGTCGGTCTCTTTGAGCTCGTCGCAGACAGCAGTTAGACATCTGCATCGGATTTGGCTTCCCTCAGAGCTGTGATCTTTTTGGGTTCCTTGAAGCCACAATCCTCCCGGCACACCCAGACATGCATTTGTCAGATACTTTCCCCCGAGCTCATTGCCAGGGAAATGGGTCAGTGGGATGTAAATTGAGTTCAGTGCATGTAAGAGGGCTGCTGCCAGGCAGAAGGTGGTGGGAATGTGAAAAAAGGCCTTTGAAACTTGAAGCATAATGGCTACAGTTGAGGTTACGGTGGTCCTGGGTTAACTAGTAGTTCATGCTGGGCAGAAATAAGCACTCTAGAGCAGTAGGTCCCCAACATCAGATCAGCTGAACATCACCATCCCCACATTTTCAAAATGTCATCATTTGAATAGATTTCTTGATTTAATATAAAATGAAGACCAATTGTGTCACTGTTCTGGCAGGAATTGGACATTTAAACCCTTTATCTGTTACTTTTAGTTAAATATCTCCACCATTTATTTATTACTTATAGTTATACCATTCAATTTTATTCAACAACACAATATTAACCTCTTGGGAAGGAACCCCTCCCTCTGAAGGCTCTTGATCACAACGTGCTCCAGTTAGGCGGCTCCGTGGCTGGCGGTAGAAGTCCACGGTGGTTCTTTGGCATCTACCAGCGTGAATGTCTGCAGGTGGATGAAGGTGGAGCGAGGCGGTGCCGACAAACAGAATGGAGCTCAGCTGACTCTCTCAGTGTAATTAAAGTCGGCTCTAAAAAAAGAATGTGGGTGCAAGGCTGCCGCAGTGGCTTATCCGTGTCTCCCCGCGTCGCCTCTTCTCCTGAGTGCACCATCTGTTTTTGCATTGAGCTCGTCTGAACTGTGACACTGAGTTTGAATAAGCTCGTGTGCTTCTGCTCCCACTCAGCAGTTCACACCGCTGCTTGCGGAAGCCTTTTTCCTTTTTTTGTTTAGCTTTTGGTGTGTTAAACTGCAGCAACACTTTTAAACCAATACAGACGGCTATTGTCTTATTAAAATATCAATATTCACTGCTGCTCTTTATTTTCACCGAGACCCATTAAACTTCAATTACATATCATTTGAATCCCTTCAGGGGTCTTTTTTAACTAAATAAAAATCACTTCCTAATTAGATTATATTGAGAAAAATCGTTTGTTGTGTCACCGGGTGAAGTTAATTGCTGGATTGTAGGGGAAATGGTAACAGACTGCTGCACGGAGCTACTGTTCCCCCCCCTGCAGGGAAGTTGGACGGTGTCCATGTGAACCTGCTGACTGGAACAAACATGCAGAGGAGAAGCGGTGCTCTTCTTTCAGCAGGGGACGAGGAGCTTTTGGATCCAGGAGCTTTGTTGCTTTTTACAAAAACAATCCTGTTTAAAGAGCCATTGTGCCGCACAATGAGCGAGGACGTGGCACAGCGACCCCCTCAGCGGCTCCTTTAAAGGCCTGACGCATTTTGGATTTCTGGATGTTGGTTGAACTCATTGTTACATGAATGGACACAGAGATCCTAAACCTCACTGATTCAAGATAATTATGATGAATAGACAATGATAATAATGAGTAACAACAATGACTTGGGTCTTAACGCTTGGTTTCGTTTCACAGCATAAAACCCTAAACCCTTTTTTCTTAATGTAAGGTCTTCACGGTGAAAGATATATTCATATTTTCTCTCAACTAGAAGGATATCTGTGTTTACAGCGTCCTAAAGTACTTAGTGTTTTGAGATGTCTGACACCGGACCCCCCCCCCCTTCAAAAAATGTAACTGATGAATTTCAAACTGGAAAATTAAACAATCACACCTCCACAAAGGAGCTTTGCAAATGTACGGATTGAGCAACCAAACGAACAAGAGATCCCCAGATTCTCCATTTTCAGTGATTAAAATGACCTACTGTATAAAACAGTATAAACAAACAAGCACTTTTCTGTTGGTGTTGCAGTTTGTCAAAGGTCTCTTTGACCTCTGGAGTTCCTCAGGGTTCACAACTCGAGCCGCTGCGGCTTTTGATGTACCCTCCACATTCAAGCCTTCCACAACACAGATCAGTATTTCAATCCGTCCTGTCAAAATAGGGCAAATTGATGAAACAATGAATGTTCCACAATGTTTACTGAACCCTTGAAATACCAATAAATCATCATCAAAGACACAGTCCCCTCTGGAGAGTTAAGCACAGCAGCAAACGCACACTGCTGCATGGACCCAGGTGTTAAAAAACAAACAATAACAAGAGTAGCGTACACTTTATTCTGTACAACAGCGTCAAGCCAGATTACTCACATGATATCACAGTAATTGGACTATTCTCACAATGACTATGTGTTTTAGAATGTATTTTTCTCTATTAATAATATTTTACCATTTTGATGTATTGCATGCTGGGCTCAGTCATACATTTTTATATGCACATCCACGGTTGGATGTAATATTTTTACATCATTACTTGAGTTATTTTTCACTCATGCAGCTACAACATACTCATGACCTATGGTGGCTCATTAAATCAACCTTCTTTTCATTCCATTTTTTTGAATAAAAATGATCAAGCTGATTAAATTCTGCTCTTTCTTTTGGTCAATTCTAAATGATAAGACACCTTGTGCGTGAATAGAAGTTGTCAGTGCAGAAAGACGAGGTCCATCATTGGGCCTTGTCTTTTCTTCAAGCTTAGTGTAGTGAGGACATAACAAATGAACACAAGACAACTTTCTATGATCACAAACGTATTATATAGCATATATCGTGCAACTGCGTCTTTCTAATTTATCTTCATATTGTTGCACATGCTTCTAGTCGTCAGCAGAGAACAGATGGTGAAATGAGCCAATCCTTCATAAGTGGACACTTTCCAGAAATTACTCTTCGCCCGTAGAGCTTAACGTATCCATAACGGAAATTCTAAATATATTCCATACGGAGAGAGTTATTATTCAGATGGCATTGTCAGCAGAGTAAAACAGCCCTGAAGCTATTGTGGTGAGCAATGTTGCGTGCACATTTTCCACAATGTGGTCATGATTGTTAATGTTGCGTTTCCGCTTTGTGATTGTAGCGTGTCTACTATATATTATTCCCGCTGCACCGCCTGTTATTGCAATGCACACGGAGAACACAGTGGTTTGAAAGGAGCAAGGAGCAGACTCCTCGCCCGGGTCTGTTGGCCCCGGTCTGTCGGCCTGGGTCTGTTGGCCCCGGTCTGTCACGTTTGCGGACATTAGACTCGAGCAGGGATACTACGCACATATGCTCTGCCCAGTTTGACCATATGCCCGTTGCGCCGCTGCCGTTTCCGAAACAAACTGCTTCGTTTTTGTAGAACAAGTGTGTCTGGCATGCCTGTTTCGAGTAGCATTAATGTGGACAGTCGCCCCATTTCAAGCGCAGCCTTTTGAGGCAGAGGTCAAAAGGAAAATTCACTTTGAATCTGAATTTACGTTGTTTCATTGTCATGGTTCTAACCCGCTCAGTCATGATCGGTGTAGACGTTCTATGTTCTGGAGATCATAGCGTGAAGACACAAGGGTGAGGCAGAAGGACACAAGTCAGTCATCTACCCGTACCTTTAGGGCATCTCTTGTTTTGTCCACATCTGTCAAATCATTGGTTTTTTGTCATTAAGCTGGTGAACTAATATATAAAACATCCAGTCCTACCTAGTTTTGTATGGCAGTAGCTTTAAGCTCTGAGTCTCAAAATGTCCCGATACAGTGTCCTTGTGCTTGTTATATGCATTATTCAATGTCGATGGATCAGCTCCACTGTTTCCCCCAGAAGAGCTGCTAGTGGAGTCTGTCTCAGAATAACATACAAGCTCTAATGTTAAATGGTGGATTTTGTCCCAAAAATTGCAATGATTTGGTTCTTGGCAAGCAAAAAAAATCATATTGTTCAAATTGAGATATTGGGGAAAAGCTCAAATCTGTAGAATCCGTCTCGGACAACACTTGAACAATACCGGTTTGTGTACTGCAGCCTTCTGAACCTCCGTGGTTCAGCCCTCCCCAGGCAGCCCACAAATGCTTTACATGGCAGCCTGACTATTTTCCATCTCAATGCTACACATTCCCATCCCACTATCACGCAAAGCTGTTTTATATCAAATGCAACCCTGAAATTGAGTATGCATGAGCTCTGCACGGGCGGCCGAACACTTGGCAGAAAATCCTCCTTCTGAAAGGACGCTATGAGTGTCCCATGGCTGCATGCACAAACGCCCAGCCCTCTGCTCCTCGCTGCTGGATAGTGTGCCGAGGGAAATGCTCCTTCAGGGTGTCGATACCGGGTCGGCCAGTAGGGGGCACTGTGACTGTGTGGCAGCCCCGCGCCTGTTGAATTCCTCCTGCAGCAGCCTCGGCTGCATTATATCTGCCTCCTCTCAGGAGCTTTCACGGCTGGGAGAAAATCACTGTGTTTGCTGATGATAATGCAATTAATTAAAGAGCCAATCATTTTAGCCCCGCATGTCTAAATTTGAATGGAACTCGTGACACATTGCTGCGAGTTGTACATGCCGACGCTGGCCTGTGTCTCTGCACATCATCAATTAACTTATTTTGTCGTTTTGCTCTATATGACCACTGTATTGCAAACCAGGTCTCCTTACGTATTTTGATATCCAAGGTGCTGAATAACAAGACAGCGGGCGACACAAACAAACAAACCCTCCCCTTCGTGTCTCTCTGCAAAGCTACTTCGGACTTTCTTTCTGACAATCTATTTCTCTATTCCTCCGTGTTGGTGAGGCTTAATGCATGTGTGTGTGTGTGTGTGTGTGTGTGCGCGCGTAGGCTACTGTGGCAGCTCTGTAGTTGACATTCCGTGCCAGATAAAAGGCCTCTGCTGCCATCCGTTTTTCCGGGGAGTTACGGGGATGATCACGCGATGCACCAGCTTGCCGTGGAGGGAGAAATAGATGTGGAAGACAGAGATAGACGAGGAGGCAAACATTGAAAGAGGAAGGCGGGGACCCGGATCCCCTACTGCAATCCACGTGCTCCTGTACAAGATGGTTAGCATGAAACAGGTGTGCACGTGTCAGGCAGTGTGTGTGTGTGTGTGTGTGTGGACAAAGGGGACACGGGCGTGAGATCCAGTCTAGCTGCAACGCTTCTCTGATGTCAGAGGAGACGGAGAAGGAGGGAGGCAGAAAAGAGGGGGGGAGTGAGAGATAATCAGACTGTAGGGGGAGAGAGAGAGAGAGAGAGAACCGTGGGGAGTCGTAATACCATCAGCAGGAAATGCTGCCGGGGGTTTTCTATTTTTCTTTCCTCACAGCCAGCGGAAAGGGGAAAAACCCCATCATGTCAGGTACACTCGTACAGCCTAAAATATGAACTTGGATGTGTGCGCGATTTTTCTTTCGCTCGGTCCACAGGGATCCGATGTGCTCTCCAGTGAAGCAAAGTGTAGGCTGTTTGTAAACCACGCACATTCAAATCTCCAGACGGACGGTGCCGCAGTGTAAAACTGTGTAATGTGTCTGACTGGCTGATTATCTACGAGCTAAAAATACCCACCGTCGCTCACTGTATTTACTTTGAGAAATTACCATTTGCTCCAAGAACAGCATGCAATGTGGACGCAGGGGATGTGCAGCAGCCGCGGGCAGGTAAGTGGGGGCGGTGGATTCGCTGTCGTGTGCGCGTGCATGCGGCAGCAGCCACTTCCTGATGTTTGGGTTGCGAATCTGTGGTTCGTCAATCGGGGATCATAGTGCCTGTTGCCCTGGCAACTCCACCGTCGTCGGCTCATTTGTACCGAGTCTGTGAGAGGCGTTTCTGAAAGGCACTTTCCATCAGCTGTGAATATTGGCAGCGGGAATAAAAATAGGCCTGGAGAGGGAATGAGTAGGTCACAGTTGCTCTAAATAAAATGAAAACCTTCTCCACGCAAATACGGGCCTGACGACACAGGAGGAAAACCCAAATATGGGTTTCGCCCGAAGTGACGCAGCTCAGTCGGCCTCCGTCATTTGTGAAGTGGTTACCGTCACTACGCCTGTCGAGCTTTGCCTCCTCCACCGACATGCAGGTTACTGGCGTGTTCACCACTTCCTCAGTAACTTTGGAAGTAGATCTCTGATGTCAGACAAAGGGAAGCAGAAGCAGCTTCTCATTTACGGCTCGCTACAGAGTTTTGCAGTGCCGCCGCCACCCCCGAAAGATAAACTTTGCAATTAGCCGCACAACTTGTCGGTGTAGCAAAAGGTGAAATACCTCCAAACCAATCTGCCCAATATGAGGCTACGTTGTTACCACTCGTACTACAAGATTCAAACCTTTATTTTGTCCTAAAAGTGGTTTGATTACATCTCGCTCTGTATGCTATGCTGTTCAAATGGTTTGTTAAGTCTTTTTTCCTATTGATATTACAAACAGGGCTTTTAAGGTGAATAGTCCAGCTAGTGCCCGGTGAACGTGACATTATATGAATTGTAGCTTTCATTTGCTCAGATCAGCTTAAACGCTGATATCCAGGAGCAGCTTCTTCACAATATTAATACTACTCAATGATTAAGAAACACTCACTTACTCACTGTAAGCTAGTTAGCTGGGCTGCTAACACTATTGCTAATGTTAGCCGTCAAACGTATAGCAGACTCACATTTTAATCACTTTCAGTCTTGTATTGTCGGTTGCTGAGAGGACCGTTCAGGTAATTTGAGACCATTTCCAGGTGTGATATGACTAAAACAATAGCACAAATCTTTCTTTGGGTAATTTATCATTATAAAAGCAATATATTTTTGCATTTCAGTTGGTCTTATTTTTGTTTCAAAGGAAAATTAGACAGATTTACGGCTCTATGTTCTTTTCCTCTGGCGGTGTTGGTAATTTGCTTACTCGTCTTGGCTCAGCAATAATGAATGAATTCAGGGAATAAGAAACGACTGAAATATGCTGTTGATCATTCTGGTAGAGGAAGTTAATGGGAAATCTCAAGTTTCAAGGCTCAATGTGTCTATCGATGTCCTTTCTAATAAATTCATGCGTCAATAGGAGATGATGATGCAATTGTCATACTTACATTTTTTTGTTGCAAAGGCCACGTTTTACCTAAATCCAAAAAATACTCACATTGAGATACCTGAAGAATTAAGACTTGCCTGGAATAACAAGATTTGAAAGGGGACGACAACCTCTCTGTGACAACGCTGAATGAATGGAATCAGTGAGAATGATTGTGTGAAGGAAATAGTCACGCAACAATTTCCACAGCTGAGTTCAGCTTGGCGGTAAACGCGGTTGCAGCATTTTCCCCAGCTGTACAGCTCCTTGTATTTTCAGTGAGACGTAAGCTTGGTGGAATGTGAAGCAGAGAATACCTTCATGATCCGAGGTGCCACCTGCCCACCGGGCCGATCTAACCATTCCTACCCGTCCACACCCCAAGGGCACAAACACCAGGAGCGAGTTGGGTTTAGATGGACAAAACTCCTGATTAAAGGAGACGTATCATCTTCATTTTATGACTTTTCTCGTCTTGTCTGTGTGAATATCCCTGTATTCAACTTCTGTCTGAATCGTGCCATTTCAGTGCTTGTCTCTTTAAGCCCCCCTCTCCCTCCCAAACCAGACCAATCTTTGCACAAGTGCAGCGTTATATCGGCCCAGGTTGAGAAAACAGTCAATTTCACAATGATTTGCAGAAATCCACAGCATTTTCCCATTTCATGCCAGGACATCTTTATATATGAAATGAATCCATCTGGTCCTTGTGTCTTCTCAGCCTGTGACGCCATGTAGAGAATTTTGCGAAGCTGCGCAGGCGACTACGGCGCATTTTTTAAGGGGTTGAGTGCTTCGGCCTGTTGGGGGGGGGCAAGGCCGCTTGGTCTGAGGACGTCTGCAAACATGTTTTAATTAGAATTAAAAACACGCGTGTTGTTTTCCTCCAGTGTTTGGGCGTTGCCAGACAACCAAACATTAACCTTTCAAAGTGGAATCTTCATAATATGTCCCCTTTAAGGGACAACCTGCTCTATCTTCTGAGCCCCTGTGGTCCATAAGATACATGTACAATGGACTGGGACTATGAATTAACTAATGAAACGTTTTTCATGTGTGGGTAATTTGTGTCCGGTCTGCCCGGTGAGACAGGCCCCTCTCTGCGGGTCTGAGGTCAAATAGCTGGCTTAATTAAAATCAACTCAATGTTTATTCTATAACAAAACCCAAAATAACATCCAGTGCAGTCAGTGTCACAAACACAAATATTCAATTGAAAAGACCCTCAACGGGATTGAACCTGACGGTCTGGTCTCCATGCCTGACCCGAAGCCAAATTGACTTCCAAATCTTTCAAAGTCCTGCGTTTACATTTCTGAGTCATTTGGTCCATACATTATTATTTTTTAGACATGCCATCTGGCCTTTGTCTAAATGCAAAAAGTGGTGAGAAATTCCCAGTAGCAACGCTCAAAAGCGGCCGACAAAACGCCTGCCGGTCGTGTTCACCAACCGCCACGTGACAGTTTTACGTTGGCATACACAGCGGCACAGACACACAAAAACACACAGAACGCTGGGTGAGAAAATAAATAAATAAGCCACATTATTTCTCACAACTGTAAGGGGCTGATGACAACCAGCGGTGCGACTCAGCACACTGCCACAGAAAGGAGCGAAGCAGCTTATGTTAACTAGTATAATGCATATATGTTATAGATTGTATAATAGATATTGTGGCCCAATCCCGATGTCCCTCCTAAAACCGAACCCTGAACCCTCAGGCACTTAACTGACGTCAGCTGTAAGTGGTGGGAGTGAGAGTATCTGAGGGTTTAAAATGCTCTAAATATGAATGAAACAGCACTTTGCGGTCACGTCCCCTCGGCGTATATGACGCACAATTGAGCGTATTCCTTTTGCACATTTTACTGTGCGATTTGATTGTTTTCCAGGCTCTTTGCTGGAGGTAGAACCGATACTTCTGCACATTTGTGGCTTTAATGTACTGCAATGCACTCGAAAGGCACAGGGGACTTTATTGGCTTGTTGTAATGCAGTTACTCTACTTTTGCGCAGAGTAGAAATTGCCGCTGAGATGCTCGACATGGCAGCGTGTCGTTTACTTTGCCACGCCGGCGGTTGGCGGTGGCATGCAATTTCCCCCCGCGAAGACAGCCGGAGTGACTTCAAGTCTCCTTTGGACAAAACAATTTTCTATAATGAAGAAAACTGGGCACCCCTCTAATGTAGTACCTCTCCAAAGAGACCTCGGCGGTGGGGGGCGTGAGGCGCCTTGTATAGACGCCTCTAAATGACATAAGAAGTGGCTCCATTATAGATCTGTAAGTCAATGCGACCCCAGCTCAGCCTCTGACAAACACAAATTGGCAAGCCATTTGGCAGCCCCTTTTCCCCTCATTACATATGTATTTATTTCAGCAGCTCCTCTTTTCATGCTGTCTGCCCCTGTCAGAGGCTGTGCATTGGTGTGCATCAATAACGGGAACATCTCTAACTCGGTTGCTGATAGCAATACAGCAACCAGTCGGAGGGGGAGATGCAGACAGAGAGAGAGAGGGGAGAGAGAGACGCAAAAAGAAACCAGGTGGAGACAGCACCCAAGAGACAGACATATAGACACATGTATTAGTGAATCTGTGATTTCTGAGTAAAAATAAATTGTACTGTTGAAAAATCAAGTCCACTCGCCTGTGCTGGAATCCTAAATATCCGGCACACGAGGCGGCTGACTGTGCATCGCTTGTCGGCCTTATTGTGGACTACACGTCGCGCCTGTTTGAGGGGGATTAGTATGTTTAGAACGTCGCGGCTACGTGGCCCGGCCTGCGCGCTAATCATTGCTGAAAAGCCAATTCCAGGACAGCAGAGGGTTTATTCATGAACACATAAAATTGGAGACAAGGACAAGAACATGGGAAATAAAACATTATTTCCGGTTGAAAGTTGTAACTTCAAGGACTTCCCAGGACTTCAGGGTGTTTTTACACACAGGAGTTCTGGCTCTGAAGGCCGACGGTTCCTATTTTAAAATCCAGTCATTCCTGTTGAACATCTGAAACGTATAAACAGATGGATTTACTTAATTCAATATAAGACATTTCTTCTTCTATGAACACATAAAGCTGCTAATTTATTACCCGATAATTGTAATTTTACGATAATATGCTGCTCTGGAAGAGGACAATTGCACATCAAAATTCTCATCATAACATGTTGCATTTCCATATTGTAATTGCGTGAAATATAGTCTCTGATTTTAAAAGTCAGTGGTTTTCAAGAAGGATTCCAAGTGGCTCTTCAGCAGATATTGCTACTCAAAAGGGTTTATATTTCACCTGAATCAATGCACAATGCCGACCCAATGATGGTCACTGTAACAGAGGTGTTATCGACAGGTCAGGGGTCACAGTGGCTTAACCAAAGCCACATGTCAGAGGGAAAAAGCTTTCCTCTGCAAGACAAAAGGCTGGCTTTGAGACATCTTACATCCCTGTCTAATTAATGCCCCCCCCCCCCCCCCCTGTTGTAATAATTAACTGTGAAGGGCAATAAAAAAAGATGTGCTGCCGAGGCAAAGGGAGGAAGAAAAGAAGAGGGATCCAATTACAGGCTTTGAGCCGGTTTACCTACAGTTCTTAAATCTACGTCAATTACACTGTGTCTTAAAGACAGGTGGCAAAATCCTGCCATACTGAATGTGCCATTTTATATTTAAACTGTATTTTGAAGACAGCTATTCTTTTTCTTCTCTTGATTTTCAAAATGACAAGAAACCCACGCTTTTTTGTCTAACTCCACAGTTAGATAAAAAACAAAACAACAACAACAACGTGAAAAGCCGGTAAACACTGTCAGAATCAAACTGAAGATGACGCACCAAAAGAGAAGAGTACAAAAAAGTTCATCTGAATACCGAGCGAGGAATTCAATTAGCGAGCCGCGTGCGAGTGGGCGGCGTGTTTACCATCGACCTCTGCGCGCGCGTGGGTTTGTGTTCACAAAGAGAAGGCGCAGGTACGGCCGCTTTCTTTATTTCACTTATGAATAAACGTTCATCCATGAAAGTTAAAGGATTCAAAACACTGACACTCAATGAATACCAACAGAGTGAAAAGCCATCAGCGAGTGTCTTTACCGCGTTACTGCGCACGCGTCTGACGTATCGGAAGCGTCCGTATACATAAAGAGCGGGAACCGCGACCAAACGTCATTAAATGTGACCTCTGGAATTCACAGGCGGAGCGTCCCGCCGCAAGCGCTCCCTCTGAGCTAATGAGGAACGGCGCCGGCTATTTCCCTCCTCGCCGCGTTCAAAGTGCTTTCCCAACCTCACCTCTCACCTTTTACCGGAGCTTTAGCCAATTAGCACGGAGAACGCCGTTAATATTTCATATCCCGTTCCCGGAGAGGAATCCGCGCCGCGTGTCCGTCCCTCCGGCGCCTCAGCGGCCACGGGCCCCCCTTTGGAGGCGAGGAGGACATTCCTGGGGGTGATTTGGCTTTGATTGAGCGTGAGGCAAGCGGCAAACAGACAGACGAAGCAGCGGCACACGGACAACCGGGCTGAAGCGCTCAGACACGCCAGATGAGATGTGAAATAACCAAAACAAATACGATCCCAGCGTGAAAAAACGTTTGCGGGGCTTAAATCAAACGTGGTAAACCGAGTGTAAAACGTCGCCACAGCGCAGAAACCCCCCGCAGCAGACCGACATCAGCTGCTAACTGGAACCAATCTGTGGTGTCTCTCAACGCACCGACCAGCGAGACGCAAATGGCGGCGGACCATCTGTTTGTCGGCGCGCTGCGCCCGCGGGCCGATGCTCTGTCCTCCCCGTTTAAAAAGGAGACCAGTCCAAAGCAAATATTTCCAAAACCCGAAGCGCGGGGGAGCTTTTAAAAAAAAGCCCAGAGGGACACGTCCCCTCTTCCCCGCGCGTCTGTCAGTGGCGTTTCAGCGATACGTCCTGAAGGGTTAGCTCCGTCGCATTTTGATGGCGTCCGATGCAGCGGCGGCTCTCGTGAGGCGCCGCTGCAAGCTTGATTAAACGGAAAAAGAAAAAAACGCAGCGAGGGACTCTAAATGTAAATTTCCGTTAAATTTCAATCATCATTTTGAAACCGGGCTGCTCAGCCGGTTGTTCCGCACTTCCCTTCCGTCCTTAGAGGGGCGTCGGCAGCTGCTTCACAGCCACCCGGCCTATTCAGGGCCGTCCTCTGGTGCCTTGTGCAGATATTTGGACCTAACAAGATGACAAATGGCAACACTGACGATGCTGGAGGAGCTCGGGTGCGTCCGTGATGCTTGGCCGCGTGGGTGAGATGTCAAACCGGCTTTTATGGACTGAACTGGAAATGCCATCAGAAAAAGAGAGGCGGGTGGTTGCGAACACACCAGCATACCAGTAGAGCGCCGTGTTCAGTGGAGGCCGCGGCACATGAAAGAGAGCGTTCACACCAAGTTGGCACGATGGAGGGAAAAACTCAATTTAAGTTCTCCTGCATTATGAGACATTATACTCGGACCGCGGCGGGCCTCCTCGCTGTCACAGAAATCGGGGATTACCGACAGTATTTCTTAGAATTTCTTAATCGTGGTGTGTTGGAATTTCCCCTTCGAAGGCTCCATGCAGGACGAGGTCGACCAGCAGATCACGTGACTGTGTGTCCCCTCGGCCCCCCATTGTCTCACAGGCAATTAGTCAATCCATAGTCCTAGTCCATTGTACATGTAGTTTATGGACCATAGGGCCACAGGGGCTCAGAAGATCGAGCGGGTTGTCCATTAAAGGGGACACATTATGAAGATTCCACTTTGAAAGGTCTTCTACACGTCCCCCATTGTCTCACAAGCAGTTCATGACTATCAGGGACGCTTTTATGATTCTGTTTCTTCACTAAATAACCAGTCTGAATAACCATCTAAATTGTTGTATTGAATGTGTTTTAATGTTATAGGATTATATGGCATGTGGCAATAACTGCAATGGCTCAGTATTGACAAGCTAACCGCAGGGGACACCGGGCGACTGACAGTTTGTGTTTATTTACCTATTCATACTCCCACAAACACCAGCGTGGCGGCGCGTTGAAGTCTGTTTTACCCTGAGCCTTTTTTTGTTTGTTGACAAATTAACGCTAACGCTAACGCTAAGCTTGTCACTGTCGCTTTTTCACACAGCCGTCCAATCCCGAAGGACGAAAGGAGGGACAAACAGGATATAGACCAGCCGCACACAGGTGATGATCAATGATGAAGGCATGCTGGCCGGGGGTCCATCCTCGCTCCCCAAGTGCTTCAGCCTTCCCTTCATGCGGACCCGGTGCAGAAATGTGTACATGCTCATATTCTGTATCACAGCAACCAAAGAGTCAGCTGAGAAAACCCCGCTGCGCCTCACCGCCTCCCTGAGTTCTGCATAACAAACAAGTATTTCATTTGCTTTTTGAAACTGTAAGTCTCTCGTTTTAAGAGCCAACAATATATCTTATTATAGCCTAATGATAAAGCCTATTTACATATGACTAAAATTAGGATTAATTAGTGCCACATTGCGCTGCTGAATCACTCATTATCACCGCTTAACCATGACAGCGCTAATTAGAGATAAAGGAGAAACCGAAGTGGGAATAACCAAAAGATAAACCATTAATATATACAGCAAATAAACTAAATTCATAGAAAGGACAAAGCAGAACTAAACACCTTTCTGTGTCCTAAATAATTAACTTGATGTTCATCAAACAAACCAATGACTAAACATCTCAATATGAAGTCCAATTCATTTGAATCAGCCAATTTAAAACATGACCTTTTTTGGAGTAATACGAAATTGTAGCCGTTTGCAGTTGGTCATCTGGCATTTCTTTCTACAATCTACTGTTGCCTGTCGGCGACCACAAGGTGGGACCGGCGCCTTCAGGATTCATACGGCACGTCAACAGAACTCTGCCTCCGGCGTCTTTCTTCGACGATCATCACTGCGTTTCCAATTCGGAAGCTCAGCAAAGTGCAGCTTGCTTAAGAAGTGTTGAAATAGTCAGTTTGTGACTTTTCATATTGGACACCAACCCTGTACAAATGGATTAATATTCAAATGAGCCTTGATTTGAACCAGTCTTTTATCCAATGAATCAGTCACTCTGTTCTATTTGATACATTTCCCACTCTGTGCGCATCCATCTTCCTTCGTGGCTTTCTTCTATGTTCACTCATTCTTTTCCTATTACCTCATACCTCTGAGCAATCCATATCTCCGCTTCCTCAAGGCTCATTCCGCTGACTTCGGGCCGTCTGGGCGCCTTCATCTCCATGTCCTCCGCCGTGACAGAAGTGGATCCAGCAGCTAAATCAATCAGGCATCAGAGCTCTCACCTGGATTCACCTGGGCGGGCTGATTGATGGAGACACTAGCTGCACCTGATATCCTCATATTTCGTCCATTTTGTGGACTCCCCCTGCTGAGCCTTCGCCGCTGCTCTCCCTGCGGAGTGTATTTGGGCTGAGGGGGTGATGGATGTTCGAGGCTTTTAACACGGAAGAGGGAGGGAGGCGCCGACGGACCAACAAGGGGGGAGGGGAGAGCAGGAGGCAAAAGAGGCACCGAGGAAGGAGTTGGGCGAGGAAGGGGAACGCCGGGATGCTGAGCCAGCTGTTTTTGTCTTGTTTTTTTTCTTTTTTCCTGCACATGTAGTTGTATTGTGTAATGCAAGGCTGGCCGGCATCCGCCTCCCCATCCCGTCCCATCGCTGCCACCCCCCCCACCCCTCAGGCTGATTAATAGTGAGAAGAGCCAGCTGCATTGCTCTCCCCACAGAGAGGTCAGGCATATGGCAGAGTGGGGAGCTCAGCCACAGAATTATCATATCAAACCTGGTTTCCCTCAAACACTCTGGGGAGCGAGAGGCGTAGACACGGATTCTGACGAGAGAGAGAAAAAAAAAAAAGTATTATGAAGATCAAGGTGCTCAAACCATGTCTGACCATCACTGTTATCTTTCAGATTATGGGGCTTCTATCCCTTTTCATCTTCTTCCCTATCTGTCCTCGCCCCGTCATGATGGACATTATGCAAGGAGCAGCAACGCCAATTTCCCAAATATTTAAGCGTGTAACCTCCGAGGAGATTTGTAGGAAGTATGCCAGTGATGGCTGTCGGTTAGAGAGACCAGTACAGGAGGCGCCCCCCCTTTTTATCTTTGAAGCAGCTTGTCTTGTCAAAGGTCGGCAGAGTTTCATTCTACGCTCATAATTGAGGCAGAAAGAATTCGATCCAGTTCTTAAACTACCGGACTGTTTAGTAGGCCAGAAAGGGATTTAGTATGTAACAATATGTGAAGTGTGAAATGCAGTATACCTGTATCTTTGCACTGCAGAGGCAGACAAACCTTCCCAAATGACAAAAACAATTGTGCAAAAAAGCAATTGTAGAGACTCAATAATTATCCTATTCAGGGAAAGTTACTGTGTTTCACATTCAAAGAACTCTCAATCCAGACCACTGCTTTTTATCCGTGTTTTCACACCAGAACACAACAAAGATCGGGGCATGTATGTCAATAGGCGACACGTAGGATTTATGATGCAAAAGGTTTTTATACTGATACCACATCGTCAGAGAGGAAAACAGTCACAAGGAGCTGCTGAAAGGCTGTAACCATCCAGCGTGTTTACCAACGCTGAACATCTCATTTTCCACGTGACCTCCTGGTCCCTCGTGGGGACTAAATTCTTAGACTGTTAGTCACGGCTGATAAAGGCCGAGTTTTCCATAAAATGAAATGACAACGCTGATGAAGAAGTTCATGAAGGAACCACGATGCTGATGCTGCACTTTGATCATCCAGCAAAGGAATGACTGCAGTTCTGTGCAAACATAAAGATTAACACAGCGTTATATACAGATATAGTAATAATGATAATAATTTATAGATATTAGGTTATATAGAATTCATCCCCAGCAGAGAATGCAGCTCATGAGCTTGCCTTGTTACTTCATTCCATCTTTGAATGTACTTTGCGGTGAAGAGGCCCCCCTCTCTAATTATTACCTCTTTATATATAAAATAAATATATATAACCCTCCCCCCTTTTTTTTTTTTTACAAATATTCATCTATAATTAGAAACAGGATCTGTAACAGTTGATTACACCTTTTATGAGTGGGGGCGGCTGGATACCAGAGCTCAGCGGCGTTGTTGAAAGCCGACTCCTCAAGTACCTGCCGGCTGAATGACAGCCGGCTGATTGGAGAGTCGTCTGTTGTCGCTGGGCCCCCTGGAGCTGCTCTGTTTGAGCCCGGCGAGGGGGTGGGGTGGGGGGGGGCGCTATTCTAAGGAGGTAGAAAATAGAAGCGGTGTTACAGGAGGACAACAAAGTAGCCCAAAAAATGACCAGGACAAGATAAGAGAGAGAGAGACGATGTAGCATTTCAGGGGGGGGGGGGGGGGGGTCTTCCTCGTCGCTCCGTGTTGGAAGAAACACACACTTCATGTTTCCGTTGGTTTGGGCATTTCTATTCCCCGGAGGTCTAATTTAGAACGAAGCGATCTGATTAGGCCGACTCCCCGGGAGTCGCTCTCTCGGGAGCCACCGCCGGGGGCATCACTTGAATCGGAATCAGGATGCAGAGACCAATTACGCATCTTAAAAAAAAAAAGAGGGGTGATGTTTGTCTATCCTTTTTTTTCTGGTGGTGATCCTCCACTGTGACACACGGCTCCTCAAAGAGACGTTTCATGTGAGCATTTCCTTCCAGCTCCCATTAATATGGGATAAGAACACATGGACTGTAGCCATTACCTGTTTGATGATTTAACCAGACTGTAGTGTAAATATCCAAATCTTTACTGTGTTTTCCTGTTAAGGAATATTGTTTATCATTTATTAAAACCAATTAGTTCTTGTAGTGCAAGACTACTCTGTACACATGATAATGTTCATGCAAACACGTTTTTGCATTTGCACGTTAAATGGTGTAATCTCATGTAATTATTTCCAGAATCACTTGTGATACTGCTTTTGCTGGTAGAACCTTTATACAGCATACATCATATCAGCATGTTCGACTTGCTTTAATATTTATTTACTGATGTTTTCATGTCATTAAGGCTACAGTTCATAAACGTGTAGTATACCTTCTGCTTTTTTCTGTATATCCTGACAAATAACAAATAAACTTAGGCAGAATAATAAACTTATATCATTTATAAAGTGTAGGGGTTACAGGTATTGGAACCCAAAAGCACGTGGAAGTGCGGGGACCTAAATAGTGATCTAATGAGGGAAGGGGCTGCAGGTGGGAAGGGCACGAGGACCAGCTGAAGAGAATGAGATGATTTCGTGTTGATGACAGGATCTGGAATGACAGTAGAGTTAATTGACAAGAAAGCAGGCAGGAGAAAAACTAATAAGATGGAGAATTCGTGACATAAAGTAGTGTGTATTTTTTCAAGAGCACATATCTGAAACTGAAATTGATCAAATGTGTGTTTCTTCAAAATGGCTGCTTTACCTATTCTGGATTTAGTGACACAGAAACAGCATTAAAAAGTTATTTTTTAATGTGGTCCCTCAGAAAAGACCACATTTATTTGTTATGTTGTGTTATTATATTGTGCATCAAGTATCATGAAGATTTTCTTGGTATTGGAAGGACGGGGCGATATGAGGCGAATCAAAGATTTAATTATCTTGATATTGATATTGGAACAATATTGTTTGGTTCACAACTGGTGCTCATATCCAATCGTTATCCAATTTTTTGGATTGATAATCTTCAGTGATGGGGATATGATATCAAAGTAGGTTGATGCAAATAATAGAACAGCTAGAACAATCAGAAAACCCCTAAAATTGCATATCTAATCCAACACTCAATACCAGGAAAAGACAACATTGGCATCATATTAGAATATCCAAAGTCTGGTCTCTCCTCGATATGTTTATGCAGTAATATTGATATATCGTCCAGCCCTATGGGTACTTTTATCGACCGCTGAATCTGGAAACCCCATTTCAATCCTTTATTGCTCTGTGCGTAATACATGAATTATCTTCGACTAGTAGAAGAACAAAAATTCCCATTTTGTTGCACTGACACGTTTAATCACACCTCGTTCTCGGTGTCCAAAGTGGGAATTATTTCCCAACCATTGCAGGAAAATTGTTTATATTACAGTTGTAAACTAGGTCATAATCTCAAGCCTACACCGGGCATTTCTGCCTCCCAGCTGTGCACTAAAGCTTTCAAAAAAAAGGTATCACATGGGAGCAGTGCAGTCAATGCAAATGTGTTTTTCCTTCCGCGCCTCGTGGGAGTATTTGTGTGTCGTCAGGTGACCTTAATGTCATCGCGCGCGGCTGAAGCGATGGTTCCCTACTGCGCAGACACAGAGCCAAGACCTGACGCCTGTTCACGAGCAACCAGCTGACAAGGACGCGACTTGAACACGCCGCGTGTGGGTTCTTGTAAACAAACAGGAGCCGGCGAATGGCACACTAAACCGGAGCCCTGCAGGCCGGAGTGATGGCACGTGTCCCGCTGTGTGCAGCCGCGCGGTGCATCTGCGCGTGATGGAGACGTCGACCGGGAGAGTGGCGGTCGATGCGGAGCCCTCATTAGTCTCCCGAGCTGAGCGGCCACGTGGTGCCGGCGCTTATCTACCTGTCCGTTTCCGGCCGCGGTTCCCGACTGTCACTCTGATACCCTGTTTATCACGTTACTGCCGAATCATTTAACTGAGTAACCGCTGTATCGCCGCAGCGAATCCTTCTTCTGACTTTGCGTGGTTATTTTGCACTTGGGGTTCTGTGGCTCTCTCACACACACACACACACACACACACACACGCACGTGTGTGCACGAGGGCCCTTTCACTTTTCCACCCGGTGTGGGAAAATAAATGAACAATTTCCCAAGCTGAAGTAGAAATACTCATAGAGGAAAATGAAATCCCATGCCCGGAGCTGATGGGATATTCATCCCTCCCGTTCCATCTACTGCTTTCTTCCCTCAGCAGTTGGCACATTTTCCCCTCAGTGGGATTCTCAGTCGCCCCGTGTGCGTCTATGCACAGTGCTCATAGCGCTTAGTTTTCTATTTTATTTAATTGATGCACCTCAGAACAAAGACAAATGTAAAGTGAAGCACAACACTGCAATCACAGCGCTTCTGCTCCAAACCAAAGCGGCACACGGGGGAGGGGGAGAAAAAAAAAGGTCTGCAAAACAAGAGGTTTTCTTAAATTTCCAAAAAAAGGGGGTGTGCTAATTGTTGACTGGAGGCGAAGGCGTCTCGGTCCTAATTGGTTCAGTCAGTTGGAGTCACGTAAACAGTTGCTCATCTCGTTAAGAGAGACACTCCTGCGCCGTTAGTCTGCTCACGATCGCCGATGGTCAATTGCAGATTCGATCCTCGCCCCTGGGGCGATCGCCTGCGAGTAATTACATCTCCGGCTAATTTATGGGCTGATGTCTGTTTTGTTTTTTTCGTCGTAGTCCATCATTGTTGTTTATTTCGGCGTCCACTTTTATTTTTTCATCTTTGAAGACGCTGACCGCTGTCATTACAAGCAGGTAGTTGAGCGGATGAAAACCCAATTCTTCTCTCCTCGGTGTCCTTATCGATGGAGAGCGGCATCGAGCGGCGCGCTGATGCTGAAGGAATTGGACAGCTGGAGGCGGGCGGTGTTTCAGCGGACGTTCAGGGCCCTCTGGACTCGGCCGGGCCGACTGTCAGAGGCCTAGTGATTCTGCTGCCAATCAATGAGTCCTTTAAGTAATGCATGGCTCCAGATGACATGTCCTGGACAGGGTCTCAGCAGGGTTCCTAATGAGAGCTGAGCATTGCTCCCAAAGGCCTGAAAACCACTTACTGACACCTGGGAAATGGAGGGGAAAAAAGTGATGTCTCACATAATGGAAGCATCTGTAAGACATCACATATTTCATTACTTTCCTGCCAGTAGGGTGAAACATCCGTCCTTGCCCCCAGGCCAGTGCAGAATAATTTATTCTTACTTGAAATCTTTAAATCGTTATTTTCTTTGCTGTGAAATGAAATTATCCACACAACCGTGAGCCAGTGTGTAACAATACAGATCCACCCCGACTTAAATAATGGACATGAGATATTCTCATTCATTACATTGAGTTTAATAGAACATTGGGCTGGAAATGGCTGTCATTAGCTTAGCTTTGGCGCTAGCTGCTAGCTAGCTACGGGGCTATGAGAGGAAAGGAAGGTGTCAATCCGCTTCAACACAATGCACAGCGGAGTTTAATGATACATAATGAGGAGGGGGGGTAAAGGTAAAGCCACGCAGCTGGTTGTGTGAAGGAACCGTCCATGAAGTTTTCATAACATACAGTACATGTATAAACAGAGCCGCTGGTTTGCTTAGATATTAAAAATATGTCATTATCATAATCTTTGTGTGATAGCATACATGATGTGTACTTTGGTTTTCATAGTCCTAATATATTGTCAACATATTTAAACCAGAAAATATATGGAATTTTTATTTACCCTGTTATTCAATACAGCAGTAGCAGTAGTTAGCGGCAGTATGTCAAGTTGGAGGTGGCATTGTCCCTGAAATGTTTTGTGACCCCAGAATGGTCCATTAGGTTCATAATGAGTCACACTGTGTTACTCACTTGACTATTATTAACATAAAAAATGATTTTTAAAAAAACAACATGACTATAATGAGTTAAAGCAATTTCACAGGTGTGTATTTTTATACTCCCCGTGCACATTATCCTGCCTAGAAATATTCCGCTCAGAAATACCATCCACATGCAATTACTCCATTAACTCTGAGGTAAGCTTACAATTGAACAAAAATGATACAAATTCCCCTTCTAATTTATATGCAAGGTTAGGCTTCTCTTGTCGTGCTCACAGTCAGATGTTTTCAATCTGTGATGTTTGCAGGATGTGATGGGCCGCGGGGACTCGCCTGTAGGTGTGTTTGGTTTCATTTCACATGGGGATTGTTGCTGCGGTTCGCTCATATACATATAAGTCTCCTAACGAACTCCAGCTCTCTAGCAAACCTCTATTTTGGTTGGAATTGCAATTTTGTCTCCCTAATCCCTAAAATAGCACATATAGATTAGATAGCCGTACTTTATCGTCCAATTGTGGTTAGGCCAACGTGCAGCGGGGGGCCGGCAACCCTCGAACTGTACTGCCTCAAGTACCGTATTGCTTTTATAATACAGTTACCAGCGTAATTATAAAAAGTAAATAGCTGCCTTTCAGTACAAAATAATTGCGGCCACCAAACGTTGTATATCTCTTTTCCGTACTCGTAAACAGCATTGGGTCCCGCACAACCTCACTCATTCACATCGCTCATGACGTCCACCTTAATTGTCCGTTTGCGAAAGCTTGCATTGCCTGAAACCGATGATTTATGGGTCTTAAAAGATGAAATCTCTAGTTTAAATGACCAGTGGACCAGTTGATTTTCTGATTTTTTTTTTTACGAGGGGCCAGATGAGTCCTCAAACATTTGAACCTGCTTTACAGAATTGAAAGGGAATTTATGCACTCGGTACGGATTTTGTGCTACATAGTTGGCATACAACGATTCACACAGGATTAAAAGAGGAAGCAGTGTTTTTCACTCCACTGGGTCTTTAATCCCACAAAACAAGCCAGCTTCATCTGAGCTTTGTTAAATAAATAAATAGCTGGACGAGAAGCCACTTTAAACTTCACACATTGAAGTTAAAAATAATGACGGCCTTGCAACTCTATAGGAGGCGCCGTGAGAAAACGTTCAACTCTTTACAGGAGGCCTGTGTGACCTGAACTAAAAGGCGAGTCAAAGCTACGGAATATAATTCTTAACCCAATGTGCAGGTTGTAGCACTGGTTGAAATAAAGGGAGCTTTATAAGAACCATCACATTCACCAATCGAAGAGTAAAAGCGATCCAGCGTGCCAAACTGGGCTCAGAGGATTCATTCAGATGTGGCCGTTTTGAATGACATCTGATCTGTTAACTCTGAGGAGAGAGGCGAGGTGGATACTAATGCAAAGCAAATCAGCGTATTTCTCAGTCAGAATAAATCTCTCTATAATGCGTTGTGCTGTCTGTCGCCTGTTAATCAATGTCCAGGATTCATTTGATGAATTGGGATGTTTTGAAAAGCGTCGAACCAAAAGCCTCCCGAAGCAGCGATGTGGTGCTGCTGCTGCATTCCTTCTGTCTCTCATTCAGGTCACACTGGATAACATCAATGCCCAAAAAGTGCATGCTGTTCTCCCTACAGTCTCTATGCATTCCCCCTTCTAACACCGCAGCAGAGCCGGCCTTTTATTCACCGCACACAACGGGATCTCTGTGTCCAATCTCTTCTGCAATTGAACTCTATTAATATCCTGTTGGCAGCTGTCTGTGAGGAGCTGTGATAATGTTCCTCTTTGTTGTAGTGACGGTTGGGTTTCATGGGTATGGAGACGTGCGGCGGCGGTTGTGCTTACACTTTGCTGTCGGAGGCCTTTGACTGATGCAGTGGCCCTCGTGGCTGCAGGGCCGACTGTCTCGCAGGGATCCGTTTGCATCACGGTTCCTTTGGCGTGATGTCTTTTTTTTTTTTCCTATCGTTTTCCCCTGGGCGGATTTTGTCGCAGTTAATCTTATGACAGCGACATGAAATAACATGCAATCACCATGCGAGGGGGGAGGGAAATGTCCTGCATGTAGTGAAGCGCATCTGGCTCATGCGCACGAACAACAACAAAAACTGGGAGGAAGTGTGCGAGAGGAGACGGTGACCTTGAGCCAAGCTCCAGAAGAAATGGCTGAACAGAGTCCCCCAAAGCGCCGAGTCGAATGTGGAGTCCTGTCAACATGAGCAATGTTGTCGTGCTGTTGTCTCGTAATGAAAGAAGCTATCGTTCTCCTGAGAGCATCAAAAGAAACGCTGCAGCCGAGCCCGGAGAAATGAACCGCTCAAAGGTTGCATTTCACAGCCATCCCTTTGCTCTCCTGTCTTAAAACAAAGCCAGTGGAAAGAGCGACGCACAGGACATCATGAGACAAGCAAGCTTTTTATTACAGTTGACTGTTAATGGGCAATTTATCTTTTACCTTTGCTCTGAACTACCTTCGGGCAGCACAGCCGTTCATTAAAGGCGGGGGCTGAGTGAGCGCTCAACATGACCGCGTTTAATTTAAGTGCATATGCATTTCACGCCAGTAAAATATCACAATTTACAGTTTAACTGCTCAAACGGCCGGGGTAAATCTGTCGTGAAAGCAATTGCTTGAAAACGTGTTAAAAAGAAAATCGGTGTATGAAAAAAGTAATGTTTATGATTGCAGAGTGTAATAGCGCTCCACTGAAGTGACAACAGCATGAGAGAAAATAACCCAAACTACTTTTGCGATGTAATTTTGCCATTAAAGAAACTAGCACAAATTGGACAGTAGGAGAAAACAGCAAACCTAAATACTAAAACTAGCGTTGAGAAACTCGCAAAAGTATGCTAGATTTGGAAAATGACCCAACCAAAAGGCTCACAATTATTTTACAATAAAAGTAGAAAAGAGCATTTAGCTCCAGTAACCTCAGAGCAACTGAGGACTCATCCGGTTGCCAAAGATCAATATCGAAGTCTAGGAAAAAAAATAACCGTACTTATCACCCTGAGTTCTCATTTTCATGGTCTCAATCTTTTTTCAATACAGCGTGATGTTCATTTAGAGTAAAATGCAGGGTTAGTCATCGCCAGCGGATCACTACACAGAACCTCTTCAGTCCTCCTCCACGCCGTGGACATAATCACTTCCGCTGATTGCGGAAAAAAGCAAGATGGCATGAGGCCGAGACGCAGGGAGGGGTTAAATGGCATAGAAATGTTTGGATCCCCTCCTCGCCATCCAAGACTGTGACAGTGACTTATGGTGACACCCCCCAGCCTGTTTTGCTTAGACAGTTAAATGACAAATGGTCCTGCCTGCCAGCCAACATCTGCTGTTCGTCTGCAGCCCACGCTGGTGCTGCCGGGGCGGCACCACGCAGACTGCTGGCCTTTAAAGCCAGCCTCCCACAGCTCAGTCACACAATTACAGCCAATCGGCGAGCAAACACCGTTATCAGAGCTCCTTCAGCCTCAATCACAGCCAATCCTTCATGTGTTTGCACTGCTGCAACCTGTGTTAAAAGAATTACTCGCCCATGGTTGTTTAAGTTGAATCAATTGGACTGTAAAGGGTCAGTAAACACAGGTGTTCTGTTGGTACACCCGGACCCACTTTAAAATATGTTTGAGTATTTGTAGTGTTTGGTGGTGCACGGTGCTGGCTACATCCAAATCTACAAACGTTTACTTCATGTAAAGCAGTAAATGTGTGATTTTTAAAGTAAAATATACCAATGCAAAGCTCGACATTATCCTTTGCTCGCCTCTCAAGCTCCAAACAATTTTAGTTCAAACAAACCCTTTAAAATGTGTTATTTGAACATGAATAGATACTGTTGATTAAAGTAGATGTTTTCACTGCAATGTAAAAGTTAAATAGAATGAAATAAAAGTGAAAACCTGTATATCTGTGTATTTATCAGTAGCTCTGGGTATCTATCAGCTCTACGCAGATACCATTACAACCTCCAAAGTCAATTTAAATAGATATCAGGTACCTTGTGAACATTTGCATGGTATGTTTTTAATACAAATAGATGACAATAATACATTAAATAACTTTTAGAAGGATTTATTGCCCAATTACACAAATTCCTTTTGATCTCAAATTCTTCAAAATTTATCATTTTTTAATAGACCCTTGATTTTGCAACTGAGACGAGTAAGTCTGGGTTTTGGCCACATACATAGAACATCTCAGCTATCTCAATGTTCGTTGTATCATGACAGTGTGACGTCTCGCCTGCGTGTGTGTGTGTGCGTTTCCCCCTGATTGCACTCCTCCTACTCACCTGCCTCCAATTGCCTCATCACCCCCCCTCATATATTTACTCCCCAGTGTTCCCTGCTGCAGATGTCAGGTTGTCGTTGTTCCTCCCCTTGTGTGTGGCTCGCGTGTCTCGCTAATGACTTTTCCTGATTTTTGCCCACTCCCAGTTGGAGTCGCTTTGAGTTCTTTTGGTTCATTACTTTTGGTGACCAGTAAAGAACAGTCTTTTTTTTCAACTTAACTCTCGTCTCGGTTGAGAGTCTCGGCCCTTGAGTCCTGACCCGGCCTCAGACGTTGGCAGAAATAAAAAATGTACTCGAGACGACAAATGTATTTCAATCCAAACAGTCATTAGTTCTAGTGGCAGCGTCCATTAAGGTACAGGATAACGAGCACTCAGATTAGTATATAATCACACTGTGGGGTAGACTGTACTCAATGCTTGGCTTAAAGCAGTCTAACAAGCACAACCTTGTTAGTGCATTTGTATCACCATTTAAATTTAATGCATCCATTTTAATGACTAGCAGTCTGGTCACATGAAAAACGCGTGGTGAGAGACTTTTGTCAGTGACGAAGCTGTGAGCATCTGGCCAGCACTCCAAATGGGTAGATGGAATCTTGAGTGATATCAGAGGGGAAACATGGGTTGTTGAAGCAGAACACGATGAAATGAAACAAAAACACAATTCTTGAAAAGTCTTGAAAGTGTGCAACAGAAGTAAGCTGAACTTGATATGGTTTTCGTTTTGACATCTCAATCATTCGTCTAAATTGTAAAGTAAAGCTTTCCATCTGGCCTTTGAGACCCTGTAGAGATGCCCTAATTACTCAAGTGCTCCAATGAGCTGTCTAATGCAGAATATAAATGGATGAGAAATGATTGCACCATTACTTTGGTGTGAAAAATAGCAGCAGTGCAACTTGGCGAGGAGAATGGAAATCGAAGACATTACACAAATGTGAAGATGAAGAGTACATTCTAGCACTTCAAATTAGCAAAACAAATGTACAAATTAGGGTGAAAAATATGTACATATTAGATAAAAACAGACTGGTGCCAGCATGTGGTTTTATTTCAAGTTCAGTCTTCTCTTCAAAAACTACTCATTAGGCTTTCCCTCACAGCTAATATTTGTCCTCTGTGGGTGGAATTAGATGTTAAGTCAAGGTTAAGTGGCAGAGTGTTTGCGCGGCATTGTGTTTGGACGCTCGGTAATGCACCGGTTCCTTGTGATTATGGGTAGAAGGAGAGGAGCAGCCATGTTTAGGGACTGTTATCTGCAGCCTCTTTTCGTTTCTGATGGTTTTATTATGCTCTCACCTTCATGGATCACACTCTCACAGGCACAAAGCCGCACATTGCTGCATACTTTATTATATTCCACCACAGAGGTTAAACATACAGCACGTGTTGCTGCCGTTGAGGAGCCTTAAGCAGTAGTTCTTTGTGGCTCCCCAAAAGCGGAAATAATCCCCAAATGATGTCCGTTCTGCTTGAAGCTGCTTTAAGCTCAATTGGGGGTTTAAAAGAGAAGAACGTCTCATATGAGGCGAACCCTTCCTGATGGATGAGTTTCAACTGGTGTGTTATATTATTGCCCATGATGACTATTCTTTACTATTAATTACCTTTTGCAAAGCCAGCCCAGGGCGGCACGGTGGCGTGGTGGTTAGCACTGTTGCCTCACAGCAAGAAGGTCCTGGGTTCGATTCCGCCCAGTGGCCTTTCTGTGTGGAGTCTGCATGTTCTCCCCGTGTCTGCGTGGGTTCTCTCCGGGTTCTCCGGCTTCCTCCCACAGTCCAAAGACATGCTCTGGGGATCAGGTTAATTGGTGACTCTAAATTGCCCGTAGATGTGTGAATGTGAGTGTGAATGGTTGTGTGTCTCTGTGTTGCCCTGCGATTGGCTGGCGACCAATCCAGGGTGTACCCTGTCTATCGCCCGAAGTTGGCTGGGATGGACTCCAGCCCCCCCGCGACCCTGTGTGCAGGATAAGCGGTTTGACAATGGATGGATGGATGGAAAGCCAGCCCATCGTTTTCATTTTGCTTTGTGATGTTTTGGCAAAGTAAAACATCATTTTACTTAAACTAGTCACTTAGAACATGGACTTGAATGTAATATCTATCCACAACATGTTATTTGGCTTCATAGTTCATTGATGGCCTCAGCAAATGCTCAAAAATCGTCAATGAGACCGGGGGGGATTTTATTCAAGAACAGTAAATGGCTCTTTATTCCAGCATAACTGCAGCGTAATCTGTGAGGATGATGATGCGTTTCCAGGCTCGATAGGATGATGTAATTCGTCCGGCTTGGTACGCGTCTATCCTAGCCATCTCTAACTCGCAATTCTATTCTCTCTAATGGCCACCAGGGGGCGACTCCTCTGGTTGCAAATAGAAACATGTCACGGGAGGACAAGGATTAGGACGAATGCAACCACAGGAGCCAGTATCGTAATTTGTTGCCCCATAAAATAAATCACAGTGCGAGTCCCGTGGCTCGACGGCAGAGGCAGTCAGGTCACCGTGCGAGTCCCGTGGCTCGACACCGGAGGTTGGTGGAGCAGAGGAACTCCACAGACGGAGAGAGCGACCAAGTCAGTAACGCACAAGGTCCGGCACCCAAGCCTGCAGGACCAGGGTTGAAACACAGCCATTGATGAGTCCTTATCGGTCTCAGCGGTCTACTGCTCGGGGTATTGCAGAGGTGGAGACTTCTGGAGGTGGGACCAAGAACAGGCAGAAGACAGAAGGGGTCAGACAAGGAGCCTGACAAAACCTCTAGAACTCATAGAGGGTGAATCTCTAAATGTGAAGAAAACATCTGCTGTATGAAGCCCAAATTGTGCTGAACAGAAAGGGGGCAGGCTCATGGGTTACGGCGTCCGTCTTGACTTTGGCCGGATTACTCCATCCCCAAATATCCCGTCATGAGCCAAACAGCAAAGATATCCACTGACGTGGTTCCACATGATTTCTGCACGATTATATCTTTTAGACCAGCGGTGGCCAGTAGGTTGATGGCGGTCGATCGCCAAGGCAGTGCCACTGGATCGCCTGCCATTGATTAAAAATGATCACTTTACGTCACGTGTGCATGGTCGACCGTGGGAGCTAACGGAGAACTAATGCTAACGCTAATTAGCAATCCTTGCTTACGACCGCTGCATTTCGAATGCGGCGGGCTGCTAGAGATTCACTCAGCCGTTCCTGCCTGATGTCTTGACACAGAATGTGCTTTTTACTATGCTGCAGAGTCTTGACCTAAAACAAACTCCCATTACACACACACAGTACTGCATTTACATTGGAAATTAAACTAAGTAGACCAATGTGAATTAATCTACATACCAAACGTCCATTTAAAATTATGTTCTCATTTGTATTTTGTGTTATGTAGATTTTTATATAAAAACTAAATTAGAGTGTATTTTGAACAGAGAAACGTATCGTATTAGGCTACTCATAATCAAGACCCGTGGCTTTTACTATTTGCACAAGTGAAATTGAGGTGTCAGGTACTGACGGGAGAAAGAGACCTTTTCCGAAACAGAGGATCATTGTTTTGGTGGCTAAAGGTTAGTGAAAAAAACGAAGGTGCAAAACCAAACAGGACCCTTTGAAAGCATCACAGAGGTGTCAGAGCGGTCGCAGTGGCAATGCCTTGAAAATAGAAGAGAAAGTCAGACCCTCTCTCAGAGAAAAAAGGGCCAGGGAAGGAAAAAAAAAGCATGAATTTTTCTCTTCCTTTTGTTTTATTTTCTCTTCCGTGCTGGGCTGAACGCCTCAGTCTGTTCAAGGCTACTGCTATTTTTCGCCTCGTTGACTCGTTAATGACGTGGTTACGACACGACTAGTTAGATGAACGCTGTGAGGCAGAAACTCAGCATCATCTGCAGCGAAGCAACATCGGTATTATGTTTTGCGTTTGATGAAGCCAAACGGGAGGCTCACGTTACATCTTTTTCCCTGCATGATTGAAACATTTCTCGTCTGTTAAAACACAGCTGAGAATGTTTTTCTCCTCTTGCAACCCCGCAACTAAATATGTAATATACCTATATACTTGCCTGTTTGTGTCCACTGTGCACAAGAAAGGAGTTCAATAAGATGACTTACTGGTTTGCAGTTATTCATGTGTGTGCAGACCGACACAGAGGGACGAGGTACCGTAAATCATACAAAACACCTTTTATAATCTTTCCTCAAAGGAATTAATGTTATTCATTTTACACGGAAAAACTAAAACAAAGGACCCTTTCACGTTACAAAAGTATGAATTTTAACTCACGCTGCCTTCTCCTAAACTAGAATAAAAAGCTTTCTGTGCAGTGATCACTGATTACTGTCTTATCAGTCGTAGCAAATTGCAACGCAGGACTGTAGTTTGAGTTGAGAGGCAGCACCGGACTACTGACCAGTTAAAACCAGAACGCTTCAGATCCCCCAAAATTGGGTCCTTCCATTTTACCCGTGAATGCAGAATCTGTCAGTAAAGATTAAGCGCGCGTCTGTGACTTTGGAAGAGTGCCACAGTTTGACGTGCTGTGCTACGCTGCACGTTGAAGTGACGGCAAAAGCTCCTGACCAAGCGTCCAACCGAGTTGAGCACAAGAACTGTCTCAGTGATAATATCTCAGTGATATTTGTAGGCCAATATTAGCCACAGTAGCATCGAAATTCTGATTTCAAAACTTCATTCACACGGTGGTCCGTCATGCTGTCATGTTAGCCAAACGTGAAAAGATTAATAGCAACGACAGAAAAAATAATATGGCCCCATATTTATCATTTGACTTGACCTCATATTTAGCTTGTATTGACTTTATTTAACCTTGTTTAACACTTGAGTAAGCCGGTTGAGATTAAAGCTGTTTTCCAGGGAGACCTGGCCATGGAAGCAGAGTTGTGACCAGCATACAAAGCAAAGGCCATTAGCAGAAAAAATGCCAAGACATCCATTTGCTTTCCCCACACGTAGCCAAGTAGACATATCATATATATATATATATATATATATATATATATATATATATATATATACTGTACATAAAACTGTTTACACTCTGCAAGCAATATTCTTCCTCATGTCCTAATACAGCACATTATACATTCAGTATTTCCTCTATTCAACCGACTACGTTTTCAATGAGTGAATAAAAAAAAATCTAACACACAAAATACAAAATTCTATTCAAAAATTCTTTCTCCACTTCACATCAAATTGTTCCTCTTATATCTTCTGCTTGGCTTGGTCATCAAAGCATAGAAGCTCTAGTCCCTTATGCATTGGTGACATGACTTACAGAGCAACTGAATGATCGTTTTATGAGATTGTGATCTCAGGTCAAGTACCAAGCATATCTTAAAAGCATCTGAATGCACTAAATTACTCAGTTTTGTCAGTCAATGTCAGCAGGCAGGTCAATGGAAGACAACCTACTCAATGGCGTGTGACAAACACAGCATATATACACGAGGGCATCTGAAGTTTACATTACGTGTCCTCTGTCCTTTCATGCAGTCTAGTCGTTTTTGCTTTGAAGCAACAGGCTGACAGGCCGACTTGCAGATCACATTTGAAATCAAGTACGGAAGTGATAGTTAAATGCTTGGGCGGGGTTTAAATGTATAAAAACATAATAACAATGTGAGCGTTGCCATATGGGTGTGCGCTTGGAATCCGCCCATGCAGCGAGAGAGCTTGATCAGAATGGGTTGTGAAGGCATTGAGCATGACACACGCTTTCCCGCACAGCACCATCCAATTGTGTTTGCCTGAAGCCTTGTCTACCACAATCCAAGTCTAACACCTCTTCTGACGAAAATTATTTAACAGTCCTTCATTTATAGCGCCTTGGGCTTTCTGTCTCTACAACTCCTGTTAAGCAAAGCCTCAGTGTCAGGGGAGCTGGAATGGAATTCACTTTGCAGAAGGGGATGTAGAAATGGAAAAACCCATCCAAACTGAGTTTACTCACCTTTTCGTGTGCAAGATGGGGCTTTCCACCTTCAAGTCTTTAAGTCAAACAACCATAGAATTAGACAAATAAAAAGAATTTTAATCCGCAATTTACCCAGAGGAAGAAGAATTGGCTTCATGTAACAGCGCTGACAGCTTACGTGTGCACTGACAGGACAAAAAGAATGTTAAATACCTCAGTGTGTAATAACAATATAACAATCAATACCCCTTCAGCACGTATTGGCTGAAGAAGGGCATCAGTCTTGCTTAATGTTAATAAAAGCCAGAAAGATATGCTAGCGTACGCAAGCTGAAAATGTGGAATTTATTTAGCCTGTTGTTGGAAAAACTTCAGTATTAGACAAAGTCTGTGCTCTTTGACACGGAGAGCACTTTGTGTCCTGGGTCAGATGGTACGAGATGTTTGTGCGCCAATGACCAGTCATTCCTGTGGTGCCTGAGATGATCGTCTACATCCCAGGTCTGTTACCAGCACTTGGGTTTTGCCCAGAGGACCATGTTTTGTATCTTCCTTCTAGATTTTTCAGCACCAAAGAATAAAAGTTGCCTTGATCCATGACTTTGTACATGTGTCTAAGGCGAAGTTGTTAAGTGATAGAAGAACTGATATAAACACTTATTCATATTTTAAATGTTGTGCTGGAATTTCAAAGTGGGCCTTTCAAAATTCTGCTGAAAAGTACACTTGCTAACGTTTGTTGTGGTCATTAATACTAAAGAAGGGATTGCTTGTCCTTCTCAGGTTTTTATCGAACATTTTAACAGTTCACTTTACAATAACAACAAAGTGTTTAGTAAACGTTTTTGATACAACAACGAGAAAGGCATAATTCCAATTCCCCTTTTCCTCTCGCTGCTTTCCTTCTTGAATGGTTCTGCAGGTAATTCTGATCCCTGATATTGAATGGTCTACTCTTCTCTTTATTTTTCAACTTGAACCTCTGGCAGAAAACCCATTAAAGGCACCACTTAACATTGCTGGAGTGTGGCGCTGTGACATCAGGTGTGACCCAAAAAAAAAAAAGTTCGGCGCCATAATTAGACACGGCAGCCTCGGGTCGGAGAGGCCATCGGCCTGCGTTTCACTCTCCTACAAATTAGCGACGTAGAGGATGTATTAGAATAATGAATCCTTTTTCCGCAACCAAGTTAGATGAAATGAGCCAGAGAGGACCAGAGGAGAAAGCAGGAGTATCACAAAGATCTGGGGAATCGGACGGTGTTCGCTGACAGGCTAACATGGCTGTTTTTTGAATATCAAGTGAAGGCTTTCTTCTGCTGTTGAATACATATAGGCCGGGAGCAATGATGTATCCCTCCTGCTGCAGTGATGATGCCTAACGAATAGCAAAAGGCAGCAGATGTTAGCCGGCACACAGACGGGTCACTGCCGTCCTTATTACACGAGGCGGAGTGGGAGAAGGATGTATCAGCTTTTGCAATAAGCTAAATCCAACTTGTGAAAGCAGACAGTGTCTGAACTTCACACAGCAGTTACAGATTTTCATGTTGTTGCAGTTCTAAAGGGCCCGTGAACTGGTTTTGTAAGTCTTAAGTGTTCGCTTCTCAGCTTCCTAATACGAGTGAAAATGTCCAATATAAACACTATATTTTTCTGCATAAGTTAAGCCATTTATTTTTATTTGAGGTGATGAATAGCTGAGGGCTGAGATCACAAGGAAATCTGTGCATAACTCTGCATTTAGTCTCCGAATTGAAACGTGACGTCATCAGTGGGTTGTTTGCCAATGACGATTGAGCTATAACTAACTTTTTTATAACTATCCTTTTTGTTTAAACTATCAAATGTTAGAGAAATAATCTGGGCAGCAGTTTAGGGCTAAATAAATCGTTTCCTTTTAATCAAAGATTTATTACAGCATTAGAGAAACCAACATTAGAGAAAAGGGTTGTATTTGTATTTCACAGTGATCTTATGTTTAGCTTATTTAGTTCGATTTATTTATGTGGCTAAAACATTTTGAAAACCGAAAGATCTTTTAAATGTCATCTTACATTTGTTCTTGTAACATTACGTGACAGAGATAAGCATTTTCTTTCACCCTTATCATAAAGAAACATCAGAAAGAACGTCTTGAAACATGTGGATTTCCCATTTAAAACTTACTTAATGTAATTTAAGCGCTGAACTAGATTTATCATTTTTGCCCCTCACAATTTATTCTCCTCCCTAACACTTGCCCTCTGCCAGATTGTCGTGTGTGTTATTGCCAGGCGCTCCAGCGTACCCTGTTATTGTTCCCACCATGTTTGCCTGGCTACTCGGCCTCGGACTTTTTGGATTTGTTTGCCGGTTGGACTGATGTCCCGGTGTTGACCCTGCCTGAACACGCGTGAAGAACTTTACTTGCATTTTAGTTTCTGAGTTGGAGTACCTGTAATCCTCACAATCACACAGATAGCATTGTTAGCTCTTTTACACAAATTACAAATAGTTTTCTTCATGCATCTTAATCACTACTGTAAAAATAAACAAAACAATACCTGCAAATCGGGCTCCAGAACAGAGTGCCCATATTCAACTAATTGTATTATATTGCCCATATATAACTAATTTGATGAATTTGATTTCCCCAATCACATTGACATGTGAATTTTAAAGAGTTCAGTTAGTGAGCTCCCTGTATGGAGGAGCCTGTGTTCTCATCCCAGCTAATACGCATCCTGTAATCCAGCAAAATATTAGTATGTGTCCCAAACCTTGAAAGCTAAGACACTCCAGGTGAACAGGGAAAACATTTATACATGCGTCTCAAGTTGATTACTTAGGTTAAGACGACATTTCTTATAAAACCATTCTATTAAACATGTGCAAATTTGCATACATTTCCAGGACAGAACTTTAAACCTTGCTTGTTTGAAATTTTGCCAAAAGTTAATGCGAAAATTCTGTCACCACCCTGCACAAGAATACTTTTTGCCACATTTTGGGTCGATCTATCAGCATATAGATAGGATTGGAACTACAAAGTCTGTGGCATTGTACTATTAAAGTGGAGATTTCTTGCTGCGGGTGTTAGGAAAAAATTGATTTGGTGAAAAGGCTCTTTATCCACTCAAGGGTCACGACTTAAAGGGTACAAAACTGAGTCAGAACCGAGCTAGAAGCTACCGGCAAAAACCAGGAACCGAAATGCTGGCCCATATGGCGCTGGATCGAGTGATATCTGTAACATTTCCCTCAAACAAACCAAAAAGTCAGAGTGAAATTATCAATTATGCTCCTTACTTTTGAAAAAAAAGCAATTTAAGCCTTGCGCGCAGGTTTAGGGGGATGTTTATTTTTCTCTTTCTAAGCCAATCGTCACTCTCAGGCATCATTTTAAACTTCCCATTTTGGCTTCTAAGTAGCTAAGGAAGCTGTCCCTCTTTTCCGCCTGGTGTTAGTCGGATCCAATAGGATCAGATCAGTCTGTTATCACCCTTTTTATCATGGGTGTGCCATCTCGGAGTAATCAGCATGAAATCTTTCCAGTTGATCACAAACATTTAAGACACTTATTTTTAGTTTTCTGGAAATTTCTTGTTTAAATATGCTAATGAGACATCATCTAATGCTACATTTTGGTGATTTTATGAGCAATCTTCAGACTCAAGTAGACCTGGTAGTGAAATAAACACAAATATGTATTTTGAATGTTTCCACTAGTTTAAAAGAAGACCATAACCACAAATCTCAAAAATGATCCGTGCATGAAAAATCGTTTTTGCCTGAGGTGTCTCGCCTTAATTTAAACTATATTCCATCTTGTATCAAAGTTCAAAGTCTTTGATGTTATCTGCTGCCGCCAGTGTGCACAATTATCAAGTGCACCTGCGCATCCGTTTGAGTCCCGTTTATTCATCCGTGTCTCCATCCGTGACGACTTGGTGGGTCTAAGGCCTCCGGGCCGACGCGGCAGGGATCCTTTTGGCTGCTGTGGTCCTTATCTTAGGCCCGTTGCAGATAGAGAGAAGACATGCCGTATCAGTGAGTTCCACTGGCATTGATCCAGTCCATTGGCGAGGGAGATTGGGGAGGAGAGGGGGGGGCTTCCTGTATCGCTTCAAGACATGCGCCTGAAAGACCAGCAGAGTGCGTTGAAGGGTTGGACTAGCAAGAGATGCACCCAGTTTGGAGACTTTCTACAGTGCTCCTTGTTGAGTGGAGCATTGTTTATTAAGTCCTAGTGACCGCCTCTCTCTCTCCCTCACTGCAACTAATTGTCAGCAAAGCCGGTGAGCTGAGAGGCTGAACTCGGCTCCTTTGTCTGTACAACCCTGTCGCCTCCGTGTTGACATGGATTGTGTTGGGGAAAGTGTAGAAAAAGCGACTGGAGAGGGCATCGGGCACAAAGAGAGTCACAGGATGGCGACCAGAATAGGCCCCGTTTATGCGTGTGCACGGGAGCGCGGGGCGGCCGATGGGGAGGACGCAGAGGGAGCAGCTGGTGTTCTGGAGGGACCCTGAACAGCATACAGAATACCTGTCCGCTAAGACGGATCACCTGTGATCTCCGAGAGATACAGCGGCTGTTCAGGCCCAGTTTGAGATGTCACAGGAGGCGGCTTTGACTGACTTCCACTGATAGATTTCTTGTTTCTTTACAATGAGATGAAAGATCGAGCGTGACCCGCGGCACCAAATAGCCCTCTGACGGTATCTACGGCTGTAAGATGGATAGAAAAGCGTCCATTCCATGTTGGTTGGTTTGGCCCCATACATTCATCCCATGAACAACATTTCTAGACCAAGTGCTTTGTTGTTCAGGCGTTAAATGTCTGAAGCCCTCTACGTGATAGAGATCAAAGTGTGGAGTGTTTGTGGGTGATATATTTCATGAAATGGAATATAATAATCATGACTGTCTTCACTAGTGTAAGCAACATGGGTTTTCTTCATAACTTAGTCAAGTTCCAACAGTAACGTTCAAGTTCACGTTACTCCCCCCCCTTACCCTCTTACCAGAAGCCGAACAGTGCCAATTAGTGTTCCGAATTTATATCCATCTTAAAGTAACTAAATACTAAATATGTGTATACAGATGACACAATTTCACTCTGACAGTAGTGTGTAGTCACCTGGACTTTGTATCTACATCCCGAGGGAGTCCTCTTCCACAGAGTCCTCCATGTTACTATAGTAGCTGTAAAAAGAAGAACGCCACAAACCAAACTCTGGCTCAAGATAATCCAATAATTCATTGGACGAAAAGAAGCTTATATTGGGTGCAGACAAACACAATTTTGGGCGACTGAAATGACAACTGTTGCTGACAAATCTGTCAGCTTATCTAAGGTTAAGCTATTTTGAACCAACATGCGTGGTTCAAAATCCTATAAATGCATTACCTTCATAATGTGCTGAAAGACTAAAGCTGCGTGTTGCAGGCAAAAATATCAGCATCCTCATTGTTTAGTCATCAGTTGTAGTAATATCAGGGTTACACTACTAGGGGCAGAGTAAAGTGAGTGATGCCTAAAAAAATGTTGCAAAATGGGAATTTGACTTTCTGGGAAAAATCAACCTAACCGGCTGGTTCGGTACTTCTCTGGCAGGGGTGCTGTGGTTGAAGTGGGTGGTAGAGCAAGCTGTCCAGTCTGGCTTGCCAGCCACCTGCTGCCTGAGTTAAGGGGGCTCGGGCAAACATAAGGTGTGCTGACCTTTAAGGTGGACCAGCTATTTTCCCTTTTAAAGACAAGCCGCTCCTGAGTATTGCTCACCATTTGAAAAATTCAAAAAGTTGGCGTTTAAGCCCAATAGGACATTTTTTGGACTTGTTGTTTTTTAGAATGGGGCACCTCTTGTGTGGAGTGTAAACTCTGATACATACAACACCATAGACAGCACAGCGGGGAAATCAACAGTTGTTTGTGCGGTCTTTGCTTTCTGATCTCCTCCTCTCTCCTTCTATCCATGGCTGGCTTTGTTTCTGTTAAGCACAGCTGAGTTGGTTATGTACCAATCAAAACATGACACAACACGTGGAAGACGTGTTGAGTAAACGCACAGGTTGGATGTCTACTCTATGCTCACAAAGATGTTTTGGCTCATTCGTATGACACAGTTGCTGCGATTTTTAACCATTTTTTTTGGCAGCACATTTATGCTGCGAACATCCCTGAACACCACCTGATCCCAAAGGAGGAAAGATTGTTGTGGGGACTGAAGTGTAAATTCTGTCACTTTTCCAAAATGTGTCCATCAACAGTGTTTGGGCTTCAACACGCAGATCGATTGGTACCAACACCACCTCATAATGTACCAGGGGTACTCAATTCAGATTCAGCCACGTCTAGTCTTCCCATCATCTGTGTTCACATTGTCCTACAGGTCCACTCAAGTGAAAATTATGTTCAATCTTCTTTGTATTTTGCACAAAAATCTGCTCGGTACTCAAGGTTGAGCTGACTAGAATTCAGTGGTCAAAGATTGAGACTTCAGAAAATACATGGCCATAACTCAATTGACGTGATAAAATAATAAAGTGATGACATTTTGGACAGATATGGATACAGAGCGATTTATTAAAGGCATGTAATTCCGGTGTCTGACTGTCTGGAGGAGCCAGCTCTTCGGTTACACAGGGAGTTGTGCCTTTATATAACAGCTACAGAGAGACAAGAGCTCTACAGGGGGAAGCAATAGGCTGTGTGGGCTTATTGAATTGAAAAGTGACACCATACAGCAATCGTGCAGCCCCCTAGGGGTGATCAGGCCACTCGCTTTATTGATTAAGGCTCCCCACCCCCCCTTCCTCTCCAGAGCAGGCTGATAACGATCGGGATTTATCACACAGTATCCAATAATATTATCTCCACGAGGATGGAGCCTGGCTGTGCGGATTAGCCAAGGTTGAGTTCACAAGAACCTGCATTCAAGTGAGTAAAATGATTGCAGTTGACAGATTTAAGAGTACAGCGATTGAGCCGCGGGGTCCCGGGTGAAACCAGCACCTCATCTGATGCGCATTCCAAAAATAGATACATTTAGAGAGCACGGCACACAATTTGCATTCAGCAGTGGAGCGAGGATGAGAGCAGCAACCGTACAACTGTCGCGATCTTCATCGCGGTCAGAGGCCACTCCGACCGACAGCAGGTCCCACGTCTCGCGTCCCACGCATAGAGCGTCTCGCATCGCCACTACGTCTAAATTTACCTAGGTGGCGTCTCCGTGCTTGGTAGGTGGCCCCTCCCGTTGCCAACGAGCGTGCCAGCGCTTTCTTGAGCTCGACAGCTTGAGGGTGAGTTCACAGGAATATGGCGCCGGGCCTGATTGGGCTGTAGTTTGGACAGCTGCCCCGACAGACGCTCTGCAGCCCAGGTTGGCGAACAGGAAGCGGGCCAGGCACTGCGCAGGGTTCCCTTTGGGCCGGCCGGACAAAATTCTCAACATATGGACGTCTGTCCTGGTATTTAGCACATTTATTGTTTACTTTGTGGCTCCAGAGTCAGTCTGTGTCCCTTGAACTCGGGTAATGTTTTTGAGTTTCACTCAAAATAGGCTACTTTATTGGATTTCACAAAGTACTATTGGATACTCCAAATGTCACCAGTCATGAAACTGCAATCAACATTGATGAAGGACATTGGCCTGTAATCACATCACCCCCCCCCCCCCCCCCCCGCCCCCTACCTCTTCGTTTGTAATATCCTCACTAATGGTGCTGCAGCGTTTTCCAGAAGTATCATTTATTCCTCAAGACATTCCCAGCGTCCCTCATGCATCCTTTTTTGAGAGGTAATCGTGCGCAGACGTTTGATTTAGATCTACAGGGGAAATCATCCTGGTCACCTTCTAGAATCCCGGCTGTGTCATTTTTCTGCTCTGAAGGGAGGTGCGGGTGTGAAGCCCCCAGCCTTTCTGCCGGTGCATTAGAGCTGCAGATATCAACAGGCCGCCGGTACCAATAACCCAGGGTATGGACTGTCAGGCAAACGTTAAAAAGAGCAAAGGCTGCGGTGTAAGCACAAACACCCCGCGGGAAAACACAGTAGCGCCTCGCAGATTTGATAACTGGGGACCCTTTTTATTTGTGTGTGTGTGGGGGTGTCTCCAATTTTCCGTTTGCTGGATGGCGTGTTTTTTGTTATTTTGTATTTTTACCGAGCAAGGTATCGGCCGTATAGCAAAGTTCTGCAGGCTGAGATGAATCAAAGAGCCGAGGAGCTGCCAGGTGTTCTCTGAGAACATTAAGCAGTCAATAGGATTAGCGGAGGAAGCAGCTGGTCACCCAGATGTTTGAGGCATTTTAGGGTGGAGCCATAAGCCTCCACACCTTTGATTAAAAAGTCAGTACTTATTTATTCCAAACTCTTCAGATGGTTGAGGTGCAGTAGACCATTGGGCTGTAAAAGGGGAAAATATGAAATAAAGTCCTTATCTAAATATCTATATTTATCTAAATTGTGTGTGTGTGTGTGTGTGTTACCTGGGCTTACTCTTGGTTTGTTATTTAAATCCAAACACAGCCATTACCCTGTGATATCTGACACGGACACATTAACCTTTATCACGGCAATGCAGCTGAATGGGCAAACCTGGGACAGCTCCCCAATACAGGACGCGGGGGAAAGGGCATTTAAAGTGCCGTTTCAAATACCAGCATCTCGGTGATCAGGCCCCCCTGCCTGTTGAGCTTCTAGGCTAGCCTTTTCAAATTTAAGGTGATGTTAGTTAAATATTTCTGCAGCCTCTGTCTTTCGACTTCTATTAGGCTGAGTGCCTTGGTAAACCCGCAGGACCTGACAACACTTCAAACGCGGCAGCAAAGCAGCTGTGAAGGTCAGTCTCTTTGCAAGCGGGTTCTTTTTCATACAATATTCATCAAAGCCTAATTTCAAATGAAAGAGACATGACATGTCAGGCTTAAGATAGAGAATGTCAAATGTGCAAAGATGAACAAAGAATGCTCCACCAGCAGGACGGCGGGGAACCATAGACAGTGATATTACATTGTCTGAATAGACAAACGTAAACCTCCATATTCAGCAAGACTCGTACACAGTGAGAAATCGATTTAGACCAAAATCAAAATATTTGTCCGTATCTAATGTGCTGTTTGTCCTCCGCGGATAATGAGGTCATGCAAGTAGCTTAACACTGGAGCGGAAACATTTCCGTTGACTTGGGGCCTCGTGCATGTTGACTCGTCCTTGGCGATAACGTTATTGAGGCCTATTCCTCTCCGGATAGGAACGCCAGCCAAATACGTAAACACTCAATCCGTATTTGGACTGGATTAACTCCACCTCTTTATGCAGTCCCATCCGCACGTAGCATGCCAGTCGTTTTATTCAGTTACACCAGTAAAAATGCATTCTTTTTTGTTGCCCTCGCTTGAATACTGGGTAAAAATAACCCGACATGAAACTAGACTTGTACAAACTGATGCCTCTGAGCTTGTTGGCAAATGATTCCCTTCCAGAGCATGTGGTCCAGAGCCATCTGCTCAAATATCACCTGCAGGTACAGAGACGTTGACCCGAAACGAGGAGCTTTTAAAAAAAAAAAAGTCTTTATTGAAACGCTCGTCGAGCAGGTTGATTTTATGAACAAATAAAGAACGGGAAAGCTACATGCTCATCAGAGCTTACTGACAGATGAATACAGATATACAGTATGGTCTCTTTCTACACCTGGCTGCTGCCTGTATTGAAACACTTGTGGCCTTTTTAGATGACTTGCTTAATGACATCGAGGTCAACGAGTTTGAAACCAATGCCTTGGATCCACAATTGCCACTCAAACGTAAATGGTTCGCTCTGTAAGATGATGACTGAAGTGTTTGGCCACCAGGAATAGATTTGTAGAGCAAAGTGGCGATTAACTTTAAGCCAACATGTTTTTTACACTGTCTTTTGTATGAAGTAATAATATCAATAGCTAGTGAATAATTCCTGAGTCGCACTTATTAAACCATTTAATAAGAAAGAAAAACAAAAGGAAACTAGCAAATACACCATGCTGGTATACAGCTAGAATTGGCATATACTGTATATAAACATTACACTTTCTTTCAAATATTCAAAAAAATATCTACTTTTGATGGTTTGATATTCTGCCATCTGTCTTCTATCTATGTGTACTTGTAATGAAAATAATGCAATCCAGTTATTAATGTAAATAATATTAAGTATTAACTGTACATCATTTCAACCTGTCTTCACAAGCAGTTAACATTGTGAGACAACGTGCACCCCCACCACAACGGATCTGCATAATACATCATAACCTGATGTAGCATGACATAACATAGCATACATCAACCACTATGAATACTAATAAACTGTAACATTACACACTCCATTCAGGAGCAGTTTGCATAAAGCTTTTATATTTAAAGTCAGATGCTCATCTGAAATAGGCCCCAAAGATTCAATAAGCCTGTATTCTCTACATCAGAATGTCTGTCCATTCTGTCACCACGTTGCAAACTTCAACTTTATTCTTGGTTAGAGACAAAATAGTCATGATCGATCACTTTCACTGCGGTAGAAATGGACTAGAGAACTGACCATGCACAAAAAAGGTTACTGGTACCCGGTGTGACCTTTTCACAGCCTCACCAGACAACCGGTGTTTAGTCCGACCGTAGCTTCTCTTGGCTGGTTGGCTTTCACTAGCAGCTGTAAATCACTGCTGATGCCAGTTGTTGCGTGTCCACCCCGAGTCCCCTGACCCGTCTTTCCACACGCATCCCGGCCGCATGGCGCCGCTTCACACAGCCGCTGCTCCCTCACTCCCCTTGCGCTTTTAAAATATGCAGGGTGAACGTTCTGACAGAATTAATCACCCTCAAAAAAGGTTTCCAATGATGAATAGTTGAATTAACTTATACCCTTTTCCTAAATTATTCCAAAAGCTCATATTTTACTGTCAGTAGAAACATGTTTATCGAGAAGTTGTTTACTTGCCAGGAGTTGAAACATGTTGTGAGCGCTTTCAAACTGCAGTGTTTACCCAGGATTTGCAGAGAAATGTGTTTCAGTGTTGCTCTGGCAGCGTTGCACAACATTGTTCATCTGGTTATCACACTGAGTCTGCAGAGTTCATTAATTGTATCACACCAGAGGGCTTTGAATCGCGTTGTCATCTTCCAATTTGGTTTAGCCTTTCCACTTTGCATTCTAAATCTAATTAGACATTGTTAAATGAGCAAATGTCACGAGTGACTTATTCACATACCACAAAGGGAAATGTCCTAGGGTCATTGAAAGACACTGTTTACTTAATGAACATGAACTATTGTTTTTATCAAGTCCGCATAACATTGTTTTCAACGCTTGTGTTCTAAAAAACATCATACATCAAGTTCTTGTAATGTTTTCAAAATGTTCAAAGAAAAATGAATGGTATAACCGTAGTGTTTCTTTTGAAGTTGCTTTTTGTCTTATTCGATTAAGGAATGCTTATAGTTATGACTCAGTATAACAAGCACAAATACACCTGCTGGTTTGGAAGTTAATGATAAAAGACATAATGTAAGGTATATAACATAAGGTAAAGACGGTATGATTCGGTTTCAATTAAACACCTCATCATCTGCGGTGCCAAAATGTTTGTACCCATGAGTCAGAGTGACGAGGTTTGCGCCTCTCTTAAACTCTTGTCTTGTGCCTAAGGGATGTTTATGAATGAGACCACTGCACTGCACACCTTTCTGGTTTTATTGACTTTAGTTTTTATGCACTTTATGAATTTTGTTTTTTGCTTTCATATGTTACGTGTTTAGTGTTATATTCCAAAACCTCCATGGAGTTTAAAGTATTGACTTTAAAAACAGCGAGTGAGTGTTTGATCCAAACATCCCAGACTCTGCTGGTTTAAGTACAGACTTGTGTGTATAAACTCTACATGATTGAGGCCCGTCTAGTTTGAGAGTTGTCCGGTCTGTAGTTTTTAATTCCAACGTTGAGAATTTTGCACAATTGTCCATCTGGATTCAAGGATAGACGTAATATATTTTGGAGGTTAAAGGGCGAGGCAACTACGAGCTCCTGGTCGCCCTGTTATCGTAACACGTAGCACCTTTTGGAGAGTCTGCAACATTAGCAGTTTGGTTTCTGCAGGTGTTCATGCATCTAAACCTTGTTTAAACAGTCTTCTAGGAGAGCTCCGTGGGGATTACTGTATAGCTTATGGCCCAGGGCTATTTTGATGGGATGAGGTGAGAGCTCCACATTGACTTTCCTCGCCCCAAATCTACCCGTCTGGTATTACCTTTTGAAACATCGGACCCTCTTATAATGCGCGTCTATCCCCCAGCTGCCCCAATTTAGATAAAGAATAATGTCACATTGTTCCCGGCTGGGAGGTAATCTGAGCTAAATGACCAAAACGATCTCTGTCGTCTCTACCGGCCTCAGTGTGGTTTGATCCACACTACTGAGCGATTTTATAGCTGTTGTCAAGCGTTACAGGCATTAATGACGAGCCGCAGCTCTCATTCTTATTGTTAAAGGCGCGCTGATTGAGCCAGATCATTTGTCCCTGCCGACAGGCACGCAGCTTCAGTGCGGGACGTCCCAGCTCGACAAATCACCATCTGACTGACTGACACGTAGATGCCCGGATGGAAACACCGCCTGACTGACTGCCGGTGGACTGTCGGACGGACGCTCTGGTAGCTGACTCACTCACTCACTCACTCACTCACTCACTGCTTTGTTTCACTGAGGCGCTGCTGGCTGACTTGCCCGCTGGATGCAGAGCGAATCCGATTCAAGGAGAGCGGGCCCAGTTGGCAGAGGGAACCTTAATTACCATCAGTAGCCACGGATACATGTTCTGGTTGGACGACTGGATTCCTCGCCTGCCTCTGAATGCCGATTACATTCCAGTAGGGGAGCAGAACCTCTCGCCAGCCTACCGATGAGACTAAGGCCTCCTCTGTTTGGTTACAACATCACAATCCTCGGAGAGCGCAGGGATGAAAGATAGATAGTGGAGCAAGTAATGGAGCTATTGACTATGTTGTAATTAAAGGAGACAATGAATGAAGTTGTTAACCAGGCGGGTGAAAGTCTCCTATCCATCCGCAAAGGGAAGGAGCTGGAATGCTCTAAGCTCTAAGCTGATGAGAGGATTAAGGTCTTCTCACTGTACTCAATTGGATCAAAGAATGTGCGTGTTTAGTCGTGATCGACTGCTCATGGAATATACTGTGTATACACATTCAATTTCAGAACCAAAATATTCATATCAATGTTCTCATGGAACTCTGAAAGGGATCTTTTAGTGGCATCTCCACGTAACCTGATTGCAGCCCGTTTGCTGATTTGACGTGTTTGTTTGGTTTGTGATCGATGCAAACGAGTGATTATCCGTCAGCCATTTGCATGCCGTCCTTTCAGTCGATCGCTCCGTGGAGAGCGCGGCCTGCAGCCTCGTTACGCGGAGACGGCTGAATTAGGGAGTGGGCGCATTATGCCTCTATAACCCCTCCGGCCCATATCTGCAATTGATGCTTCTGCCCTTTCCAACATGGCCGCACTGCAGCCTAAACTTTACTCCCCCACGTACAGGGGTCTATTCAACTTTCCCTGCTCTCCTCCGGTTTTAACTTTGTAGGAACTAGCTGTGTTCTTTGGATGTCTTAACTACTTTTATGATAATGCTGTAGGCATAGTCAATAAAATCCCATAAAAAGGCGAACAATGAGGCATCGTTCTAACTTCCAAATTCATTTTCACTTTTAATAACTTCATGCAATAAAGGAACACATGAGTCAAATGTGTGGAATTAACCAATTCATTGTGAAATAATTAAAGAAATTAGATAAAATCAACTCATTAGTATGAAATGCGGCTGAATATATTGGCCCTGATGACCCATTATTACATGATGTCACTTTTTTAATCTAATGAAGTCTTTTTAAACCACACAGTAACTAAACTCTATTTTGAGATAATAAGGCTCCTGTAGCCAGCTGGCTAGCTGGGCTGGATCGTAGAATTTCATTATTATACTGCATCAAAGACAGGAGGTGGTGCTTCTAATGAATTCTCTCCTTGTGTCAACAGCGTTAGTTTCTGCCGGCGACGGGGAAAGACTCCGCACAGAGTTGAGTCGTCCTCCTTTAGAATCATGCAGCAGGGACAATTCTGCATCATCTAACTAGCTGCTGCCATTATCATGGGTTGATTTTGTCACGGTTCCAAATCCACCATCCTGTTGCTAAATACTACACCATCTGTGCATCAATGCACAGCTCAAAGTCGTTTTCAACACATTCTTCACCCCTCTTTGTGTAACATTTGCTTAAAGCCGCTGTGTAGAGCTGATCGCAGAAATAACACATTTCTTAAGATGCACTGTTTGTCTTCAGCAGGAACCAACGGGCTTCGGGTATTATGGGGCATTCATTGGGTATTAGGATTCATTTCTGGCATTTGTTGACACTAATACAAAAATTTGCAGTAAAATATTAGAATCCATTGGCAACATGGAAGAAAATGATATGTCTTTAAAAAGACATACTGTCCTCTCATTTCCGAAGGTGTGGTTTGGGTGGTGTACCCTTCGACATCACTCGCCCATAATTAGAAGTTGAGCCGTCAAAGGTCAGCAAGGGCCAGGTTCTAAGAAGCTGTTGTTACTGTAAAAATGGATTTACTAAAGTTGTAAACTCATCAATTGGCTCGTATAATGCACGCTTTTGTCACTCTGCAAGTTGTAAGAATCAACAACTTATATACAATTCAGACATGCATACTGCAGCGGCATTATGTCTTTAGAGAAATGATATGTTTCATGGCTATTCAGCCATTCAAATGAGAATAAATGCAGTATCTCGTTGAAGATGTTGTTGAATAAAAGGAAGGGAAGGAGAAAAGATACAGGATACGGGGGCTGAGCTGCACAGTGAGGTGGATCAGAGGAGGGAGGAGGGGGAGGGCATGTGAGGCGGGGGGGAGTGCAGAGGAGGGAGGGATCAGAGATGAAAATGGAGGCGATGCAGTGAATCAACGTGCTTGTCACATCTCCATCCCTTGGGATCCGTGTTTTTTAATCTAATTATCCAGCTGGGTCTTTGCGTTGCCTGTCTGTCAGCGGCGCAAGGTCAGGTCCTCCTTCAGAGGTCTGAGGAAAAACACCACTCCTGTTGGCATTCAATTACAGCTTAGCCTCAGATCCTAACCCTCCTCATCAGACCTCTTTGTTCAGCCAAGGGTCCAGCAGAAGCAGGCTTTGTGTGGTCATATTCACTTCAACTCCACACACACACACAATGCTCTGATGACGCCAATGCACACTCGTTACTGTTTGGAGAAATGTACACCGATTTGCATTGATCTCAATCAGTCCGTCAGTCAATACAAAGCATCATCAGCAAATCCATTTTTACATAAATCTTCTCTGTACCGGTCATTGAACGCATGGATGAACAACATAACGATACTTTAAAATACAATAACCCCTCACTGAACAGTGATTTCATCAACGCTTGCTCTGCTTACTGGTTCATGCTGCTTATTGATGCACAGTAACTTCTATTGACAGAAGGGCTCTGATGCTACATGCAGTGAAGCTGTGACTGCTTAAGGGACATTATATGAACCGAATGACAGATTCCCCATTCTGTCAATCTCAAGAGGGCGAGAGAGAGCAGTCAAACGTCGGCTGTGGCTGCAGTCCGGCCCGGCACATTGATTTTACAGGTGGCTAACACAATGCCCCCCCATATTACTGCCAAGCTGAAAATACATCATAAAACTGTTACATTGTGGGGCCATTTTCTGGTGAGAAGCCCTTCTTCACATGTCTTCAATGGTGACTTGGTCAGTAAAGATGCTCTAACCACCAGGAGACCAACGGATCAAACGGCAACTAAAACGCTTAACGTACGATGGGGACGAGAGCTTAGTGGATCGGCTCAGAGCCTCTCACTCGTATGATGAGATAAAACAATGATCCGTGTGAAGAAATCGGCTTGTTACTTTAGCTATATTCCAATCGAAAGAGGCGACATCGAATGCTCATCAAAACCTCAAATAATATAATAATTTCAACTGTGAGCGAGTAATAAAATGGTATTTAACTAAATAGAAAAAAGAGTAAAAGATACACTAAAAGGTGCTACACAGCCCATAGATATTCTCATTGAAGGTGTATTTGGTAAAAACCAAGCATCACTATGCAGCAGAGATCTGTAACCTCATATTCCAGCACTACTTTAAAGCCTTACATGCAAGTGTGGCAATACGAGCGTCCTATGACACTCCAGGAAGAATAATCTCCAGCAACGCCACTTGGGATAGGCCCAAGACCATTCTTATTAAGGCACGCAGAGCCGTTCACCAAATCAGGGGTCAGAGACCATAAGATAATTATGAAAATATAGTTTTATTTGTTTAATACTCTTTTTAAAATGGCAATATATTCTGCGATAGGGAGTTTGAGGACTATAAAGAAAACAAACAAACAATTCAAATCAATAAACCAGCATGCATAATAAAGATGTAAACAGAAAACAAATCAAACAATTCAAATCCATAAACCCGCATGCATAATAAAGATGTAAACAAATTCAAATCAAACAAAAAAAAGGAAAAAAAACATGTAATATGTCCAACAGTTCACCCAATAGAGAGCCACATTTGTACTGTTCTTCCGAAAGGTTTTTAGCCGGTATCAAGAACAGTCTCAGTGAGGGGGGGGGGGGGGAGAGCGCGCCGGGGAAGATCGGCCCATTAATTGGTCGCGGCCCCAGGATAGCACCACAACAGCATGTCCAAGGCTGCAGCCGGGTCCAGCTATGCAAATTACAGGTCAAGCTGCCCACAGACCCCGGCGGCAGCACCCACCTCGCGCACACTCACAGACAGCGGCCCACACGAGACACCGAACACCAGCAGTCCAGGCATTCATCCACCCACGTGGGGACATCCATGACCCAGACAGGGTCACACACCACAGCAGAATGTTGACCTAGGGCAGCGGCCAAAACATAAAGCGCGCCTCCCGGACCGTCTCCACAGACACCCAGCAGGAGAAGACCACAGGACGAGTCCACACACACACCAGAGGCTTAAGTAATATCCCTGCCTCTCCCAATCAATCACAATTAGCCCCAGGTGTGCTGGTCCACACCCCTGTGTGCAGGAAAGAGGGAGGGGAAAACCCTCATCCGGTCACACCTACCCCTCGTTTTTTGTATCGTCGTCCCGACGGTAAAGAAGGCCCCCTAGGTCAAGACCATGGCCGAAAAATGACCGATTGCAGATTCATTGTTGGGTCTGAAGGCCTCCCGACCAGGCCGCCAGCCGTACCCCTAACAGGCTGAGGAAGCCGATGAACATTCGAATGATGCCCGGCAGTGGGACGGGTGGTGCGACGCATAACTTGCCCACTCGTACTAGGCTGCTCCGAGGCCAAGGACAATGGCACTTGCGACTGTGACTGAAAGGACGGAAGCAATAGGCCCTGGTCCGGCCTAGTTGCTGTGGAAGGTACGAGGGGCCCAGGAGCTGGGGCACCTGGTGTAGTGCTGGACACCAATAGCCACAAGTCACTATTTGACGACTCGTCCAGCTGAGCCACGCCCAAAGGTGATGGTGCTTGAGTGGGTAAAAGATCAACCTCAACTGGCTGTACCACAGCCTTCAACATGTCGCGATGCACATTCCTTACTTTGTGCAGTGCGTTCACCGGTGCCACTGCATAAACTGCCCCTTCCGATGAAGCACTCACCACCTGATGAACCTCCGAGTTCCACAGATCTCGCAGCTTATGACGGCCCCTGGCACCATGATCCCTCACATACACCAGCTGGCCCACCAGCAGCGGCACCTCTCTCACGTGCTGATCATGCCGCTCCTTCCGACGACTTGCTGCTGTAAGCAGCCGCTCACGAGCACAATCAAAGGCAACCCTCAACTTTTCCTGGTGCTCTGCCACCCATCCTTGCACCTCACCCGGCCTTGGTTCTTCCACACGCCCCAAAAGGAAGTCAATGGGCAGCCTTGGTTGTTGGCCAAACATCAAGTAATAAGGGGACTCCCCAGTACTCTGATGAGGTGTTGTATTATAACAGAAGAGGACATAAGGTAGACAAGATGCCCAATTCCGCTTCTGTGTCAAGGGCAATGTTCGGAGAAGGTTGTGCAGTGTTCGATTGAAGCGCTCACACTGCCCATTTCCTGCCGGATGGTAAGGAGTAGTACGAGATTTAGTTATCCCATACATCAAACAAAGTTGTTGGATCAAAGTGCTTTCAAAACTCCTCCCTTGATCAGAGTGCAAGCGACTTGGCACACCAAACTTATAGAACCACTCTGCCACAAGAACCTGGGCCACAGTAGAGGCAGTCTGGTCACGTGTAGGCACAGCCACCGTGAACTTACTAAAAACATCTGTCATGACCAACACATTTTCAAACCCATTTCGAGAAGGCTCCAACAGTGTAAAATCAATGGCCAGTATTTCATTTGGTCGGGAGGCAAGCAGATGGCCCATAAAACTATGTGGCACCGGTCCAGAGTCCTTAGCGACCTGACACCGCTCACACTCACGCACCCAATTGCGGATGTCAGTAGACATCCCGGGCCAGTAACAACGCTGCCGGACCAACTCTGTGGTCCTTTCAATACCTTGATGGCCATGTTGCTGATGAAGCAGATTCAGGGTTTCCCGCTGGAGAACTGCAGGCAGCAACAGTTGGAGGAATCCCTCCCCCCCATCTGAGCGAAGGACCTGGCGGAACAAGACCCCATCCCGCTCCACCAGGCGCCCCCACTGTGTTAACATCTTCAAAGCTGGTTTAGAAAGATGCCGCCGTTCAACTGCGGTAGGTGGAGATTTTTGTCGCCAGAACACCATAATCTCCTTCAACAAGGGATCATTCTGTTGTAATAACTGGAGATCAGAAGCTGAATGGGCTGGGAGCGCAGAGACCAGGGCTAAAGTGGCTACTACAGGCTGCTCCAACGGTTGGCCAAGCTGAAGGTCAGGCAAGACTTGGCCTCCCGGCAACAACGGGACAGCAGAATCTAAACCCGAAGAATACTGTCTTGAAAGGGCATCAGCATTCCGGTTACTACAACCGGATCTGTACTTTATCTCAAAGTCAAAAACTGCAAGCTGAGCCGCCCACCGATGTTCCGTAGCCCCCAGTTTAGCAGACTGGAGATGGCTTAACGGATTATTATCGGTGTACACCGTGCACTTGTGACCCAACAGGTAGTCTCGAAACTTTTCTGTCATAGCCCACTTAAGAGCCAAGAACTCCAACTTCATGGAGCTGTAAGTCGCCGTATTACGCTCAGTCTGCCGAAGTCCTCTGCTGGCGTAAGCCACTGGTCTCACCCCACTGTCAGTTTCCTGGGAGAGAACAGCGCCCAGGCCACTATAGCTAGCGTCTACCTCTAAAATGAAGGGACGCGAAAAGTCTGCGAATGCCAACACAGGAGCGGAGACAAGCCGATCTTTCAGTCCCTCAAAACTCTGCTCACATTGCGGAGTCCATACAGCATCCAGAGTCTTACTGGCACCCTTCTTGGACCTCTTGCCTGACGTCTCAGCCACCAAGCGATGCAATGGTGCCGCCAGCTGGGCAAACCCCTCGACGAATCGACGATAATAGCTGGCAAACCCCAGAAATGAGCGCAGCTCAGATGTGTTCTGTGGTCGCCTCCACTCAGCCACAGCCTCACACTTCTTGGGGTCAGTAGACACTCCCTGGGATGAGATGACATGACCCAAGTACCCCACTTCTTGTTGGAAAAAGGAGCATTTCTCAAGCCTAGCCTTCAAGCCCTCAGTCTGAAGGCGCCTGAGCACCATCTCAAGACGCTGCAGATGTTGATCTACTGAGGATGAAAACACAATGATGTCATCGAGATAGAGCAAGAGAGACTGACCCTGCTGATCGCCAAACATCCTCTGCATCAATCGCTGGAAGGTGCCCGGCGCGTTGCACAAGCCGAATGGCATACGATTGAACTCAAAGAGACCGAAGGGGGTACAAAAGGCTGTTTTAGGCTTGTCTTGTTCTGCAACAGGGACCTGATTGTAACCGCTGGCAAGATCGAGAGTTGAAAACCAGCGGGCCCCTGACAGCGCATCGAGACTTTCCTCTATTCGCGGCAAAGGAAATGCATCCTTCCGAGTCTTGCTGTTTAGCAACCGATAGTCCACGCATAAGCGCAGACTTCCGTCCTTTTTCCGCACCAACACAATTGGTGAAGCGTACGGACTACAGCTCTCCCGTATGACCTGGGACTCAAGCAGCTGATTGATATGAGTCTTCACTGCCTCATACTCAGAAGGCGGTAAGCGGCGATATCTCTGCCTGACTGGGATATCATCAAGCAAGGGTATGTCATGGGAAAGGAGATTGGTACAGCCCAAGTCACCTTCATGAGTGGCAAAGACCGAGTCATACTTTTTCAGCAAGGACCGTATTTTTTCCCTATCTGGATCAACAAGCGCAGGCAGAGCCACAGACTCCAACCTATCAGGCACAGAGGAAGGAACAGTTTGAGTGTTAACGGCCACCCAAGTGGTCCTATCCTCAGTCACGCCCGCTGGCAGACTGACAACCTGTGCTGTACTTAGATTGCCCAGACCAGTCCGTGGGTAGAGCAGAACAGCCGTTGTCCCCACATTGACCACGGGGACGTACACCGTGCCCCGGACGACCCTCACCAGGCAAGATGAAACAAGCAGCCCAGCGGGTAGCCCAGTCTCAGGAGGCTCCAGCAGAACCGTCTCACCTGCCAGCTGCTCCGAACAAGTACTGGCAACCAACTTCATGTGGCCTCCTGGTACCCGCACAGCTCCCCTACCTCGAACTCTGACTGTGCCAGTAGCGGAGACGGATTCTTGACCAACTGATTTATGGCACTGCTGTAGTGCCACAACAACCGGACGCGGTGCCTGTGAAACTACAGGTGACTCAAAAAGAGAAGGCCCCAGCGCACCGAAAAGTTCTCTATAGCAACTACGAATAACATTCATCCCCAAGATTCCCGGGGAGGAAGACTCAGCGCCAGGGGGATCCCTCACTACAAGGATTCCACATCGGGGCATGACCTTTCCGCACAACTCTACATCCAATTCTAAATAGCCGATGTAGGGGATCGTCAGGCCATTTGCCGCTCGAAGCTGAAGCCAGTTGCAAGACCGAAGGCAATCCTGGCCCCAAGGTGCGAACTGTGCCATAAAGAGAGACTCTGTGATGGTGGACACCATTGACCCAGTGTCCACCAAGCAGGAAACACTCACCCCCCCAATAGAAACATCCATATTTGGGCAGGAGGCAACCAATTCACATGTCGCAACTTCCTGTGAGCCTGAGGGCTCCCCATCTGAGCTGTGGCTCAATAGCTCAGTGGGTGCTAGTTTTCCGGCTGCCAATTGGGCGGAACCTGCCTAATACTGTCTGACTGCTGACCACTGGACCTATCTGGACCCTGGCGGTAAACCCTTTCCCCAGTGCAGTCTCTCGCAAAGTGGCCAGGCAGCTGACACCGCCGACAAATGACAGGGCCAGCATGGGACCTTAATCCCGGAGGGGGCAGAGCCCGGAGTGAAGCTACAGTCTGGGTAAGTTGGTTCAACTGCTCTTGCTGGCGCTTCATCAGATCCATCAGTTCACCTAAAGTGGGTTCTGTTGGAGAGACCCGAGGGCTAGATTGAACACGACCCTGCACACCACACTGAAGACCAAGAGCTGAAGGCAGTGAATAGCTACGACCTCGCACACCACCTGGCAAACCTTCACGTTCCCAGCGCATGGCTTCAGCGCGAAGTTCCATCATAACCATGGTCGGATCACGACGAACAAGTTGTTTAAGCTCACGGCGAAGAGAGCAGTCAAGGACATGTTCGATAAATTGGTCCCGGAGCAGCACATCAGCATTGGGCATACCATCTGGGGCTTGTTGTCTAACACGGCCCATTAAAGACATGAGCGCTAAAGAAAACTCTTGTAACGTTTCACCCTCGAGCTGTCGCCGGGAGAAGAAAACCTGTTGTAGGGCGATGTAGGACTGATCACACTCATAAAGCTTATTCAAGATGGCCAAGATTTTAGCAGGGTCCCTTCGATCAGCACTCGAGCAGAACTTAATTTCTTCCTTTGCCTCTCCTTCCAAGTGATCGAAGATGAAAAGAGCCTGTTCAGCAGCAGCTAAGTGTCGAGCACGCATGCACGCCTCCACCTCCTCGACCCATTCAGTTATTCCCAAACCTGTCCTACCGTTAAACATTGGACACCTGCGGTCCCTCGGAATGACCACTAACCGCTCCGTTACAGTGGGGGCAAGGGGTGGGGTCCCGCTGCCGGAAGCCGTCGAACCGGATGCACTGCCACCGGGGTCTGAAGAAGCAGCGCACTCCCGACGGAGTCGCCCGTTGTCCGCCTGAAGCTGCAACACAAGCTCTTTTAGCTGCTGTACCTCCTCTTCCATGACAGCGGAGGAAGTTGAACCAAAAGCCCCACAGAGATGAGAATTATGGAATGTAAGGTCCCAACACCACTGAAACTGTTCTTGATCACAAACACAACACAATAATTAAACCGTTTGAACAACAAAACAAATTTATATATACATACATCTATGGTCTCTGCCCCTTTAATGTTTTGATTGGTCCTGCCAGCAACGCCACTTGTGGCAATACGAGCGTCCTATGACACTCCAGGAAGAATAATCTCCAGCAACGCCACTTGGGATAGGCCCAAGACCATTCTTATTAAGGCACGCAGAGCCGTTCACCAAATCAGGGGTCAGAGACCATAAGATAATTATGAAAATATAGTTTTATTTGTTTAATACTCTTTTTAAAATGGCAATATATTCTGCGATAGGGAGTTTGAGGACTATAAAGAAAACAAACAAACAATTCAAATCAATAAACCAGCATGCATAATAAAGATGTAAACAGAAAACAAATCAAACAATTCAAATCCATAAACCCGCATGCATAATAAAGATGTAAACAAATTCAAATCAAACAAAAAAAAGGAAAAAAAACATGTAATATGTCCAACAGTTCACCCAATAGAGAGCCACATTTGTACTGTTCTTCCGAAAGGTTTTTAGCCGGTATCAAGAACAGTCTCAGTGAGGGGGGGGGGGGGGAGAGCGCGCCGGGGAAGATCGGCCCATTAATTGGTCGCGGCCCCAGGATAGCACCACAACAGCATGTCCAAGGCTGCAGCCGGGTCCAGCTATGCAAATTACAGGTCAAGCTGCCCACAGACCCCGGCGGCAGCACCCACCTCGCGCACACTCACAGACAGCGGCCCACACGAGACACCGAACACCAGCAGTCCAGGCATTCATCCACCCACGTGGGGACATCCATGACCCAGACAGGGTCACACACCACAGCAGAATGTTGACCTAGGGCAGCGGCCAAAACATAAAGCGCGCCTCCCGGACCGTCTCCACAGACACCCAGCAGGAGAAGACCACAGGACGAGTCCACACACACACCAGAGGCTTAAGTAATATCCCTGCCTCTCCCAATCAATCACAATTAGCCCCAGGTGTGCTGGTCCACACCCCTGTGTGCAGGAAAGAGGGAGGGGAAAACCCTCATCCGGTCACACAAGCAATTAAAAATAAATTGTCCTTCATCACATCATTTCATGGAATGTAAAAATGACTTTTATCTCGTTAAGTTCAGAGGTTCCCCACCAGAGCTAACGTGATTGTTTCACTCCACGATGGCAGAATAAACTAAACTCAATAGTTTTCCTGCTGACAGGTGCTGTCAGAGAGAGCTGCAAGTTTAGTAGCAAATTACTTGAAAATGGCAGATAAAACAAGTGTCATTTTTATTATGGTGGAAAATGGGACAATTTGTGAGTCGCTGTTAAAAACAGGCATCTCTCGTTGTGTGTTTTTAGAGATCTGTCGGGATTCGGGACACCGAGCTGGAAAGCAGGACCATCTAATGCCATTCAGCATGCAGACGTGAGCATTTAACAGAAAGCAGTGCATGGCAGTAGACTTAGTTATCCGTCATAATCTCGCCAGATCCCATGTTGTGTTATTAATCGCTTGGTCTAATAGCCGTCGTTGTTTCTTGCCTTTACAAATCGGCTGCATCATTCATCCGTGTGTAATCCCCGGGGAAGGTCTCGGCTTCCTTTTTTTCTAGTCCTGCTTTGAAATCACTTTTGTGGATTTCATTCTACCTTTTACCTTGTTTTGGGATTTTACAAGTTGTACTGTAAGAGATTAGATTAGCCCTATTATGTAAAGAATAGTTTTTCCTTTTCTTGGCTGAGCACAGAATCCCAGTGATATCCTTTCATAGGCAGAAGCTTCATCTGATAAATGGGGGGAGCGGACGAGGCAGTGAGTTCATCTGAATGCTACAAGCATGGCCGCGTTCACACATGACTGCACTTCTTAATCAGCGTGTCATTCAGCGGCCCGCGCCTCTTTTCTCCCCAGGTTCAAGTCACCGATTTATAGCTGCACCCAAACCACGGGGAGTGAGGAAGGGAAACGTGCAGTCGGTCTCCGAGCCGTCAGGAAGTTTGCTGCACGTGATCGTTGTGGAGGAATCACAAGATTCAACAATCACGAATAGCTATGGGGGCTGCAAGGACAGCATTTGTACAAGACTGACCCCGGTGACATTATAGAAATACATTATGGGGTCAAGATTGTCCAGGATTGACGTAATTATTTTTCTATTTTGGGACATTTGACCTGTGACATGTGTCCCGTGCCCTGCTGCCGTCAGTTACTGGTGGTCGCTTTCAAGATGCCTCAATTGATGTTGAAATGGAATGAAATGAGCAGGGGGATCGTCTGAATGTTTCCTGATTATCTTTGATGTTCAAAAAGTACAAACGTCTGAAAATAGTCATCACCACGCACCCACATTTTAAGGGTTTGCATCACGCAGTGTGTGACAGTTTGAGTGCGCAGCTGTTAGGAACGTGGCTTGTTTGCATTAAGGAACACTGCTCTTGATGTTAGGACGCAAGGATTCCTCATTTGCCAATTAGTGCCTCCTTGCTTATTTTCCTCGCTTTTCCTCAAGAAGACGAGGATGCAAAAAAAAACCTAAGAAACAAGCTGCTTTTGCTTTTTCTTGTGTGGAGAACTAGAGGGAATATGAGCTGTGTTTTGAGGTGGGTTTGCATCTTGGCAGAGCGTTAAAATCAGCGTCATTTTAGGAACTGGCCGGCTGGCTGAGGTGTGACAGGACAGGCCCGAATCGGATGCTGGTTATTTTTTTCAGCATTTGGGCTGCACCTCTGAGTGAAGAAATACTTTTCTTGTGTCCTCATTAATTTCTCATGTAAGGGAGCATGGAGCCTGCAGCTGTTACTATTTGCAGAGAGCACTCTGCCTCACACATTTCACAGATGATAACCCCTTCTTTTAAAAACCATACTTGCCTAAAATGGGCTCGCAAAATAAAAAATGGCAAGTCCGCAGGTAATATGTGCATTGCCATCAATGAAATATTGAATACCTTCTCAGCTATAAAACCGGCTGCTTTACCTGTGGGCTTTTACGACCCCAGAGCTCCTGGTTGGCTGTCGGAGCGGAGCAGCTAATGGAGACCACACACGCAACACTTTGCACACTCTTTTCATACACTCTCTGTTCCGTTGCAAAGGGCCGTTGTTTTTCTACCCTTAGAAAAACAGAGTAGAACCTCAGCTGCATGACAGTGAGCCTCACTGCACCAGGAATACTGCTCAGCGGCTTCTGTCATCAATTCAAACTTATACATTCACATTCTTGGCTCTGCATTCCATGGGTGTGCATTATATATGTGTGTGTGTGTTCAGGGTATTGTGTCATGTCTTCCTCCAAAGTAATTAGAGCAATAATTCTGTGGCGGTTCAGTTGCTTCATCCTCTCGACGTGTTCCGTGCTCGCTGAGCAGAAGGCCAGGCTGAACCGCAGACACTACGAGATGGACGTGGTCGCCGTGACGTCACCCACTACTATTTTGGTTGCCTCGAGTTCTTCATCTTGGCCGCGGGCCCCCTGGTTTGCCGCTTGGGTTGAACTAGAACCCTTTTCCAAATGCTTATTTTAGGAATATCTCAATAATTGATAACACAAACTTTAGTAGATATCTGGAAGAATCTCCTCCTGTGCCCAAGTTTAAAGTTTGTCCACAGCTTTCTTTGAACATGCTCCACTGTAATTACATCCACAACTTTGATACATTTCTACATTCTGACTGACTTGGGTTTTAAATCAGAAGAAATTGATCAACTTTTACTTTATTCAATAGAACCATTCTTGTGTCTGGCAGCGGTGAAAATGTTGAATCCAGATTCAACTTCTCCCAGAGCTCATCTCGAGTACAGACACATTTGTCACCCTGCTGGAACAGTTTGAAATCCACGGGACACATGTCGACTTCGAGTGGCAAAGTGCCGGGACGTTGATTATGTTAAAAAGAAAAATCTGCATCACAGTTTTGTCTGAAAATGTAAACTCCCAGTCACCCTGACACAAGGCATTGTGGGTTGTCCCTCGCTTGCAGACTGTGTTCGTCTCACCTCCCTTGTTAAACTAGACCTCTGCATTAGAAGAGAACAGTGGTCATGTTGCGGCTAAAGAATTAACCAGGAACGGGTTTCTGCCAGAATCAGAATAGATACAATACAAAAGCAGCAGTAATATGGTAAGTAATATATAAATAAAGCAGTAATATAAATAAGTAGCAATAATGCATCATACATAGATGTATGATGCATTATTGCTACTTATTTATTATAATCAAAGTAGTCACACATTACACTTTCAATTCACAACGTCAGCATGGTGAGCTGCAGAGATGGAATGGGCTGAACCAATCACAGTCAGGATTATCAATCAATCAATCCAATGCTTTTCTATAGAGTAAGGACTGTATATTTAAAGTTGCAGCATAGAAAATACCACACAATCAAACAATCGAATGAATAAACAGCGAAGAGGACAAGCGTTCTTTCAGAATATTGCACGCCCACAATATTTGTGTGTCTTCACACGCGTGTGTGTGTGTGTGTGTGTGTGTTCGTATGTGTGTTTGCGGGTGCGCACGCATTTGTTTTGAAAACATTTCTTGGCATTTTCACCTAATTGAATGTTTCTGTCGTGAGCTGTGTCTGCTGTGGGGTTCTTCTACCGTGCCGAACCTCCACGTTGGGGGCAACTACAGCTCGAGGTTGACGGCCTGCGGAGGTGGACGAGGAATGATGAGCTCGTCTGTGGTGGACGAGAGACGCGGCAGCACATGGACGTAGACCGCACACTGAAGGGACGAGCACGACGGCGGCAAAGGAGTCGAATGGAGGAGTCTCGTACACTGTGGTCACTTCCCACATCATCGTCATGCCTGTACATTAAAAAGTAAACGGTGGAATATAACCGTGGGAATTTGAAGGATGCCATGTGATGAATGTGTGAGTCATGAGCCACTCGCTTTCTGATCTCAGCTATCACACCAGCTGCTAGCCGATGTTCTTAGCATGCACACCTCATATTCAGCTAAAAGCGTTGGTTTTCTTCTGTTCTGTAGAATTTTGCAAAAAATTTGCTTTAATCTTTTTTTTTTATATATATAAACGTAAAAAAAAAAAACAGTAACGTTAATTATAAAGTTATGCCACATCACCTTTTGAATTACTCTTTCATAGCATCAAAACCGACTGGTGAACCGCTTGCAATACAATGTACTCCAACAAAACAGTTCACATACCAATAAGAGTGCAATGGGTTAGTTGATTTGTAGTTTATGGATCTCGCCGCCTTCTTCCTTAGTAGCAGCTGAGCGTGGCAGAAAAACGCTTCGGTGAAGCTTGGGAAATGTGTCAAGAGAGACAAGCGCACGCAATTGGCAGAGAATTCGGTCAAGTTTATTGTTTTCTTTCCTTGTGGCTCGGAGTGTCAGGATCTCTGTGGAAATAAATATGTTGGCTATAAACCGTAAGACCAGTAAGACGCTTTCCATGAAAGCTTGTTGTTTGGAGGTTGACGCTCACTCAATGTGTCAATGTTTTACCGCATTTCTGAAAGATCCCTTTTAAGTATTCAAATTTATGGCAAAGCCGGTGATTGATGTACATTCATCTGTTTCCGTGACTCACCTGGCACGCTGTGTGAATGAGAGTTCAGACACCTCTTCAAATCCCAGGACTCGATGCTATTCTCAGACGTCATCATTGTCTGTTCTGTATTCCTGCTTTTGTGGGGATGATTGTACAGCAGAGCGAAAGAACAAGTCAGACAATATTTTCCTAATAAGGCTCTCTATCAGCCAGAGGGAACCGAGTCTGAATCGGAAGACATTTTAAGTTTTTATCTTAGACACACGTCTAATAACTCTCGGTATTTGCCCCGCGGCATCAAAGCAAATGCACGCCTCCCTGTTCAATTTCAAGCATAATAAGCACAATTAATTTAATGATAATACACATCAATAATCATTAGGGTTTGCTGTAGTATTAAATAATCATTCAGAATCGCAGGAAGCTCTTTGGGGTGCAGGGACACAGCGTGAGGGAGAGAATAGGACGTGGCGTTAAAAAATAAGAGACATACACTTTTCCCGAAACACTGAGATCAGATCACAGATAGTGTGAATGTCCTCAGAGTAATGACGCCTTGCTCAAAGACACTTGTGTTTGAGGTTTTACCAATAGGAGGGAACCCATAAAACCAACCCAAAATGTACAAGAAAAAAATCTATATATTATACTTTATGTCAGTAAACCATCTGGATGGTTATTTATTATTATGGTTATTAAAATGCTACACAACATCAGTGGAGAATCATTGAATGGTACATTTATTATATATTATGCAAGTGCTCAGGTTGGGTTTAGGTCCTATGAATCTACCAATAGCTTGAATAGGACAGTAATCATCTTCCTCCCAACTGTAATTAAGGTGCTTGTATTTAAGCAGATTTTGGGGCAAAAACGTGGCCACCAAGAGAACCCAAAACACGACCACGACTCTGCGGCTGCGTGAGTCTGTGTTTGTGCACAACGCAGAGCTGCTTTCAGGTAAATGCTAACATGCTGACAGTGTCAATGCACCCTGATGGGTTAAAGGTTAAGTCCGTTATAAGTCAAGACGTCAAAAGTGTTCTGCTCCCGTGCAGGTGGGCAAGGCTGTGTCTGAAAGGGGAGCACAGGGAGGCAATTGTCATAGCAGTACGTATATCCTCACAACACCACCTGACTGTCCCCTTGGTGCCACTAATTTAATGAAATCCTGGAAGTGACCCTGCTCGGGGTTGAGTATATGCATCTCAATAACCGCTAATGCTTATTTGTCTGTACATGCTTAAATTGCTAGATTTCCAATACAACAAGAAAGCAATAGTACGCGGAGGTCGTGGACAAGAGGTCGCACCAAACATAATATTCACAGAGCACAAAGGAGAAAGGATATTTTATAAGGCTGGGTTATGATTACATTCCGGAGTCAAGGAGGGCAAAAAGGAAAGTAGATGTAATCTGGCGGCAGGTGAGACGTCGTAGTGATTTCCCAGGTAATAAGGGAGCAGAGCGACGGTGTGAGCTACACAAACAGCTGCCGAGGCGCCACACTCTTCACCGGGAGTCAATGCTGAGAAGTCAGGGTACAGAGAGTCGGGCTGGAGGACACTCCGCCAAATGACACGGCTGTTGACGGACACACTACGTGCCGCGGGGAGAGACATAAGAGGTAGCGGGGAACAGAGGAAAAGTACACGCACCAAGACCAGCATTATCTGAGACAATTAGCTCGTTTCATAATGTGTCAGTTATTCCTCCTTGAGTTCGCTTCCCGGCAAATGACATCCTAATTAATTGCAGGCGTGCTGATAATAATAATTTGTCCCTTTTCAAGATTTGGTTTGCTTGAAATGTCTCCGGACAAACGTTTGATGTGTTATCAAGATCTGAGCTTTTATGGCTGAAAATAATCCATTGTGTGGTGATGAAAGAACGGCTAAATCTGGGGACTAAATAAATGGTGAGAAAGTGGCATCAAAAAGAATGGGACCATTATTTGAGGGATTTTATACTGAAAGAACTTTAATTGTGTGTTTTCATAAGGGGGTAATTACCTTAATAAGTTTAACCCTGCACTTCTTAAATATACTGTAACATTTTTTGCATTACTGCAGGATCTTTTTTGCTTCTCTTTCAAACAAACCTGAATATTAACTGTTGGTTGCAAACATCAGAATCTCTCTTCATTCTTTTAAGCCACTTCGACCTTTCCCTCCTCTTCCCGCTGAATCATATCCCCTTATCTTCTTCATGCACTCGCTCTAATGTGCTTTCATCTGGTTAGAATACTTTTTTTTTTTTCCTCCCCTGGAACTTCTCCCTCGCATGATGGGCGGCCTGGTGGGTCTGCGCGCCCCACATTAATGGAATGACATGAAGTCCCTGATTATCGCAGTCATGTTCTCCATGTAGAAATGAAGCACACTTTAATCTCCCACTCAAGCACTTTCGATGGGAGTCAGATATAATTCAACCAAAGACGAGCATATCAGTCAGTACAGAAAAAAAAAGATCTTTCTATTGATTGATTGATTGATTGCTTCAGACTCAAAGACGAGTCGTGGATTGGTGTGCTGTAGTAAGGCATTATCGATCAGACCTTCCTCTTTCCTTTTGAAATATTTCGTGGCATTGCGGTCATGTACCAATAAAACATTCAGCGAGATGACCTGGCAGAAACAAACGTAGCACCGTCTCTACGGTTTTACGTTATCCAAAGGTATTAAACCTAATGGCAAATCATTCCCAGTATAAATTAGGAGTACTGATAAGCGCCGACTTTATCGATTGTTTTCAATGTTTTGGTGTCTCTTGTTAACGCTGCAGCGTGTCGAGGCTGATCTTCTCCAAAAAACAATACTTTGTCAATACATTTGTTCAGCAAACACAAACATGTGAACAGAAGTGAGAGCTAATTCCATCGGCCCACAGTCTCTCATCCAAAGCTGAAACAGAAGCTGCCTGGAGTCTGTTTGTCTTAGTTTGTTCTTGTAAACGTCTCTGCTGGCTGAGACAAAGCCCCCAGAGGACAGAGGACAGAGGACAGGAGGAACACCGATACGGGCCGATGTCTATGACTGTTAATGACTGACGTCTGTGTTCTTCTTCCTCCATAAACGTCTCTCAGGAATGTTTCTTATTTTGATGACATTTGAAATGTGTTTCAGTGAGATATGAATGACTTTAGCAGTGACATCACTGTTCCTGCTCGATAAACAACACTCAGTTGTATCATCCGGTATCATCCGTAATTATCGTCCTGCTCTGCATGTATTTGTTTTTTTACAATGACATTTTTCACAGGACTCGTAAAAGAAGAACATGGGAAAACCGCTAATCAGACACTGCCCAAGGGTATATATACAACACTGGTCTGCAGTTATCTGTAGGCAAATTGTGCTATTTCCTATTACTATGACACTGACATTTCAGTGTTTGCTCTGCCTTAATTATTTTGACCAAGTGGTTTAACTCAGCCCTTTGATTGGGTGTTTGACCTAATTTAGAGTTGCTATAAAAGTCAAAAACCCACAGAACCGCATTCATAACTCAATCATAAACTCATTTTAAAGTTAATTTTAAGGCCTGATATGAACTTTAACTTTAACTCAAGAATTGTCATTTAAATTGGACTTAAATGTGACGCATCACCGTTTCGAGGAAACAAATGTCAATAGATTTTTCAACTTTTTGCAATGAAATCAAACGTGATAATTATATCACCCTAATCATTTTAACGTCTGTGCTGATAGATACAGAGAACTAAAACTCTCCTGATATCATTATTGCTTATGTCAAAAAACAACAAATGGTTCACAAAGCTGCGGCTGAACTCATCAGCGTTCACAGCTGCAGACTCATTCATGAGTCCCGGCGGGGTCAGCCGCCCTCATTTTCATGACCACTGTTCCTTCTGGCAGCGGCTGCCCTCGCTGGGACGTGAGGTTGGAAGCGTGTGTGTGTGTGTGTGTGTGTGTGTGTGTCATTCATCTCACTGGCACCTGTCGCAGCCCCGCTGACCTACGCTGATACAAAGCTTTTTAGTGAACGCATCCATAATGTGGCCAGTCTTTGCTGAGGGTTGCTCATTCCCCCTCCCTGATTGGATGACCCCTCAAATCCTTTGTCATCTGACCCGTGACCCGCAGCGGCACTCATCAGGTTCACGTCTTGGCCAAAGGAGTCTCCGACGCAGCCACAGCACGCGGCGCACATATGTATTGCTCATGAAGACGCTTGTGCCGTTTGTGTGACCGGGAAAAATCAGGAATCAATGACTCCAAAAGTCCCGTGTCGCAGGTGCAGCGGTAAGCTACATTCTGACATTGGTTTGGTGTTTGGCACAAATACTCCCACTTGTCTCACTCTCTCTCTCTCTCTCTTTCTTGTTGTATTCCAATTACGAGGAAAATCTTTTGAGGTGAGGAAATTCGGGGAACAATTTCAGCGCAGCTAAAAAGGTTCTGGGGACTGAGGGACACGCTGCCACTTTGAGCTTTGGGTTGAAGTCATTTCAGAGCGGTAATTCTCCCCTTTCTGTGTGAGCGGGTTACCTGTAACCACTCTGACAGCTTTCAAAAAAAAAAAAAAACCCGGGCAGGAGATTGCCAGCTATAAATTGTGCATTAAACAAATTTATCCCGGAGCCAGATCATTGGCTGGTACAGGCACTGGGTTCCAATAATACACTGCTTTCTCCAATTTCAAATGACAGACAGGGAAAAGGGCACAATAAACACTTTTTATCCGCTTTCTCTTTCTCTCTCAGACGGAGGCTTTCTCTTGTTACAGTTTAACCATCAAATCTATCCCTTTCTCGTTCAACACAAAAGGTTTTCAATTTAGCGAGGCGATGACTATTTCTCCTATTTCTGTTGTCATAAGAGAGAAACAGAATGTTGATGGCCTGTTTTTGTTCTTCTATTGTATCGCTGCACTCTCTCTAACCTCGCCACCGCGATGGATTTGTGTTTTTATGTTGCACCATTCAAAGTTTTCAGCAGGAAAACCTTGAACCCGCTGAAATGGGCCGATGGGACATTTATAGGTGTGCTTCTTCTTCTTAGACAAATTAATGGATTTTCACAAGGGGGAGGACAAAAGAGGGCTCCTTTGTGTTGGATGAAAGGAGACAGGTTGCGTGGAGAGCTGTGGGATTGTTGCACTGCCTCACGTGGAACGTTATCACGGGCGGGCAGACCGATGTGGGCTACACCGGCAATGCATCACAACACCTGCCCAAGGTCGAGCACTTCTTCTCCTCCAGTCGTAGGGAGATTTGTTCAGGAAAAAAGTGAGATGAAATGTCAAGAGCGGGAGTGATTTCCTTGGAATGGGAGCTCCTAATTAACTCTCTCTGGTGGAGATCTCCCTCTGCCTCTCTCTCTCTCATGCCGGATGAATCTTTAATCTCGTCCTCCTTACCTCGCCTCCGAGGACACGGCTCCGCTCGCCGAGCCGGCCAAAGGACAGATGGATACAACGAAAGCAAAGGTCGAAAAGTAAACAGTTTGGCTGTGAATGAGAGACTGTCTCCCAGGGACGGAGACGGACAAAATATCCCCAGCGGGACTCGAGCTGCACAGCACAGAAGAGAAAGTCATATCAGCAAGTGGCTTGTTACTTTCAGTACCAGCGATATAATGTAGTTTGGGTCCTTATTTGCCGTTCAATTAATATTTCCTTTGGGGAAGGAGTGAAGCAGGGATTGATTTGTGCTAAAGCAATTAGCTCGCCAAGGTTTTTCTTTTTTTCATGCTAAATCTACATTTGGAGTTTCCTCACCTCTCTGTGACACCGTAAGAGCTGTGATTTTACACCTTACAAAATAAGAACGTTAGGAGGGGAAAGTCAGTGGCATTTCATTTACCTCGACTGTCACGAGCAAATAAGTTCCGAAGCTTGTTTGGTTCACACACCCGCTCTGTTGGAGTGTTTGTTGCTACTTTCAAATATTCACCTTTGATTAAATGAGATTTTTGCACATTTCGCAGTTCAAAAACACCCACAGAGTGTTTGGTCTTGTGGTTGCACGAACTAGCTGTTCTCCCACAGCTAAGTAGCGTGTAGTTTGAGTACACTTCCATTAATGATTCATGTCGTTCTGCTTAAATAACAGACTGCTGATAAAAACCTGTAAACACATGACGTCATGTAGATTGTATGAATATCATGATTAAGCATACCGCTAGTTTGAGACTTATCTGACACGTTTGCCAACTCTTTTCTATGGGATGAAAGAAGCAGGGGGTTTGGGATCCGGCTCATGAGCGACTTTCTGCAGGATTCAGAGATCGAAGCCGACCAATTAGACACAAACTGAGACGTCTCTGTATTCATGCTCTGTGCTGGAAGCCTGTAAATCCACCGCAGGTCCTATTTCTACGATGTCTTACAGCTCTTAATGTATGTACATCTGCTACAGATGTCACATCTGTACATTAGCATTTTGATCCAGACAGCCACGTTGTGTGTTGGTGTAAATAAGCGTCTTAATGATACCGTGGGTTAAAACCATTGACCCGCGTTTATTGTGGGTGTGAAGCCTAATCTTTTATTCATCTTCTCCTGATTAACATTCTATCCGTTTTACGAGTTCATTTAATTCCATTTGTTTAGCTGCATGGTGATTCTGACCACATAAATCCAAACAGACCTTCGTTCATGCCCAGCTCGGCTTTTGACGGAACCAATCATGTATTAAATTGATGGAGCCCTTCAATGCTCAGTATATTGAAGTGTGGCGTTTTTGTAAAGGTCAAGTGCTTCACTGAAATGTACTGAGGTGCCAAGAAGTCATCCATCAAACAAGACATGAATGTGGCATGCATGGTTAATGAAGGCAGGCCAGCCGTCACATGTATCATCTGGGCTTCGTGCTGATGGATGGAAGGTTCCCAGATTCCCGTAAAAAGCATCTCTACTGTTTTTTGTTGTTGTTATTGTCACGATCATAAATACAGTGAAGATTATTACAGTGTAGACAATGGATTGTAAAAAAAGGGTCTTATTTATATAGAGGATTAGATTTATTTACCTTATCTTCATAGAATCTGGAAGCGTTTGTTGTATTAAGCTGCAACTGTTTGCATGGATCGAAAATAAGCTGATCATGTTTCTAAAAATATGCAGAGATGAGTCATGAGGGTGCATATTGCTTGATGCACATTAAGAGTAAATAAACAGTAAATTACCGGGCAGCTTCTGGTCTGAAGTAGGACTTGATTGAATGAGATGCCGTCTGGAAAGCAAAGAGTCTCCCACCGATGTTTATCGAGGAGGATATTGAAACGCGTTCTGTATTATTTGATTTTCTGGCTGAGGCACGATTCCCCTCACTCTTGTTAAAATTGCATTTCCTGCAAATGTGCATGCTTTATCAGGATTTTGCGTCAATGTCTATTTTGAAAGTTTCTGCGTTTAAACGAAAGGGAAATGACACATCACATTTACATTCATAAGTGCGGTCACGGATCCTTTGCCAAACGGTGCAACTAAGCAGCACAGGCACGATGTACGGAGGAGTTGTGTGACTTTAAATTTCTATATCAGTGCTGTCCTACTACTGTACATTGTTTGGATTAATGTCAACCTGTAATGTGCACCTGTCTCTAACTTTCATGCCTTCCAAACAAACGTGCAGGTTAGATAAATGACTGGATTATCTGAGAGAAACAGCTGTTTTTTACCATCTACAAGTAGTGCAGATGCAGTCGCTTTGGCACTGTGCCTTCCTCTGCATCATGCTGCTAGAGTCCAGTTTAAACGGACCTGACTGGGGTACTTGGTGTGCTGGCGGCTGATAGATTAGAGGGAGGGACTGGGCAGAATGCTACTAATTAGAATCCGCAGACCAGCGGGACAAACGTTGGATAGAGAAAGCAGATCTTCCCTTCCCCTCAGTTACTGTCGTTGAAGTGATTTCAATCCAAGGTGACAAACACTTTCCACGTTGCGTCGTCTGCTCATGAGCTGAAGCTTTGGTGTTGGTTAGGGGACGTTAATTACACCTTACATTTAGAAAAACGAGCTGCAGAAGGGGAACGTCGTCTGCAGTTTGTTTCATCAAACTTAACTTTCACGCAAACGGACTCAGCTGCAGCTAATGGATGTTAATTCTGTGCGTTGTCTTGTTAATATAGCCGCCCTGACTCCATTTAATATTGTGTTTCTAACAGTACAGAGTCTGATTGCAGAAATACGGAGTGAAGATTTAACATCCAACAACAAGTGCAGCCTACTAAATGTGGAACATCTTATTTTTCCCACGCTTGATGAACAGCAAAGTGGTCGTGATTTAAAAGTCTTGTAAATTAAATTATTTATTTGAACTAAAGTTTGAGTGGGAGAATATGACTCCTTAAAACAACGTGACCGATCCCCTCGGAAAGAAGATGTATAACTCCAGTGAAGTTGTTGGAAGTACACAAACACTCGGTCCAAGCGTTTAAGTAGTACATCATTTCCTTAAGTTGTTTTTCTCTTGCTAAGTAGTTCATAACATTACTCTCATAATGAATCGGGCAGCATTGACAGATTCCAGACTCTCTGTGTACTTGTGTGACTTCACTGCTGCTGAAAATGTGTTTTTGGAATTTGGTCTTTAAGTGAACACAATCCACTTCATACATTTCAATGGCCTTTGAAATTCGTTGAAAAGTAACTGAATTGAGTAGGAATTGGTACACAATTAAGTAACACTTCACAACAGCGAGATGGCAGAGGCTGTGCTCTCTCGCCTTGCTCCTTAAAAGGAAAAAAAGAGCGCGTACGCGGCTCTATCTTTGCAGAGCCATGGTATAAAAAAGAAAGTAAACGTTACGAGCAAAAGGCAAAATGGTGTGTAAATGGGATTGGGCTGCAGACTGAGCTGCACTGTTCTCTTCCCTGCTGTAGTTTCAGGCCTCACCAGGGAGCACTGTTTCCTTTCCTCACTTTAATCTCGACCTGAGTGTTTGATTTAACGGTGAGTGAAGTGCATCTTCTAAGCCTCGCTGAAGGAGAGACAAGGTTCTTTGAGTCCCAGCAGATCTGAGATGTTTCGGATGAGGCCGCTTAACAAACCGCACCCTTGTTTGAAGCTTCACATTAAGAGACATCCTTTCGTTGGCAGGAGGCGGCAATATGCTTCCGCGGGAACTTTTTCTTAACTCTTGTAGTGTGCGATATCATTATTGGTTATTATCTAAGTTCAAGACAAAACAGTCTGCGCATACAGCTTTAGAATAAAATTTGAATGTGTTATAATTTTGTTCCTTTTTAGTTTAAGAACAACCATTATGTAAATGTTGCTCATTTGGGTCACCAATATTGGATGAAGCACAAAAACAAAAATGAGCTTCTACCTGTACATTTGTCCTTTTTGCTTTTCTTTTCTTTCTAAAATATCTCTCACATTAATGAGGTCTGTCTACCCAAGGTGCCTCAGGCCAAAACTGACTTTTAGTTGTTTTGGTGACCGTTGTCCTCTGGAAAGCACTGAGGCCGGACGAGACTTGGTGATGTCATTAAACGTTAACATCGGACTGCTGAAGGAATCAATCTGGTCGCTGTCAGACGGTTGAAATGCTGCAGGGCTCACGGCGCTTGAGGGAGGAGGCCTCCTTACTGGTTTCCATGCTGTGCATTGATTTCTTGATATTTAAAAAAAAGGAAAGCAAGAAGATTCATGTATCTTATAGAGATCATTCAGGTGACATACAAACCGGCCAAAGTAAAGATTAAGACTTGTACAATGCAATCATTTCATTTTTGACCAGGAACTGGACTCCTCCAAAAGGAACTGAACCAAATAGAGAGTACAGTGAATAATGTCAGAACTAGTGCTCCAGAGATAAGACTTAACGTGGACTACAAGTTAATTATGTCATTTTCATATACTGTATTTTCCGCACTATAAGGCGCACTTAAAAGCCTTTAATTTTCTCAAAAAACGACAGTGCGCCTTATAATCCCGAGCGCCTTATATATGGATCAGTTGGTTAACTGGTTGATCCATACTGGTTGTACTCAACCGCTCAAGGCGGCCGAGGCGAAAACATGGGTGTTGTTTTTTTAGTTTGTCCGTAAACTTACATTTAGGTTTCGGCATGGCTGCAGATGTCACGTGCTGTAAACAACGCAACTAGTGGAGGCGGCAAGGTGCCTGTTGCCAGATTGGAAATGGTGACGTATTGTACCAAAAGCTCAAAATGGTCGTATTTGAAGGATTATTATCGTGTATCTGGCAACACTGAGATCGGTCGACTAATGACTGTTCTCTCTACAGTCAGAGCTCACGCAAGAAGGTGGAGCGTAAGGGAGACACCATGTCCAAAACTTGTCACGGCATAATAACTAGTTTGTGAAAGAAACCAGAGAAACACAAATATCCGACGAAGCAAAATCCCGGACGTTGTTGGAATCCTTGCCGGACGCATTTTTTACGTCTCAAAAAGAGGACATGTCCGGGGGAAAGAGGACGTCTGGTCACCCCAAATAATGGCGGTATTGTGCTGTGAACCTCGCAGCATCGATCGGACCCTGAAAGCACCGTCTCCACCTCCCCACATCCCCCCCATCCACCCGCCCCGACGTCAAACCTTTGACTGCAGTATCTTATGCGCCTTATAATCCGGTGCGCCGTATAGTGTGGAAAATACGGTACATCATATTCAAAACAGGAATGATACGTTGAAGGAAGACGGGCTCAGTAGGTTCGTGTTTCCCCAGGCATTTTCACCTCCTCACACAGTCAGGAATATCAGATAAGCACATCCATCCATCCATCGTCAAACCGCTTATCCTGCACACAGGGTCGCGGGGGGGCTGGAGTCCATCCCAGCCAACTTCGGGCGATAGACAGGGTACATCCTGGACTGGACTGGTCGCCAGCTAATCGGAGGGCTAACACAGAGACCCATTCACACTCACATTCATACATCTACGCGCAATTTAGAGTCCCCAATTAACCTGATCCCCAGAGCATGTCTTTGGACTGTGGGAGGAAGCCGGAGAACCCGGAGAGAACCCACGCAGACACGGGGAGAACACGCAGACTCCACACAGAAAGGACGAACCCAGGACCTTCTTGCTGTGAGGCGACTGTGCTAACCACCACGCCACCATGCCGCCCCAGATAAGCACATTCACAATATAATATTTGTTGGCCTGTGACGAATCCAGGGTGTCTTTGTTACACAATGCATGCTGGGATACACTTGTAAACACTGCCGTCCGCACATATCTTAGATTACAAGTAATCTCACTGATTTACCGACCCAGCTAATCAGAGGAGCTGTAGCCCAGCAGGTAAGACATAAAGGAATGAGAGAGTAGGCTGATTAAAAATACCCTCTGCATCTCACTTTTAATTGTTGAATTTCATTTTATGACTGGAGCGTATCTCGTTACCATATCAGTGTCCGCACCTGAATTTTAATTCAGGCAAACAAGGCGAATCAACGGCACCTCAGTCATGAGGTATCGAAAAACGTTTACCTTCCCACAGCGCGCGCCTTTGATTGAATAAGACGGCTGCTCCTATCAACACAAATGTTTCATGGAGCAGCTTCGAATACTACAAAAATGAGAACTGATCCTTGAGGAGCCCCTTTCATGTCTCAGTGAGAACCGGACATTTGCCAGAGAACACGTTTCGCCGGTTGATCCGTTAGCGGCCAGTCGCCCTCGGGCTTCTTCTCATGTCCCCTTTGACACTATCTGCTATTCTGCCGCCAGACAAGCAGACTACATGACTAGAAAACCAACCAGGAGACCCCCCCCCCCCACCTCCCTTCCTGATAACATCTCCCTGCAGCTTTGCTAGCCGCCGTAGCATTCAGCTGCCGCTATTCAGAGCTCCATTCCTATTCATGGCCGACCCACAGAGGATAAGAGACGGAGTGCGTGCCACATGGGCGTGACAGCAGCCAAACGCCAGACTCGTGTGATAATCCGCTCAACGCGGTGAGGGTACGACTGCAGCGGGTTATGCTGCTCTGTACGGGCAGAAGACGACCAGACAGCAAGAGAGTGAATATCAACAATAAACAATTGAGGGTGCAATTTCTTTTTGAAAACAATGTTTCCTGAATTCCTGAAAGGAATTAGTGTCCGGTCTGCCCGGTGAGGCGGTCCCCTCTCTGGAGGTCCGCCGTCAAAACACAGCCAAATGGATGGTTCAATTGAATTCCAAAGACATTTATTCTATTGCAAAACCTAAAAAAAAAACAGTACAGTCACAGTGTGAATCAAAAACAAATGCATGCATTTAGGCTAAAGTTTGCTGGATTAGCTTGCCCATACATTAAAGAAAAGGACAGAGATGCTAATGCTACGCTCATTAGTGTGCAAGCCAGTGCAACGTCACCCGACGCTATGTGGACATTTGATTGATTGAGACCATCTACTCATATTGACGATGTGACGAATGAATCAAGTGAGGAGTCATTTACTCACGGACTTCATGCAGTGTGACTTCATACATTGTGACCCCCTGCTGGTCGGCAGCGAGAATGCAGGTTTTAAGACATAAGACTCACTGTCACTTTTTGCGCTAACCTTTTCAGCTTACAAACTTTTTAGATACGTAGTGCAAGTTTAAAGAAAGGTTGAATGCAACAATGGTGTTAAAATCCACTAAAAGCAGAAAAGAATTCAGCTAAGTTAGTGAGTAAGATTACCCTAAAAAGAGTCCGTTGTCTTGAGATGTCCCACAGGAGACAGCACACATTTCTGCCTTAGCAGTCTGACATGGGAGGATGTTTCTGACGAGCTCCATGAGTCTTGATGTTGTCTTTTTTTCTCTTATTTCCATATTTAAAAAGGTACTGTTGCTTGTCTCTGGCAGGGCTGAGAGCTCAGCGTGTCTTCACCACACGGAGAGCCAAGGCTCAAGTTAAAAATACTCAAACTTTTAGATAAAGAGTGGTGCAAACAGGATTTCAGCAAGCGCAGAGCCACAGCAGGAGCCACGCAAGCAGGTCTTAAACACTAGACATTCAAATAAAGGGGAAGAAAACTGATCTTTGTGGATGCAGCTTGTTGTGTTTTTTTTTTCAAGGGGGACAGGAAGGGTGGTTGATACATGACCCTGTCACGCCCGCCTCCATGCAGACCCTCCCTCTCATACACATGTAAACTGTCTATCTCATCCCTTTGTACATCGGCATGTTTATTCATGACACGACTCTCACTGTGGCACATCAAGAGGTTGCTGCAGGAAGAGTGGCAGGCTGCTGTGAATTTCCATGCTGACAACATGTCAAAGGCAGTCAGACACAAAGGAATAAAAAGAGGCCCGGATTCAATTGTAGCACAACACTTGGGATCGCGATGTGAAGTGAACACTTGATATGTGCAGAGAAAATGCACACAAATCACCTCGTCCAAGGGACGGCTGGAGCATCGCACACTTCGGGGGAATAAACACACTTTGCTCTGCGTCCCTGATTTACAGAGACAAGTCAACAATAAAAAAGACATGGAAGATGCAAGACGTGCAGAGCAGCGATGTCACGTTCTTTAGACAAATACAGAAAACCCTGGGACTCTACTGCATGTGGCAGTGCATACTATGTGTAGCTTATGCTGTGAAATCGTGCCTACATTTGTCATTGGAGGGAAGAGCATCCACAGAGAGGGAAGACACATGGCCCACAGTGGGTTCCCTGCTGTGTTTGAACATAAAGAGCAAATGAAAAAAGCTCCCAATCTCATACAGTAATGGGGCCTGAGGCTTCACGATGGAATATGGAGAAAGTAACACCGTGGCCAGAGAGCATCTTCCAAAGCCCTGAAAGTCTGAGGTTAATGCATATTTTCACATTCCGCAAACGTTCGCAATGTCAGAACACCGTATTCCTTTTTACTTTTTTTTTCCAACAAAGGGAAGTTGGATTGTGAAATTCAATCTCTGAGGGCAGTTGAGGATAAAAGATAAAGAATCTGTCCCATTTATGTGGGTGGGGCTCCCCGAGTCGAATGCTCTGCTACTGTGACACCACTGAAGGATTTGCAATAATATCACAGCTGTGTCGGGGAATCCTGCAGAAAAGAGAAGCGTTTAATGCAAAATGGTATTATACTGACAACAAACATATGCACACACACACACACACACACACGCGCGCAGACACACAAAGTGAATGTGGATAAGACGCTGGAATTACTGAGCTGTGAGGCTATTTGAATTTAGAGCATGTCTAATCTGTATCTCACCCAGAATATGAACCAGCGCCTGCGCATCCATTTAGAGTGGGCAGTATTGCTGTGCACAACTACACGCACACACACACACACACACACACACACGCGGTGTAGCAGAATATCTAACAAATGCCTGTGAGTTGCCTGAGGAATGATTTGTTGAAAATCACACTGCTAATGGACTATGGATCTTAAAAACACATTGCACCAAAGTACACGGGCAGCAAAAGAAAGAGAAGAAAAGTGTTCAAATATCATCATCATCATTCACGGCCCTCTCGTTAATTGGTTCTTGATCCTCCCACATCTACAATCCCAGATCAAAATGCCTTTATAGGTTGACGGCCTGCACAGCATTAATAAGTTGAGCAGACACTTAATGTCAGTGTAAATGGACTCACAACTTCAAGGTCTGGCACAGGTAAACATATTGAATTAGAACAATAAAGAGAGTGGTCTTTTGCCAAGACCTTACATGACCAGACTGAATGGTCACTGGGCCACAAGAGCGACATTCATTCCGCTGAACGTCCTGTTCCGAAGTCTCACATCAAGAAAGTGGGTCACAGCAGTCAAGTTCTGAGGTCTTTTGGCTTCCGGTCCAACAAAGAATTGACGGTAAAATCCTGCTGATGGTTAATAAAGCCATAAGTGTGACCTGCTGCTACCTTACGAACCATCCCGACCCCTCAGGTCCTCTGGGACGGGTCTCCTTTCTGTTCACACAGTCAGAACCAAACACGCAGCAGCAGCTTCAGTTCTTCTGCTGCACATATCTGAAAACTAACTCCCAGAAAGCTGCAGGTCTGCTGGGACTGTTTGCTGCAGCCTTTAATTAAACCAGATTCAGTAATGAAGGGAATGCTTTTTAATGTTTCCGTGAGGCCCTTTGACTAAAATGTGCTGTACAAATGGACTTGGCTTGCCTGGTTTTCAGCTCCTGCTGGAGAATATCCTCAACACTGTTTTCATTTTAAAATATCTGATCCCGAAATGAGCAAAACTGAGAGACACACGCACTGTCAAACCTTCAGTATGTTTAACATATGATGTGTTCAGTGATGGCGGGAGCAGATCTAGTGTGAACTTCCACTTCATGGCATTCCCAGCTGCCAGTCAGCAAAGTTTACAGCTCAATAAATTCACCACTTTGTTGCAAAAGTTTTGAATTTGAATAGCGGTGCACTGATACAGAGATTGTATTGGTAGTGAGTTTTGAGACGCTGTTATGATCCATGTTATAAAAGCTGAAGGTTGGGCATCAAATTCAAGGTCATCCAACATGTCTGTTTCAGATTCAATACTTCACCATCTCGGTGAATCATAACCCCCGTTGTCCCGCAGTAAATTAGGCGCCACTGTGCTGTGGCCCAACACGATCTGCATTTAGCTGCTCGTCAGGTTCAGTCGGCACACTTGCTCCTCACACATGCATGCCTAAGTGCGGCATGCTTAATTAGTTAGGTCAGCTAATAGGAGTACAAAAAAATGTTGTAAATGTGGGTTGTTACTGTCAACAAGCGTTCTTTTCATGCCCTTTGATACAAATGCAATCATTTTGTATGAATATATTTGTTTATTGTGGTATTTAAGTGGTCACATATTCAAAACACCTAAAATCTCTCCACCTTTGCTTTACAGTCATATACTGTAACTTCAAAGTGCCTTGTTTCAACAAAATTTTGAATTCACCACTTGTGAATTGCTGTCTACTGTCTTACTGATACAATCAATATAGTACCTCAAATTGTTCCAGTAACTGGAAACTAAACTAAGTCCAAGTTGGTGGAAGGTGTTCACATTATGCGTCGCTGTGATGACGATTCACAACAACAGCAACAACACAAAGACATGAATGGGAAGAGATTAAAAGTGCCCTGTGGTGTTTTAGTTTGTGTTTCCTTTTAGTATCTCACACAAAGACGCATTGTGTGCATCCTCGAGGTCTAAAAAATGTGTTAAGTGCACTTCGTTCCTCATAAAAGATTTGCAAAGATAATTTTTAAATAATTAAAATCTTTCATCGCTTCTATCCGTGTCGGCTTCCTTGCAGACCTTTTCTCTGCTGCCTTTGTTGGTTCATCCCGATCAGAGGAGGCTGGCGCATCGAGGTAGAGGAGGTTGCTCCTCTAGTTGATACTCAAATATCCTCTTTTATCCAATATTTTGGAAATAATCCTCAACTTCCAGAGCAAGTAAGTGGGGAAAGGGTGTTCTATGTGACATAGTGGTGGGGGGCAGAGGAGGGACGGGACATCTTATATCAATTAAATGTACTATTTAATGCTAATGCATTGGCCCAAAGAAAAATTATGCAAAATCAGCAACGACACACAGAAATGATAAAGTCGCGTGTTAGAAAATAGATCATATTATTTATTTTGCAAACTTGTTTTAAAGACATTTCTGTAAGAGATACATTTAATTTAGGCCCTTTTTCTTATTGTGCACAGTAGCTGCCTGCAGTAGCCAACGCAACAGGGGGGTGAACAGGAAGCCCGTACAGGGTGAGGGTGATGTGTGCTCCGCTGTGGTTCCAGTAAGAGGCCCTTAGTGAAGTGACTGGGAGATACTGGAGCAGTGTAGTATCACTACTCCACGCTTAAGGTACAGCGCTTGGTATCACATTTACAAGTCTGGGTAGCAGAGTACGGGGCGATCGAAGGTGAAAGAAACTCGGACATCTGCATTGATCCGTTCATCACGCTCGCTGCTGTCAAGTGTGGGAGGAATGTATTATATTATACTTGCATACTGCCGCAGTATCATCTTGTTCTGCCCCCTTGGTCCTCTATCATGGAGACCATAATAAAGATGTCAGCCTTGTGGACGTCTCAGCAGAAGGACGAGCAGAACTACTCGGGACAGACAAAATACAGTGAATATATACTTGGTTCAAACATTTAATAACCCACGTAAAGATATTTGAGAGTTGTTGCATCGTTGATATTTCTCACAGGCAGGTTAGAAATTGAGGTGTGTTATTTCCATTTCTCCTGAAGTCATTTGTTTCTGTATATCTGTTTGGTCACATTAAGAATCACAGGGTGTCAGTAACAGGAAGTTATGTCACGACCAGTGACAGAGCCGCTGTGTTAATCCAGCGAAATATACATAAATCTTTTTTAAATCATATTTATTGGGTTAGTTTTGCTTTTGACTTGATTTTCTAAGGCATTTGGAAAGTTCATATAAGAATATGTACCATAAATAAATGGACCATTAATATATTAGAGATGTAGTGTCATATGATACTACAGTCTCATATATATGTGTATGAGGAAAGAAATAGTCGGGGCATTAAATTGGGGAACCGGTGAAGTCTCGGGTGGCAATGTTGTAATTTAGCTGCAGGAAAGTGAGGTCCATCCATAGACTGTGTATAAGTAAACGTAGTCATTTTGACGTCGGTATAAATTCAATGAATGTACATCAGAATGCATGTCACCAGTAAATAAGCTAATTTTATCCGTCTGTTTTTTGTCTGAAAATGTCAAGCGAAAAGCAGAGCGTCACAAGACGGCGTACACCATTTTAGACAGGCTGAATAGAACATCTCGGGACAGATAAACTGACATTAATGTGTAGGATCAGAGGAAATCCCATTGAAGTTGCCTTCACACGCGCTCAGCTGTAAGACGTGGTTTCATTCTATAGCAATAATAAACAGCTGGGACTTCACTGAGGAAACGGATGAATAAACTGTCATATAATGTTTCCTCTAGCCAGTCTTTTTATTAACAGTCAGTGGACAGTCATTATTTTTTTAATATATATTCAGATTCAATTTTTGTGACTAAAACTTTTTTTTAAACATTTGAGCTTTTATTAAAAAATCATTCCAAAGATGTTCAGAAAAGTATATTATTGCTACCTTGATTTATTGGAGAGGGACAGAATGTACAACGTTGTCCATCCCCATTTGACTGACATCCCCTTCTGAAATGCCATTTTCTCATTGTTTCCATGGTAACAGCTTGTGTAACTTCCACTGTGGGACTTATGAGTACCAGAGAATATTAATTCAGTTTGTAGGTTGACAGGCGGGTTGAAATGGATTTTATTTCATGGTGTGTGTGTTAACAGACGTGGGGTTAAACTACGGAGGAACTCTTGTCTGCATCTGACCGATTACATGATGGATAATAACTTCACCACAACAAACATTTCCATCAATACCATGTCATCGTCATGCATTATCATGAAATATTATGATAATACCCGAGCCATCTTCCTGTGTGCTGTGTGGTCAGAGGCAAACTGCCCACGTCACTGTGTTCTGCAGTAACTCCGCACATCAACTCGCATCAGTAATTCCAGCTGGCATTTCCAAACTCTGCACGTTTGAACAGAGCTTTTATCTCTCTGTTGTTTTTGCCCATCCTGCATCGACTGTTACTGCAGCTATCTCCACTCTCCACCGCAGAGCAGCGTCCAATTCAAAACCTGGATTCATTGGCTTCTTCGATCAAACACAAACGTTTCAATTGGTACAGCAGGAGGACAAAATATAACTTGACTGGCATAAACTTGACAAAAAAATATCTGAAATAGCAAAACGTCTTGCAATGACTTTGATGCTACATCCACCGTGTTTTAATATGGAACAAAAAGGATTTCCATTCACACAAGCAAGCCTGAAAACACGTAATGTGACTATTTACGATGAGCACGCGGGTACCGGTGCAAAATGGAAGTAGATTGGATGAAGGACACAGCAGGACGGAACCCCTTTTCAAAAGTTTATAAACTTAATCCGTCCTTGGAAACATTTCAAATTCTCTTCCGTATCAAGTTGACATCTGCCGTCCGCAGGGAAGATTATGGGCCGCGTCCCAGAGTCAGAGGTTTGTCTTTGTCAGTGTCTCTGTAAAGTGGTTGTGTGTTTTATGCTCACTGTACCGTTTTAACGTGTTGTATGTTTACAGGCCGTCAGGTTCCATTGGTGCTGTGGATAAAAAAACAACTGTACAGTGGAATGAATTCTATGCTGCTGTAATCCAGTTTTGCAGATCAGTCACCGCGACAGGGTTGATAACTGAAACTTTCCCGGTCAAAAGACCAGCGCCGCGGCGTCCGCATCAGAGCACGCCAGACGGGTCGCTGTGTGATAAAGCGACAGTAGTATTTGTATCTCACTGAGGCGGTGAGGATCTGCTCGGCTTTGAGTCTTTCATTTTCCTTTTCCACCCACACACTTTTTTTGTAACTAAATTCACCATTTCAGTAGTTTTCTATTTTGTGCATGTGATCACATAAAAGACCAAATGTATTTTGTCATCAGTTAGTTTTAACAGCTGAAAACCAAACTCGTTCCTACCAGATCCCAACACTTCATAGATGGTGTTGCTCCCTCATGAGTGACTTTAAAAAGTTCCCCTAGTCGAGTTCATGCAAATGAAGAGACACTCAGTTATTGTTGTGTTAAAAGACCCGGCAGGTCGATGCCAGGATGAACATTTCCTTGACAGGCAGGTGAGTGAGATGCAGCATGAAGCCTGGAATCACACACAGCAGGTTAATACAGATGCCAACACCTGCTGAGTGTGCACTGGAATGTACAGGTTGGTATTCCAGTGCACAACTGCTCCTTGAGGCTGCTGACCTGATTACTTGCTCGCTAATTGTTTTCTATTGTCTTTGACCCCACTCCAAACCTGCTGCGTGACAGTCCTGCCTCGAAGCGTTCATCATTCGTGATGTTGTAATTAAGTGCCTGTAACTCTGGAATGGCAGGTTAGTAACACAATTATTAAGAACACTTTTAACAGACATTAAGTCAAAATAAAGAGCTTGTGTGCAACACATTTGAATCCGACTCACGGAGGATGAAGGGATGTAACTAATGAGCATGAAACATTTCTGCAGAAAAAACAAATACATTTGAAATAGCTTTTGATCAATTTGTCTTTTATATTGATTATTAAGGTCAAAACTAAAATAAATTGCCGTACAGAAGCAGGGCATATGTGGCCATTTTGAAATTTTATATTGATATTCATGCAGATATTTTACAAAATGTTATTTAATCAATATTTCAGATTAGATTAGACATTGTTAATGATTGTAGATTTCAAATTAAAAGAAATTTCACAGAGAACAGCTATATTTTAGAGAATTGTGTCTCATTTGCTGTCTTCATAATCACAGGGATTAACTTTTACAAAGTTCGAAAAACCCTAAATAACTTTGGTTTGAATGGTTGAATGACGTGTAATTCCGGAGCCCTCAGAAGGTCAGGAGTCTAGAAAGGTGCTGCACAAGAAAAAGGTCCTTTTCCCGTATTAAGGGCATTCCCTCAAGCAACACGTCAGCAGTGACTGTGCAGGCTGGTAGTATCTTTGAATACACAGTGGAGGAGCAGCGGGAAGCAGCTATTCATGAAACGCAAAAACAGCCAGAGCGTCATCAACGAGTGTCCCCTGCTGGAACAATTACTTCCAACAACAACAGCATTCAGAGGGCACAGGAAGCCACTAAATATTATTTCCCTAGTAATTGTCACCCAATCCACAGCAGGGGACTCACTTAACAGAAACCTTCTGAATCCCCCCATTGTCCTGTCACTTGTCCAATCCTCCACACCACCTCTTTAGCATTTTGTCAAAATCCATTTATTTCCTCCGCAGATCTACTTAATTAGAAAACTGGCTTGCGGTGAAAATACGTCTTTATTGCTGTCATCATCAATATCGCTGTCCTTATCTGGGTCGCTGCGCACGGATTTGCTGCGTGGCGAATGGAGTAAAAATGTCCCGTTTCTGTCGGGAACCTTTCATGTCTCAAACACGCGTCCACCGGGGGAATCGACGTGCACACTGTGAGGGTGTAAACCGTTTACAGGTCTCTTTTCCCCCCCCCACAAACACCTTGGAAAGAAAAGCTAGAGACGCAGAAATGTAAAATAAGCGAAAGATAAAGGTTGGTCCGTCTTCTGGGGACTGAAGACTATTCAATCCCACCCGATAAGAAAGCCTCGGGGATTAGTCAGAGGCATTCAGAGGCCTCTGTGGGTTCAGGTACGTAGCAAAAACACAATTTACAGAAGATTATACTTTCTCAACTTATCCAATGGAGGGACATATTTTGGATCAAATTGGCATTCGGCAGTTTTGCATTCGAGGTCAGTACATTTGCCAGTGTGACCGCAGGGAAGAAAACGCATTGGGTTTTATAACCAGCTTAGGTGTAGCTTCCCTTCTTCTTAGAACAACCTCTTCTCCACAAATGAGCTCGCCTCCTCATCTTCCCACTAAAGAGCGGATGCAGAAACCCTCAGCCTCCCCCGTTCACCGCCCTCGTGTTTCCCCCGAACGCTCGTCGGCTGAACACCGTCTGCGATTATTTTTGACAGAATGAGACGGAGCGTCTTCGGCGTGGAGCGTGAACAATCGCGTGAGCGCGGTCACGTTGTCTTCGAGAGCCACACAGAAATTCTCGACAGTGGATACACTTCTAAAAGCAATTTGGAAAAAGAGCCTTTTCTGTACATGATTGGATTTTCGCTCAAGAGGCTCGGCCACGTTGCGGCAGTTGACAAACAATGCTGGAATACCGAGAAGCAATCTTCCTGAAAAACCCAACAATATATTTGCTTTAAATACACATTCAGCTGAAGCTTTCATGTTTCATGGGAGTCTGTTCGCCGCAGCGGTCAGGAGGAATGTATGGGAATATAATACTAAGCATATTGATAAGCAGAAGCATTAAATACAGTTCGGTAACGAGAGAACCAGCAGGAGCTGCAGGTTCATGTGTCATCTCAACAGCTTTGTTCACATTGGTGATCTTAATAAATGTCCCAGTGGAAGAGTGGTAAAGCCTGAAATTGAACTATTTCAACTGGGTCCATCTACCCCCCCCCCCCACCCCCCCCTTTTATATATATATATATATATATATATATATATATATATACACTGTATACAATGCATGTACATTATATATTACACACTGGACCTTTAAAAAACGCTGAAGATTCTCTGGCTACTTGGATGACACAACTCACCTCGGCGTGATGATGATTTGGGCCTATGAGCTCTGCAGCAACTCCTGAAGCTTCAACTCTGGCGGCAAACTACAATAAGTAACTTTGAGTGCCTCAAGCTGTTTTCTTGCTTCCCTGACCCTCTCTCTCTCTCTCTCTCAGGCTTAGTTTTAGGTTTAGTTAAAAACAAAAGCCAGAATATTAAAAAAGACTTTGAGCATCTTGCTTGCATCTGTGACAAAGAATTAGCAGTTTAGGATTTGGGGCTTATTTTACTACGACTTAAGATGGAGATATCATTTTCAGAACGGCGAATACAAATATTTTTTTCTATTTTTAGATACCCTAAAGGTCTGCTGTTATAGTTTAAACTCTAATGGATGCGAGTTGCTACAGTAATGTGTGCCTAACAAACAGTTGTAATATATGCCGACCCATGCAGCAAATGCAAGTGCATTTAGACCAAACAGCATGACTCTAAACTAAAATGAAAAGTACAGATTCTTGAACTAGGCGTGTCAAACTAATTTCAGTTCATGAGCAGTGAAACATTGCATTAAAACAACACTGTTTGGGAAATATGTCTGAATAAAGCTGCTTCAAGGAAGTTGAGGCTAAAACCACTTGAACTCATCGTTAATAATCATTTTGTTTTCCTAATGGAGACCTGATCCTTAATGACCGATGTTGTATTTGCATTCTCGAAGGTATTCTGAGCACTGCATTCTAATATCTTCTAATAAAGTTCGGACCCCCGCCCCGTGATTGGTGCTGTGGACAAACCGGTCCACCTCCAGAACCACAGCTGTCCCCTAAAGACACGTTTCAGAAGCGGAGGAACTGCAGGTCAGCGCAGAATACTCAATGAAAACGTGCCGTTAAGCTTCCTCAGAGATTTAGATGAACACAAGATTTTGTCAAATCGACACATCTTTATAAGACAGGACAAAATGGAAAAGGAGATCGTCTGATTGTTTGAAGACATTTTCTTAAGAGAGTCACAATAATACAAAGATCTATCATGGAATACCAGTATTTTATATACTGCAGTTGTTATACCACATTTTTATATTCTGTAACATGTGTACATATGCCAACTTTGCTTCAAAAAGTGTTCAGTTAGTTCATCGAAGAAAACAAGAAACAAAAAATCTTTTCAAACAATATTCAACTCACCATGAAAGGATTACAACACCCTGCAAATGCTTACGGCCAGTGTCATGATGTCTTTAAGCGTTTATCTTTACCACAAGGGAATACACAAAAACTCAAAGCTTTGGGTAACTCGTTGGATTTGATGCTGCCTTTCATATAAAATACTTGAATAGTAACTGAATATTCATTAATGATTTACATAGTCCCGAGGGGAAGAGAGACAAATAGTGATTACGTGAGAATTCATGTCGGGGTAACGAGGAAGTGATGTGAAGAGTTCCACTCCAAAATGTTGTACATTCAGATACAACATAAAATAAAATCGTTGCCTGAGTTTAATCATTCAGAAATCGACAGAATCCACTCTGTAACAATGAACTCCTTTCGAGCACTTGATTATGAACAAATCATAAGAAGCCATTTAATTTAAATTTTTTTTAGTTTTTTTTTCTCTTTTTTTTGCCTTCAAGCTTTTCGGGGATTGTGTTTCCACATTTTGGAAAAAAAACTCTTCAGAATTTCAGTTTGTTAAATACCGTAATAATCAAAAATATGGAAGGCGAAATACCACACAGTCAGCTGATCCACTTCAGTGATTATTACTGAACACGAGTGTCAACCTGCTTCACTCGTTCCTCCCTGTTTGTATCGGGGGAGTTTTTTTTTTTTTTTAATCAAAGCGACAGACGCGTGCGGAGCCTCATCATTGCTAAACATGCAGAGGCCTCGAGTGCGAAGGAAGAGGAGAGACGCTGCGGGTCATGTACAGTGCATGAGAACAAATCAGAACAGAACAATTAATCGGTTTGTTGTTGTGCTAAATGGAACGCGTGAGGGGGGTGGGGGGCACGTTTCTTTTCTCAGGCCCCGTGAAGCGACCGCTTGATCACTTTGGGAGCTTAAATGTTTGGAATGGACGGTTTTATTTTTGGGGACGTGTTCTATACATTTAGGTGGGAGGATCAATGCAACTCTTGAGTCTGTACAGTAAATACGAGGCTGCAGCTCACAGCCGGTCAGCTGGGCTGACGGTGTAACGTTAGCTTCAGAGGTGCCGCGAGGTGGAATTATTTCCCCTTTCGATAGAGCGCGGCTATTTCCCTGTTTCTACTCTGAATGCTAAGTGTCTGACAGATAGCAGAGGCTTTTCTATCTCCTCAAATTACTCTCAGCTGAAAAGGGAATAAGCGCATTTCCCCAAATCCTATTCCTTTGCGTTATGGATTTTCTTAGGTCGTGTATGTTTAGCAAAAAAACCCATTTGTTTTCTTTTGAGTGGAAAAGCAGTTTCACACCAAAATGTTCACAAAAGTTTCTCAAAGCGCATGTAGGTGTTGGAGGGGTCAGGGATAGATATCACGCAGCAACGCATTATTCATGGCGCGAATAAGCAAATGAACTGGAAAGTGAACGTGAGGCTCGATCACCGTTTTGTGGAAAAGTGTCGTGTTGACGGCGTCTCCCGTTCTCCACAAGCTCAGTGATCCGGTGCCGGCTGACTTCTCGCACCGTATTCACCGCTTTTCACCTTCACCACAAAAGAGAACTTACCAGCACAGGAACAAGTCAAACCTCCTCTTGATTAGGATGAAAACAAACACCATAGCTTTTTACTCAAGCCACCCAGGTCACAGTCAGAAAAGGAACCGAAATAACAACCCCAAAAAATAAGTTAACATAATTTTGACACATAGAATTTACAATATATACATTTCTTTTTTTTTAAATTAAAATAGATTTGTTGGTTGTCTGATTGGGTAGGTCCGCACGCATCTTTAATTTCAATCTTCCAGTGTTATCCTGCCGAAGCGGAGTTCCCGTTAAAAGCTCAGTGCCGGCCAATCAGAGCGCAAGTAAGGCTACAATTGTCAAGTCCCTGCCAATAGTTTGTCGGTGACGTCTCCAGACAGGGCCGAGCCATTCGCATCACAAACGGTAGACCCCTTCAGCATCTTGACAAAAAGAAATAAATATAAAATATATGTAATATTTCTATATATATCTCAATAAAACCAAACCCAGGATAGATTTTAATTCTGATGAGTTCTCTCAATGATATAATCAAACTCTGGTCATTTTCCTGTTGCCAGTCCACTGTACTTCCCTTTTTGTCTCCATTTTTGTGTATTTTTGCCATTTTGAGGAAAAAAAAAATGTCTTCTTCAAACCTGTACATCTTATACGCAAGTAAACAAAATGTAAAAGTGCGTGTTTTTTTTTTTTTTTTTTTGAATACATTATATCCACTATATCCAAAAGTGTTGCAGGCACTTAAGTCCTTCCCAAACATTGTAGGTGTTTTTCGACAGTGGAGTAGGTTGGTTTGGTTATTCCTGGATTAGCGTTGGTCCGTCTGTCAGTATGTCTCTGTCGTTTCGCTTTGACTGGCGATGAACGGACCACTGCTAGCCCAGGATGTCCAGGTAGACCGGCGTGGCTTTCCCCATGGCAAACAGGACCTTCTGAATGTCCTTAATGTTCAGTCGTTGCTGCGGTTCCCTCTGCCAGCAGCCCAGCATGATGTCGTACACCTCTTTAGGACAAATCCGTGGCCTGTCCAGAACGCGACCCTGGGTTATGCACTCAATAACCTGCAGAGGAGAAGGGGCAGTGGAGTGAGACAGAGGCTTTTCACAGGCTGATTGCTTTGCTTTGGCCGTAATGAGAAAAAGGTGACACTGAGCAGGCTGTCCTTTGAGGTTTGAACTAATGAAACTGAGATGAAAGAAATAAACAGCCCGCTTTGACTCCTAAGTTTGTCTAATATTGAAGAGGAAAGAGGTCTGTGCCACAGGACAAAAACAGTAATGCCCAATGTCTGGGAGGAAGAATGCTTGAGGTGTTGCTGAAAGAGCTGTTGATGACTTGTTTGTTGGACTTGGGCTGTCGCGACATGGTTTTTGGTGCAAATTCCCGGCTAGTAGGCCGGGGGTGCTTTCACACGTTACCGTGGCGATCCCGCCACAACGAGCAGAGGTCTGTTTGCCCGCTAAGAACGCTTCCAGTTTGCTTTGTAGGTAATTTTATGACAGTAAATATGTGATTTCAGCATGATTTCAAGAGCTCATGTACTAATTTAATCATCTGCTAATGTGTCTAAGACGATGTATATACCTTATTCGTGCAAAAGCACTGCTTGCGTATTACTCTGTATACTTTCACTAGGTCAATGAAAAAGCATGTGACAGTAATCCCACAGTACTGAGATTTATTTCTTGGTGAGCCGCTTCCGAAACCAAAGAGCTTAAATATACAAATCAGAAGCGTTTAAGTACTGCTCTTCTGTAAGTCATGGGATGTCCCCGAAAAAGTCCTGATGATGTAGGATGGCAACAAAATCTGTCTCATCAAGGAGTTACGTGTCAGTCTTCGTCACTTAGTGTTCATCACTTCTTGTTTACTCCACTTGGTGCCATTAAGAAAAGCAATGCACACAGGAGCCGCTGCAGAACCGCACAGCGGCAATGTTCCCCTCGACCCAAACCTAATGAGCTGAGCTTCAGGTTGGAAAGCAGCGTAACGTGGATGGGGGTCTATTTGTGGGACTGAGGCTGCACAGGAAAACTGCACGAGCATTTTACGGAAAAACACATGCAAATGATTTACTCGGGTCAAAAATTTTGTTTTTCTCAGTGTTTGAGGCTCCATCCATCCATCTATCTTCAAACCACTTATCCTTCATACAGGGTCACGGGGAAGAGGGGGGGAAGGGGAGCTAACATTGGGCAAGAGACGGGGTACACCCTGGACTGGTTGTCTAAGTCTAATTTGCACTTACATGATGAGGATTTGAGTGTTTTACTGAAGATCACCAACAACGTACTTATCTCATCTGTATATCGTTCTCTCTTTTTTCTGTTTTGCTTGTACATTTATTTATCTTATCCATTTATAGTGTTCTCTTTTTTATTTTTTGCTTGTATATTTGTATATTATATTATTGTATTTTTTATTGTTTACTCTATGTGTCGTAATACTGCACCAATCACCAGAACAAATTCCTGTTGCCTCTGTTAACTGAGGTAAAACACTGCTTTCCCTCCATTGATACGTTCTTTTTCTGGTCTCCTCTCATCACATCGCCTGATGCTTCAAGAGAGCACCAATTCCTGCAAAAACACAATGGCGCTTCTTTGCAGGAATTCCCACAACCCAAAAATGACAAACCAGGCAACAGCAGCCGGCCTGACATATTGTTAAAAATGTATTCCTGGTGTTACCAACAATGCAACTCGACTGCTGATCGATTGGTTGGGAGTTCAAGTGCGCAATGGTACAACATAGTATTCAACCATTTAACGTACCTGTTAGCAGCATATCAACGTATAGATTCACAGAAACCATGCGTGAAATGTAGGAAATTTAATAAAGTAGTAACATGTTTTAGGTATTGCATCTATTGTAAATGTTACTTCCATAAATTCTTTCTGACTGCTTTTATTTCAGGTTATTTTGGAAATCAAGAGTCCTGTACACCCACAACGTGTGTTGGTGCAATTAGTTGGATTGCATCTTGTTACTAGCTATGCAGTCGTAGTGCACTTGCCACCGGCTGTGAACCAACTGAAGGGTGGGCTAAATTAATGAACACACCCACAGCTCTTAAGAACACATGTTGAGGAGAATGAGGGGAATATGACCACGTTATGAGTGCTTTGGAATTAGGAGTGTTAAAATGTGTGAGATCAGAATAGGATTTCAGTCTAAAACGTTTGAAGGAACATTTTAACAGCAGCGTTGGGGTTTTTGGCCGTGCATTGTATTGCAGTCACATGTACTGGTATGAGCATGCTAACACTAATATAGGATAGAAGTTGTTTTCCTTGATGACCCTATTTTCCACTGTAGGAGAGGTTAACTGCTACATGCTATCTGTTTGGAGGGTGAGGGCAGGCATTGCTGCCTTAATAAGAAGCAGATGACAGTGCTTTTTGTAGCAGAAAGTTGAAATAAGATAACATTTTTTCAACGATCGAACCAGTGATTATTCAGCTGGTGATGAATGCAGCGCAATTCCAGTCCCACAAAAGCAACTCCGAGGAACAGATAAGAGGGGCCAGGGTTCTGGGTCACTACTGAAATGAAAACGTTGACCATCCTTGACCCTTTAGTTGCGGAGGAAAATCAAGAAAATGCTTACGTATATGGTCCCTTATTTCTAAAGTAACTTCAGAGTTGTTAACAGTAAAGATGATGATGATGTTTTGTTTTTTAAATCTCTAAACCAAACATGTATTGTGCTTTTAATGCACATCATTTGGAAACATCGTAATCTCCTAAACAATTTAACATAAACTTTTGTGTGTTTCAACAATCTTTCGCTCCATGCTGTTTTTTTTCCGAATAAAAAAGCAAAGGAAAGTGTGGAGCCAGTGAGCCGAGTTGGGAATGAGGGATCTTTGAAGTTCCCACCGTACCCATTATCATTCATCATCGTCACTGATACTCATTCCTAATTGTTGCTGTAATGTATCATATAATGGATCAATCTGAATAACTGAATAATAAGTAAAATATCCCATTCTAACTCTACCTGAAGACCAAATTTCAATACAGAAAAAGCTTGTGGATTTTCTGAATACAGGGCTCGCCTCATTAGCTCATCACAAAGCTTCGGCAGTATAGTTTAATCAGCTGAGTGTTTCAGACGATCCCTAAAATATTTCAGCCCAAGATACTCAGAAAAGAAGAACATATTGATGTTTCAATTGAAATACGTGTAAGTGCATTGCATGCTAGTTTATTCTTTTAGGTAAAGTTCATTTTCTCAGTTTGGTCACTTTACAAGATGAATCCTAATTAAATTGTATTGATTCAAAGCACAGCCTCCAATGAATAACCAAACTAATCATGGTTGTTATGTAATGCCGCATCTTGTCTGATGGGAAAGCTGCATCAATTTATCACCTCATTGGGTTTGGGCTGTAGTCTCAGAGAGAGAGAAAAGAAACAAGACCCAGAATGGAAGCATTTAAATCTGCTATTTTGATTCCTACCTAGAAAACAATTTACAATTTTGGGGTGATTTGAAATGCTGGAGAGGACAAACATTCAACACGAGATAAGATGGAGCTCTAACTTTGAATGCTGGTTCAATCTGCGTATGACAGTCTGTGGTATATATGCATTTATATATATATACCACATAATATTTAATGCGCCACGCTCTTTGTACCTCGTTGTTACCCAGCTGAAACCAAGGCTGCTTCCCATAGGTGAAGATCTCCCACAAGATGACTCCGAAGCTCCATACGTCGCTTTCCGTGGAGAACTTCCTGTACATGATGCTCTCCGGGGGCATCCAGCGAATCGGTAGCATGGTATGTCCTCCAACCTGAGGAGAGGAGAACACAAAGAAAGGAGATCTTTATTGCACGTGAAATGTTGTGGCTAAAAAAAACAGATTAGAAAATTCAATCATCAACACGACTCCCAGGCGGCGGGGATTAACCGTCCTTGCATGTGGCTGATACGACGGGTTTAACATCTCATGAACGTCTGCTGTGCACCTGGACGTAGACACTGATGCAATAAGGGAAAACGTCCGCATGTGTTGGATTGCAAGATTCTTTAGGTTATGATATTGAACCTTTGTTCTTCGGGAAAAATAACAATCCGCCTAGAAGCGTGCATGTGCAAATCAGTTTAAAACAGAAAACTGCTGAATGCAGTCTTGTATAGGTCCTCGTTGAGGAGCTGCTAATGTAAATGTGAGTGTTTGAACTGTAATGCAGTCATGTGTAGGTGTCAGCTGAGATAGTGGAGATATCAGCCGTGAGCTCCTTAAAGTCTTTAAACCCGCAAAACCCGAAGCAGAGTCTCCCGCGCTGTAAGTCCAATGTGGCTGGGTATTAATCGATTAGACAATCATCCATTAATCATCCTCGCTCTCAGCTTCCATTAGCAGGCATTCTTTTAAAATCTATTTCCCATTCATGTCGGTGACTGTGCTTTAATGAGCTGGACAAGACTGATGTGGCAATGAGAGGAAAGTATTGCAGGCTTCAGGATGCTCGGACAGTATTAATTACAGAGATGATTGTGGAGCTCGGGAGTGAAGGTACCTTATTGATGGATAGCGTTATTAACATACTGATCTGAGCTACGGAGACGTGTGCAAAAGTGTACAACAGGATATCTGTAGTCTACCAACACTCAAACATTCAACATGATGCTCGCAAAAAAAACCTCAATGCAAGTTCCAGCTGTTCATTTTCTTTTTCTTTTTTTTTACTGTGCAACTACATGACTCATGCCTCAATGAAAATGTGAAAAGTCCAACTTTGTTTACTGAGGAACAACACCGACAACAACTAGAAAGTGGATCCTTATGTAATTTTGTAAATTTTTCATTTTGTCAAAGTGATTTGACAAAACATTAAACAGGTGAAACAGAGCAACCTGCTGTAGGATTGAAGGATCCTACTTGATCAGGAAAACAAGTTTCACAAATAATCTCTTGATGCAACGGTAGTAAAGAACTGACAGGATCACATAAAATGTATCATCCTATTACATCCTCCCCTGTTTACTTTTTCTACATCCATCCGTGCATTTGCTGATCCATCTATGCCACAATCCCTTCATGCAGCCATCTTTCCTGCTCAGCTCAATTTGTGTGATTAAGGACAACAAAGGGAATCAGAAACACAAGGAGCTCTGAAATCATCATTAGGACAACATCTTACTGTATTCACCCCCACATGGTTCCTCCGCTCTGTACCTCTGGGTTACAACACAATCACATTCATGTAATCATACACCCTTCTCCCAGCGCCATTTACCAGCTCCAACATCTGTGTGCCTTCAGCTGTGAGCGTTGTGTGACATTTGCAAAATGAAAAAAGAATCGACTCAAGGCGTACTAATTACCTCCTGGTTCCGTAGCTCGCTCATCGCACATTTCCTTTGAAAGTCAAACACAATCTCTGCGTGTCGGCTCGACGCAGCAGATGAATCGTCGGGATGTTTTAAAGAAACAGAAGATTTGTCATTCTGCCAAACGGCTGCTCCATCCCGAGCGTTTATAGAGAACGTCCTCTGGTTTGTACACTTCATCAAATTTAGTTGCTGAGTGCGAGGCCTGCTTGTTTGCCTCTTCTCGTCCTCCATAGAGGTCCTACGACCTCCTCCCGTCCATCAGCGGGTTCCAAAAGGCACAACGTTTATGTTCCCAGTGAGTATTAGCTAGTTCAAAAGTAGTGATGGCAAAACTCCAAATCTGAGGATAATGGTTAACAAAAGCCAATAGTAGCAAAAGAAAGTAACCTGCAGCATAGCTTCAAAATATAACATTTTAAGAGGCCGAACAATAGAAACAGCAATTTAAAATGACAAAAGATAGTGAACCTATGAAAAAAGGGGCTCATAAATACTTAACAAGGCTTTCATATTGTCAATGTCCTTTCAATACTGGAGCTACATTTGGTCCTTTATGGTCCTAGAAAGTTTGTGCCATTATTGGCCCTCGGAGCTCCTTAGCGTGACCTTGTTTTGTGTGTTGCCCAAAACTATGATTGTAGAGTATCATATGACAAGAGTGTGGGTCTCCCTTACATTTACCACAAATGAAGATTCATACACATGGCCCGGAGGTCACCGTGACCGCTAGTGAGCGCTTTCTGCAACAACACCGAAATGCCCACAAGGACTCAAAAGCACACTCCATTAACCTTCAGGAGGTCCAACTTATATTCTTGTATCACTGAAGAACTGTCTATCTAAACAGTTTAGTAAACACCTCACCTCAGTCAGCCTTTAACTCTTTTCTCTATTTTTTTAAAGGATTTCAGGTCTGTTGTGATGGCAAAATATGGTTGTGTTGAATCCTTTTTTTCTGAACGTTTTCTGTCCAGAGAGGGTGTTGTAAGCAGAAACCTATTTTTCAACCGCATTTTATTCACATTAAAACATTGACACACATGTATGCCTCAGAGCCACCCAGCACAACTTTGTACTAATCCCACAGGAGTTAAGAGCTGCGCTCCGCTGCGTCTCAGTCCATCTCAGGCTGGTAATGTTCGTAGAGAAGACCTCCTTTTCCCTGAATCCTATGAAGAATTCTGCCTCACTGTAACTGGAATGTCCAAGACAGAATCCTTCTTTACCTCCTCATTTTTAGAACTCCTTCCAGCCAGCCGAACTATGATCCACTACCAGCCTGCAAGGCAATCAAAGCTCTTCTATTCGTTTTCCAAAAACATACGAGTGAGACTTCCTTTTATCTACATCTTAAACAAACAGTATTTATTGACAGTCCTGGAATGACTTGTGACACCAAGGAGGTTTTGCAGCACTCTTTCCCCTCATTCACCCTTGATCTTATATACTGGGGTTCCACTGCAAACTAATGAACATTGACTTATACTCCACCTGGTCTCATTAGACCTGAATTGCTTTTGTTTTGAACACAACATTATGCCAATAATGATGCCGAGACCGGTCGCCCCCGTTGTGTTTAAACCTCGGGGCGAACCTAGCCGTGTGGGCTGGAATTAAGGCGCAGGAGTCGGTGAGGGTCTGTATACCATTCTGTCCCCCTGTGGAGCTTTATAAAGATTAAACAAAATTAATTAAGTTCCTGTTAGTCTAAATGACTTATCTGAGGTCCACCCAGCCTATTGCACGCAAGGCTAAACCTCATCAGATGCATACTAATGATTCGACCGCTGCTGCCGTGGCGAGGGGCATTAAAACTGGCCGGCTCTCTGTTCCCAAATGACTGCACGCTATCACCTTGGGTTTTTGTCACGAGGCCATGGCAATTAGCCTGGAACATGGGGGAAAAGAAGAAAAAAACCCGGCTGAACACATAATAAAAATAAAATAATTGCCCCGGTAATTATCCTCATCTTTCTCAGTCAATGTCACATCTTGAAGCTGGCAATGCTCTGTGGGGAGTGAGGAACGAGCCTTTTTCGTTGCTGTCTAAACTGGATTAGTGCTCTGCCTGTCCCACCGTGGCAGGGGAGTGATTGGATTAACGGCGCGGAGAGCACAGCAGCATGGCAAGGGGATAGATTACTGGCCCAGTTTGGCTCTTGGCTGGGCGCCCCGCGGCCTGCAGGGAGCCCTGGGAGGCCCCAGACATTTTAAAGGGCCCGATAACTATCTAGACACACTCTTTCCCTTTGCTCTAACCCCACTGCTATCTGCGCTCTCCCAGCTCAAACAGCGGCAAACACAAGTTCTCCTTTAGAGGCTGGGTTTCTACCTGCTGTGCCGCTGCCAAGTGCAGATAAAGTGGTATCTAGTCTGGCCGGAGTGTGCCAGTGGGTGGTGAAAGTTTCTGAAGGTTTTCGAAAAAAAACGTACACACACGCACAAACAAATTACACCAATTGCAAACCTGCGATTTCTCATTAACAATTATAGTGTGTAGCTCTCAAAACTCACCTGTGCAATACAATGTTTGGACACACACATATATATATATATATATATATCTTTAGGGTTGCTGCTGACTGAAACTGCTGTGCAGATATGCGATAGAAATTCTGAGCAGAACAACCCTTTTGTTCTGTTTAATTGTATAAAAGTATGTGGATATGAGCCCCCTCCGCATGATTTTAATTTGTTGACAAACGAATAGCAAGACAAAAGGTCCCAATTTACACATGGCTACACAAACAGTTGCTGCTTTCAGACCAGCTATGGTGTTTACACGCAGCGCCCATGTTGTGTAGGTAGCGAGTAGACTGCATGCTTCTCCAATTTGCTAAATCTGCCTTTAAATAAGCAGGAACCTGTCTAATAAAGTGAATGGGAGCCTTATTTAGAGCCCTGAAGTGGAGTCGTACACGTCCTTAGTCCACTTGCGCCATGCTAGCAGCTACAGGAAAATGTAGACTACTTAGGCATAGTAACGTTTCAGCTGAATGCTAAAAGCACTAACATGCAAGAATTGTTTCAAATGAAATTTGTTAGGATAGAACAAACAACATGTAGAGTTTTAATTAAGTAGATTTACCTGTGCTGATAAGCTGGTTTTGCTTGTTTTAAACAGAAGCTGTTTACCCCTGCTTCCAGTCTTTATGCTAAGCTAACTAGCTAGCGGCAGGAGCTTCATATTTCCCGAGAGGGGCATCAACCTCCTCATCGAAGTCTGGTCAAGAAAGTTAATAAGCATATTTCCAAAGTTTTGAACTATCTCTAAAGAATTCAGGAATACAAGAAATGGAGTATTTCTTGTGGCCTCAAAAGCCAGACTTCCTCCTTCACTCTTTAAACTGTAGGTGCCAATGAGCTGGTGACCATGTGAGGAAGGAATCCTCGGCAAAGAGGGAAGAAAAGGGCCCTTGGGGGGAGGCAGAAGAGTTTTTTTTTATCCCTTCGTGAAGCAGTAATAAATGCGGCCTGTGTACTCATTAGCACCAAGCCGCGTACCGTTTTGAGGAGCCTGCGCTTGATAAATAAAGCAGGAGAGGAGCGTCTGTTTGATCCTTGGAACAGAAGAAACCTGGGGACCATTTTTCCTTAAAGCAAAGCAGTGCAGGTAAGCGGAAGCTTCCTGGCAGAGTCACAAAGAACACAAAAGTCCTTGGAACTGAGTCATTGGATTATAACATCGTTACAGTGTTTGATTAGTCTGGATCTAAAATGCAGATTGTGGCTTCCAAACTATTTTTGCGTCCACGCCAAGTGTTTTTATTGTAATTGCTGTTCTTCCTTCAGCTACACTGGCTGGACACACGCTTGTGTTTCTCAACACCATCCTCCTTTACATTCGGACAATGCTGCACTTGTATTTCTGCATTTCTCTCCTTATCTGGAAGAGCAGCTTCCAGAAAGCCGAACAGAGAAAGCTTTTGTGGAACTTCTTTTTCATGCTTCAACAGAAATGACAAAAATGAGTTTATAAAATCCGACAGCGTTATTGAACTCTGGATTCAACACATAACCAATGAATGTTGTACAAATGATACTGGGTATAATAGGAAAAATTATGGGAATTAGCGGTCAAGTGCCATCACATTCACTACAGTGCATTCCAGTATCTCCGCTCTGTATTAATGAAGACATGAACTAGAAGAACGTCTGATAATGTATCTAATAATAATGAGATGGGAGAAGACATTCGGGTTAACCCTGTGTCGGCTGCTCTCCATTTGTCCCTTAGATGATGTTCCCGGTAAAAAAAACTGAATTTGACTCCTCCGCCTTCATGCATTTGAGCCTTTTGAGCGTTCACTGTCATTTACGATCCTAGAAATGCATAATTCAGTGCCTCGCGCGTTGAACTCAGGAAAACAATAGCTGATTTATCGTGAGTCAGTGGTACAAACCATCCATACGGAAGCAGGCGGCACTGCCTTCGGGCTGTGCAGGTTCTGCAGTTGTTTCTTGAAACAACACAGAAGCACATTCAGGGCAGGAGGATATGACATATGGATGTGATTTAGGACAATATTCAACTCTTTCCCCACGTTGTCCCCTCTGCTGCAAGGAGTCCTGTGGGTCCCAGTGGACAACAAGCGTCATGTGACGAGTGCGCCGATGGGGGGGATTGTTTTCTTGGCAGCGCGCTGCTATTTATAATCACTGATCACAAGGAGAGTGTCCAATAGTGTGAGGAGCTCCTTATCTCTGGGTGCTGTCAATATTCCTCTTTGTAGGCGGGAAGCGATGCTATCACGATGCACCAAACAGCAGCTCTGCAAAAGGCCCGCCACACACACACACACACACACACACACACACACACACACTGAAACTAGTTTTTCTTTTTTTAATACTGACCAATCAAGTATTTCTCACTGCAGTGTGTGTGTGTGTGTGTGTGTGTGTGTGTGTGTGTGTGTGTGTACTGGATCGGTATAACATTCAATGAATGATTCCACCTTATAACACTTAAAAAAATGAACTAAAAAATTGACTGTTTTCAATGGAGGAAACCAACATTTGACCTTAAAAACAAAAATAGACTTTGGATTCTTCTTTAAAGTCTGGGATTGATTCATTTGTAGGTGTGTGCTGTTTTACGCCACATATACCTGATATTACCTTAATAATCCACTGGATATTTCACAGACACGTGATCTAAGAGTAAATAAACATACAGGAATATATTAAATGACCGAGATGTTAATTCTTTATCTGTTGAAACCTGCAGCTACTCTTTTTTTTACCTTCTTTTAAACTGACACTATTAGTATAATTGTTAAGACAACGACACTGCTGATTTATTTAATCTCCAAATGCAGTAGTAGATATCAATCTGTCCGCTAAATCAGCCGTGACTTAGTCTTAGACAATAAATGAACTATTGTTGGGGCTAAAACGAGGAGGAGCGCAGGGAATCTGCAATCATCTTGAGAAAGGGAAAGGACTCGGAACGGACTCTTCAATTGCCCCAAAGTGCAATTGACAGCTTTGGGTGGGCTAAGAAAAGATAAATAAACAAAATAAAATATATCTGTTTGGGGGACTTTTTTCTTTTTGTTGCTGAAAAATACTGAGCATTGCCAAAGTAAACTACACGCAATGGAAAATACTTTATTAAATGCAATTAGATGCACATGTAAGGACAAGGAAATGCCAAAATACCCCAAGAAAATGTAAATATAAAAACTTCCTTATGTGGGACGGTAGTCAGCATGTTCCACAGATTTCAAAGAGAAAATGAATGTTGAGGAGTAGAGAACATCAATGCAGTATCGCTGTAAATGTAAATGCTACAATGATGAGCAGGGTTCAGCCTCACGCAGCAACTATATCTGTTTCTGATTTTGATCATTTTTATATTTCAGAAGTGTGACTGGAAAATGGATATCCACTGAGCTCTGAGACGCAATGGTAGTGTTTGGTATTCTGTAATTAAAATAGAGATTTTGATGTTGTTTGGTCACAATGGTTTCACAGCGCTGCTCTGTTGTTGAGGTCAGAGATCTTCAAGCAGAAACATTCCTGACACTTTTCCCTTTTAAAGTCAGGACACTGTTTTTTCTGCTGCTGCCCTCATCGACAACCCGACACTCGTCTATTCTCAGCTCCAAAGCAGTTAGGTTGGCTATAGGGACACACAAGCTACCATGCCCACAGCCTGTGCACAGAACACACACACACAACCACAGAAAGACACACACACGCAAACACGATATCGGCATAATTCTTTAACAACTCAAAAGCAAATTATTTAGTTTGATAATATCTAATAATAACACACCACACAGATGGGTATGCATGGAGGAGCAATGCACTACAGCACTAAAGACATCTCGCACAGATTTCCACACAAATCATTTCATGTGTGCAGAGCTGCTCACCCAGCAGGCAAGTGCTTCATAACTGCTGGCGTTGCCCCCAGCAAGGTCCGAACTGGCCCAGCTGCCACGCTGGGAAAACAAAATCAGACGCACCTAAAGTCATTTCACAAGACCGGGGCTGTTTGAGGGCTCCAGATATGTAGCAGCCGCGCGTCCGTAATAACCACTCATTATGTTTCCTCAGCCCGCCGTTTGCCGCCTGGTTTGCTAATCGGGTTAAACAGTAGAGAGGACATTAATGGCGAGCTGTGTAAACAAGCGTCAGGCTGGAGGCTCGGAAGGCTGGTCTCCTGCACCGCAGTGCTAAAGCTCTCCGTCCTCGGTGGGAGTGCGTGAGGGCTGGCGTGGGGGCCCGGGGCTACGCTGGGGAGGGAGAGCGCGTTCTTTCTCCGTAGCAAAGAAAAGGCGTAAACAAACCTTTAAAACAAATGAAAAACAATCCCACGGGAGAGACGCAGTCTGCATCCTCATAAGTATATTTTTAGCCGGCAGTCCCACAGGATCTATTTAGGGAACTTTCAGACACAATTACAGACAAAGCAAAAAGCATTGTGAACCTAAATGTTATATTTATGTGTTTGCTGCAGTGTACTAATACTGTCTTGCGTTAAAGTGTACAGAAAGAAACAAAATATGTTCTTATTTATATTTTATTTCTTTTGGCCAAAATGTTAAAGCAAGTCGACTGTCAAAAGCACATTTGGAGTGAGGCAAAAATCCTCCTCAATCGCTTTGGAACTGTGAAAACCCCCGTAGCCCCCGTTACTTCAATGGCAAAGAACAAGCACACGATAAGGACTGACGTCTTACCCTGTAGTAGTCACTGCTGTAGATGTCCCTGGACATGCCGAAGTCTCCAATCTTGACGAGCAGGCCATTGCCCACAAGACAATTACGGGTTGCCAGGTCTCTGTGGACAAAGTGCTGGGAGCCCAGGTAGACCATGCCCGAGGCGATCTGCGTGGCGATGTGCAGCATCTGGGAAAGACCCAGTTCTCCGTTGGACTGCAGTGGCTGTCCATCTACCAGGATCATGGCGTCCGGGCCGTGGGCTCTGGGTGACAAAGAAAGATGAATCAGTGACTTGATGATGTAATATTGATTATGGAGTTGGAGCCTTTGCTTGGAAATGAGATTAGTGGCCAGTGTGGTCAGAAATAGTAACTTAAGGATCATTTAAAAAAGGAATCTGTGTACCGAAGAGTCATAAAGTCAGTGACCTGACAGGAGTTATTATCATACGCTTGTGGTCGTATCGTACCGAATGCGTCTATACCAGATTATATCAAAGGACTTTTTTTTTATTATTGCTTAGAAGTGAACCGTTTAACTTGTGAGAAGGAATTTGTGCTATTTCGTCCTTTCAAAGTTATAAAATCTAATTTTAACAACTGCATGAGCCTTTTCAGCGCGAGAAACTGTGACCTCAAAGCTCCTTTAGTAAGAAACCCAAAGCTCCTCAGAGTGCTAACAAACCCATATAAATATTGGGCCCTTTTTTATTTTAGTATTCATTGAGAATAATTAGCAAATCAAATATGGGCTGTTCAAATTGACTGTAAACTGCAGCAACTCAGACAGCTTAAATGGTGGAAGCAGGGCTGTCATATGAGACACTGGTGGAGTCCGTTTTGGACACTTTTTCTGATACTTAAGTCCGGCATTGTTAGGAACTTTCCTCCGGACTCGTCAATATGTGGGTGGGTGGAGACCTCTTTCCCCGCTTGGCCTTTGTATGTGATGGTGAAGAACTCATTTCCTGTGAAAAGCCCCCCGCTGTTGCGCTCTCCTTACAGACTGTGCAGCAAAGCTCTGCCTGTCTCACCTAAGCTGTGTTCCGTTTTACATTTCTCAATTTTGGTGCCGTTCCCCGTTCTTGGCTAAATGTGTGTGTGTGTAATAACCCAGCTCCACTGTAGAGGGATTAGTAGTACTCTTCCTTAGTGCGTGTCGCTCTACATCTATTTCATTGAGATGAATCTAGTAGTGGCTGAATGAGGGCGAGTCGCCCTCCTTTTTATCTGCAAGGTCGAGCTGCACACGCGCATCAGATTCTCTATTTATCCCCACCGATTCCCCACACATCTCATTTGATAAATGTGACCAACAGTTCCAATAGACCAAAAATCAGCCACGTCTTGCACCTTGCATGAAAGAATTTCATCATTCGCGACATTGCCTTTCATTTCCGGACTGATTTCCCAACAGAAAGTCGTCACGCGGGCTCCGATCCGCACGCGGCGTTCACACCCAATCGTAACGCGAAATCTCTTCAACTACTGCTCAGACTTCAAAAACAAGGTAGACCACACACACGGCTGCTGTCAACACACTTGAAACAACACCTTTCTATCCCAGACTCATGCTTCCCATTACCAAAGCCAATGGCGTACAGGCATCGCGTCTCCTTTGTTGAGGCTTATCAGAGGTCACTTCCCTCGGTGCAGTCTGACATTACGGAGCAAAAGCACAGAAGCACTCATCTTTGATAACCCAGGAGGACGGGAAGTTGGCTGAATATTGTATTGGTAGCAGCATCTGAAGTAATTTCAGTTTATTGAAGCATTACAATTACTGGCTGTCAATAACTTGGTGGACACTTTTATCTGAGAGTCATGTGGTTGTATATATATATTTGCTATGCCACCACTTGCCTTCAGGCACCAACTGACCTGAGGAACTTGTTCAGGTCTCCATGCTTCATGTATTCGAACACCATGATGAGAGGGTCTCCGTCCACGCAGACGCCGTAGAACTTAACAATGTGGTCGTGCTGCAGATTGGTCAGCAGCTCGGCTTCCCTCTGGAAGTCTTTCCGTGCCGACAGGTTGGGATCTTTCAGGGTCTGAAAAAAGGGAAGTGTAAAAGTCACCGTCACATGTTCACGAAAGTTGACCAGTCAAGTGTTTGTTCGACTTCAATTGCAGGAAGTTCATCTGGCAACCAAGTAGTACACTGGTTTTACCTCATATATATATCTGGCTTTCATATATGATCACTCTGATCAACCATCAGACAAATGACTGGCACAATGAACTGTAAGGTACAGCAAGGTTTAAGAACAAAACGTTTCCTGTGGAGGCATAAAATAAAACCCTATTGTTGGTTCGGCCTCGACCTGCGGCCTTGTCTGCGTCAACCTCTCTGACCTCCAAATTGAGCTGCATTGTAAGTTATTCTCTGTGCTATTCTTCTTTCTCCTGCGTTACTTAGTAATGAAATTAGTTAACTCGTCTTTGTCTGGAATCCTACACCCTATTTGTCCTTCAGAGTTGTCCTTGTCTGTAGTCTGACCGGTCCACCACTTTGACCCCGTTTGCATTCCCCAAACCGGATTAACCAGATGGTTTGTTCCACAGAAGCACCCGAGGAGCCGTCATTGGAAACTGTTCAGGTAAAACATTTTAACATCTTTAATTGTTTGTGCAAGACCTGAGCGGCGCTAATACGTGTGTTTAGTGCTAATCGCGATGCGTGAAGATGCAAAACACATCAGCTTCTTACCATTTGCATTGAGTGAATGTCGCCATGCTGACTTCAGCATTTAGCTGAAAACGCATGTGAACCGAGGCAGCGGCGGAAGACCCCCTTTCTTTGATGAAATACTATCATATGAAGTCTTTTACACCCAATAATCGGTTCCTTTGGGTTTCTGCCTCCAGCTCATGTTTGTTTGCCCACCTCCTTTCCTTTATTCGCATCAGCTCCACTCCACGGGAGCAGCAACGATAACAAAGGGAAAGGTGTTGTTGTTTGATTACTGGGTTTGCCTCAGAGTGGATGGTGATTACCAAAAGCTTTAAAACAGTGACGTAGGCCGCCCTGGTTCAATTATATATATATATATATATATATATATATATATATATATATATATATATATATATATATATATATATATATATATATATATATATCTGGACTACGGCACTGTTTCAAATATTTAATATATATATATATATATATATATATATATATATATATACACTGTATATATATATCTCATTGGACAAAAAAATGAAGAGTTTCTTGAAACCCTTTGAATGGAGTAAACATGACACATCAATCCGTGATGAGATGTCAGTTGGCGGCGTTATCAGAAACGGCGAGCAAAGTAAATCAAATAACAGCAGTAACATTTTTCATATTGCAGCCTCTACCGGGAGAAAAAAAGACTCTCGACACATCATTTGGAAGAAGAAAACACAGCAAGTTGCTTCTTTTGATCTCCTTGGCCTGAAGACCTGCTTTCTCAGCATGCTGCTGGGGCCATTACAGATGGGGAGACCTTGGGATGGAAATACATTCACTCCTATCTGCTGTTCTCCCAGTGAAGTGCTGGAGGTGGTTGAGATGTACGGCAGAGTAGGTAAAATGGCCATGAAAATCTATTACCAAATCAAACTGCACTCTTAAGGATATGTTTCTGGTCCGGGCTTCCTTCCAAAACAATACCTCCAAGTGCTCGACTGCAATAAATTGAGGCAAGAGCACTGATGTGAATTTTCCCTTTGATGACCTTTAATTGTATTCAGAGAGCCTCTTTTTGCTTCATCACAGGCAGCGACATGTTCAGATGAAAATGAACAAGATTGTGTTCTACAAATGAAAAAGTAATTGTAGAGGATGTTTATTATAAAACAGTTGTTTTGTAAATCCCATATTAGTATGAAAATAACTTTGTATTCTTCATCTCAAGTCTTCCACTGACTTCTCCCGTCGAGGTCAGAGGTCAGAGCTGTTGTCTGGCCGTTTTCTCATTTAAGTTTCCTGTGAACGTTTGCTGAGTCATAAAACATCATCTCATATTCACACGAGCAGCCGGCAAGCGCAACCTCATGTCGATCACTGTGAAAGCACGACCACACAAATCAGCAGACAAACAGCTTCGCGGTCTATGCTGTGCGCCGGATTCCACAGTGACCAGTTCATTCGGGTTTTACCAATTCTCATCGCGTTTGCATCCTCACTGACAGGAATGGAGCTGCTCATGTCAAAAGGACTACTAACCAGCAGCTATCTGTAAGTGGAACCAGATACGCACAGGGATGGTGGTTGGCCTGCGGAGAGGCCCCTGACATTTTCATGAAGCTGATTTATCATGGCACAGTCCACTGCAGGGGCTCGTGATAGGTCAAACATCATTCAACATGAATACTGGGCTTACTTAGGAAATTCTGGCACATTTTACCGAGCAACTGTTTTCTTTTTTTGCCTTTTTTTCCCCCCCTCTCAAATCAAAGTCATTACATGAGATGAAAAGTACCGTTTTTTTAGTTGTCACTGTTTTAAAGCTCAGCGTCAGAATTGTCGATACATGCCGGATATGAGCGGGGATCTCCTCACGTAACTCTCCTCGCTGAAAGTGTGTTAACATGTCAAACGGTTCCTTTTGTGGTGTTTGCGACGCACGGGGAGAACCACGTACCTTGACAGCCACTAGCATCTTGTCCTTGGTGGGGCTGAGGTTGTAGCACTCTGCCAAGAAGACCTTCCCGAATGCTCCTTCGCCCAGCTCCCTCTTCAGGATGATGTCTCTCCGCTTTATATGCTGGACTACTGAACCGTACACAAGGAGGGAGAGAAACGGAGGGAGTGAGCAAAGTTGGGAAACCAGTCGCAAATTGAATCCTACGTATATAACATATAACCAGGTCCATGTTTGTGGAGAAACAGTCTCTTTGATGTCAAAGTGAATCCATATAAACCGGACTCTACCTTGACTAAAAACATTAACAAATTGTAGCTGGAGGTGGTTGAGATGTACGGCACAGTGGGTAAAATGGCAGTGAAAACAAGGGGACGTTTTCTAATGAGAGGCGAATTGTAAAATGTCTTCTCCTGTAAAACGTCCATGAGGGAAACACAACAACAGGTTGAGCATAATGAGAAAAACTGACCCAATGTCCCTACTTCTTCTTATTCTCCCTCCCAAAACTACCCTCTCTAAAGGATCATTTGAGACGTCACGGACAGTCACGTTTGGATGTTGCAAACTTCGACCTTTAGTGTTGTGTATTTGTGAGCAACACAGAGCGAGAGGAAGAAAGGGGAGAAAATAGTGAGACAGAAAAGATGGAGGATGACAGATACTAGTGAGCGTACACCATTACACCTGCCAGGCTCGGTATGAAAGAGTTGGGAAAGTGTAGGAGTTGAGTTGTTGGCTCCCCGTGCCTCTAAATAAAACATGACAGCTTGTAGGCTTACCATGAGCATTGCAGCGCTTTTACAAAAAGATATATGTGCACACAACTTCCCAACACAACATAAATGGCGGTGAGATGCACTATACATTTTAGTTCGACACCATGCAGGGGTTTCATCTGCACACTAGCTATCTCTCTGCTATAAATTAAATTAAACTAATATGTGTAATGCTTAGTAACTGGAACGGCAAGGCAGGTTTATTTGTAGAGCACATTTCAACAATGAGGCAATTCAAAGTGCTTCACATAAACCATTAAAAAGCATCAAAACATACAGCAAAGGAAAGGGAAATACAACGAACAACATTGAGACATTAAACGAGTTAAAAATAGAATCAACGTTTTTGTGCGTTTTTGCAGCAAACAGTCTTCAGTCATTTGAAGCCGCTGAGTCTCTGCAGACCTGCAGCAGAAGAACTGAAGCTGCTTCTGCATGTTTCGTTCTGACTGTGGGAACAGAAAGGAGACCCGTCCCAGAGGACCTGAGGGGTCGAGATGCTTCCTAAGCAGGTCAGACGTTTGTTTTGGGCCTAAAGCGTTGAAGGCTTTACAAACCAACAGCCCGTTTAAAGGTCGTTAAAGACCTCAGAGCTGGAGTGCTGTGAACAACTCTCTTGGTCTTAGTGCAGCGTTGTGATGGACTTTTTACAGACATGTGGTCACAATAGTCCATAATAGGCTGATTTTGTAGTTGTCTTTATATTGCTGTTCAGAATAACATTTTAAATTAAATAAAACAATGCAAGTCAAATGAAATGTGAACAATTTGAATTGAATTAATTTTCAATGGTTAATGGCAATCAGTGTCCAATATTTTTTTTAACTACAATAACTTATAGGAGGAGTGCCACCAGTTTGAATAAATCATTATGTTAATTGTTTATCCCCCCAGACAGATCATTCAGTGTCCGTGGGCTCCTTTTCTCTTAATCTGATCAAAACCATTATGAGCCTAAGATTTCATTACTGAGGTGTAACAGTTTCCCCCCAACAGACAAAAACAAATGGGGCGCCACGAAATAATAACATGAATTATTTCAATATTTAACCAGATTTGAAATTAAATTGGAAATCAAGCTAAATGCCCCAGTGTCAGATTTGACAGTGATCATATTAATTAAAGGCCCTTGTATTGCTATAGGAAAGAGCTGTGCACTGTGTAATGGCACATATTGATTAAACCGCCCTGTGATGCAGCCGGCGTTATTTCCCCAATAAACCTCCAGGCTTCTTATAAATAATCTTCGGAGCAAAGTCGACCAATCCGAAGTCTCCACGGTAGACGAGTAAACCTCCAGGATCTTTATCCGTCCTCCATGTGCTCTTTTGAAATCACACAATGGCTCCATACGTATTATAGAAAATGTGTCACCGAGGACTCATGAAAACAAACACTGGAGTCCCTGCAGCCGGAGCTCCACAGCTGATCTGCTGTCATCGGCAAACACTCAACTGAGGCATCATGAAACTCTGAGGCAGGTCACTGTGTCTTCAGCTTCTCACCACATCTTCAGTAATGCTGCTTGATCTCCTTCTCCAGAGGAAGAAGGTAACTTTCAGCAAAGTTTGACTCAATTTTCTTTTTTAAATCTGCAGCTGCGAGGCGTGTGTTTCACGTGGGAATAAGTTATTGTAAAACATATAGCGAATGATGGCTTAATGACGGGCTTTGGATATTCTATGGCCTCAATTTGTTCCCGAAAGTTGAAATGACCCCCCAAAGAATTTGCAGAATACCTCAAGAGTCTGAGTAATCGTTGAAGCAAAACTGGTAGAGCAGACAAAATGTGATGTACGTTTCTTGAAAAACTCATTTCTCACCAGACCATCACTTATTTTGAGTGAGATGACTTTCCTCCAGCCTGTAAGGAGCTCATTGGGGTAACGCTAACTCGCTAATTTGGGTAAACATGTATCCATCTGACTTCTTAATGTTCCCAGGTGAAACATGCAGAGTAAACTTCATGTGCCCTCTACAATGTCAGCAACCTCACTGAGGCTGAGCGAGGATTGGACCACCACTATATACTGTATCTAAGATGTGATGCTTTAACCTCCCTGCAGATTTCAGTTCACCTACTTGGACCTTTACCGCCTGCGATCCCATTATGCAACTTCTAAGGCGTTTGCCGCAGGAGATGATAAATGGGAGGCATCGGCTACATTTACCCAAAATGACTTTGACGAATAGTGTAATGTCTGAAATATTTCCTCATTCACAGACACAGATTACTGGTTCAGTCTGACCGTTCCTCCGGGTATTTGATTTTTTCATTTCCTTTTCTGGGAAAATTCCCTAGAATCACCAGACCATCTGGCCGTGAACATGCTGAGAAGGGAGAAAAGTCACCTGCTCCTCTGGTGTTCCTGTCAGAAGGCATCAGAACCACTGTTGCCGAAAATCAGTGTTTAACACAAAGTAATGTCCCAGTTTTTAAAGGAGATCAGAACGCGAGTGTCTTCAGAAGCCGGCAGCCAGTTTGGCGGGCGTGAGCCCCACCAGGGACACTCGCACTTCACTTCTGTCAAAGCTTCATCCTCTAAAAATCTGCTCTCCAAGAGCTGCAAGAAAACATCCTGCAAGCCGATACGCATTTTAATTCAAAATGGCCAAATAGCTCTGACACTCTTGCAGCTCAGAAAGGAACCGGGATTGTTTTTCTTCAGTTTCCGCACTTGACGTCCGTCCCCCACTGACTCCTGTGTTTACCTCTCCACTATTGTATTTTATTCAAGAAACATAAACAATATTTTACTGTAGTTCACTTCTGCTTAATCCGCAAACGTTCACGACCATTCGAGGATAAGTGCCCTTTTTTATTACTCGTGATGCCGGTATTGAAGCTTAGGCTGTCGTCGCACACCCCACTAAGCTCGTCCACATGGGACAGTTGGAGAAGTGCCAGAGAACAACGTCACACCTTTTCTAACTTGAGTTAGCGTTTCATTGGTATCTTCACATGCACTTTGTGTGTCTTCTCCTCTTACGAAAGGTGAGGTGAGCGTCTTATCGTGTGCAAATTGGTCATTTGCATCGGTTTTATTCATATCTAATCAGCTTCATCACAAAACGTCTACCTTTTGTCATTATGTAAATCAACCAAACCCAAACGCACTCAAAGGTTATACTCGTTCATTATTTTAGAATTTCACTCTTTCTCTACTCGTTTTCCTACTAATCTTATAAAGGTCATTTTGCCTTCCCTGGATTCTCCTTTAACTCTTTTTGCACTTTTAGTCTCTGAATTTTGTCTCCCTTTGTACTGTTAAGAGAACAGAAGTTACTGTGATCTGGTTTATTACAGGTCAGATTTCAGTCGGAAAGACAAAAAAAGTGCCTTAAACCGTAGGTGTCAAAATGTGTGTAGAATTAGAATAACTGATGGGAAGCCAAGCAGGCTTGACAGAGCTATTTGGACTCCTGATCAGGCAGCAGCACACGATATCACTTTTATTCCTGTAAAATGAACATCAATTCCAATTCAGCTTGTCCACCAGATTTTGAAACTTTTCAACAGCGTTTAGAGACTTTAGAGTAAACAGGATGATGCACTTGACCCCGCTGCCTAAATACGAGACGACACAGGAACAACTTGTCATCCGGTAATGGTAAGGACCGGTGTTGATGTAAAAATGAATCCGCACATGTGCACACTGTGATTGCACCGAGGGGTTTGCCTGTCGAGGCGTAAACAAGCTGCCATTACTGAGGTGGCAACTCACTTTCAAAGCTGTACCACTAATTTACAATCCAGCCCGTATTTAGAAAGAAATAAGATGGGGAGGAACTGAAGAACCTGACACACCTTTAACAATTGGATGTGTTTCACTGTGAATTAATGTGATATGTCACCGCTATTATTTTTCTTCTAGATTCCAAATGTAGTACAATAATTCATAGCATGCAAGTTAGTAGATTTGTTAAGACATTTTCCCTCAAAGCGTTCATAAACTAATATTATAAGATCAACAGAAGATCTATACTTTTAATGTCAGGTAATGCAGAAACAATGATGCACCTAGATGGTATTATTTTACTATAATCTCAGTTACTTACTTGCATTTACAGTTGCTTACGATGCATAAATGAAAAAAGTGAACAGGTACAAGTTATCTTGTCATTTTCATGACAGGATAACTTGCTTGCAGGCCTCAAGCAAAGAGCTCCAGAGGTCTGCTAAATATATACGTGTTTAAGGAAAATGATTTACATTCTCACATTATTTGTCTTGTCAAAGGACATCACTTGAGGCAATTTATCAGATTCTTGCTCGGCTCCATGTCAGACCACAAAAGGCTTTATATGAGTTTTTATTTGACCTAAGATCATTGATCCTGAGTGACTGAAGCTATAATTTATTTTCTCTTGCGGCTGAAACAAACACTTTTCTATTCCCCCAATATTCCATCTACACTTCAGCTGCTAAAAAGTCACTGACCGCCCGATTCCGCCCCGCTGGGAAGGATGCAGCTATTAGGGAGCATGCCCATCGACAGAGGTGAGGACAAGTCACTTTGACCTTCAGCGTCCTCTGCAGGCGGACTCGGGCAGCGTCCTGCCCCCTATTTACCCGGAGAGGCCCGCTGGAAAGCCCCCGAGACTACATCTGCATCCCGCTCAGCGCCGCTCATTTGTCCAGGCTCACCTGAGGCCCGGACGCCAGCAGACGTTCTCTCCCGGGAGGCCGAGAGACAGCGTGCCCACGTTTTTACCCAGCTGCTGGAGTCAGCGGGAGCACGGCGGTTTGCCCGCCTTTGTTCTGTACGCGTGTCTGTGTGCCAGCGGACAAGTTACTCGTCAGGAATTCCGATTTACTCGCAGTTATTTTTTTTATCATAGGGGCCCAGAACAAAAGAGAACACTTCCACTCATAAAACATTACTAGCGTGCTGAATCAAGCACGGCTGGTTATCAACACAAAGAATGATACTATATATATTCATAGCATTGGATTAATACCATCTTATCGTGTCATTGTCCTCCGAGTTCTGGCTTTCAAAGCAATCAGACAGGGTGGTCGTTTCACTGAGATCACCAGCCCGGCTTGCCCACAGAACGAGCCCCCCGGGGAGCTGATAGTTAGGTGAAAGGTACTCATCCAGCAGTTAATAGCACACAAAACGCTCTCCGCCGGCAATTTAACTGCCGCACGGGGGCTGTTGGCGTGGTTGTGCGACTGTGACATGAGTAACCAGCACTTACTGTTGACTCTCAGTGGGAATCCCTCCCCAACCCGCTGGGGCTGGCTGACTGCCGACGTGGGATTCTGTCGCTTCTGCCCGGCCGCGATCAACACGGTGTGAATAGACGTCTATTCCTGGCTGAACTGTGACGACGGAAAGCGCGGCATCACACGTACGCACGCGCACACGCACACGCACGCACTCATCCCGGCTGTAAGTTGTGAATGTGAGGAGTCAAAGACGAGGCTGAAGCCCCAGTGTGTTAAATGCTAGATGGATAAATTTGACAAGAATGATGAAATTGCAATTAGACCTTTGCAAATAATTTAAACATTTGACACAATTTCACCATTTTGATTTCATAATGTTGTATTTGATTAAAATTAAGAACAGATTGCCTCCATTATATTCCACTTACTGTATATAGAAAGATGAAATTGTACCTCGGTGTTATTGCAGGACCAAAGTTGAAGCCCTTGCTGTTCAGGGGAGGATTTGTGTGAATAATAGCACAACATATGTATGTGATCATATCAGTGCAGCTGCTAGAGGTATCAACTCTGTTTGTAATAAAACCCAACGGTGTCACAAACACGCTGTAGGCTCGGGTCATCGCTGATGGGAATAAAGTATTCATGGCTGCGCTGACCTGCTAACACCTGAGAGAATGTGTTAGATTTACATCCGACTTTAATTGGCAGCGGGTGGATCTGGTGTTAATGTGAATGCAGGGGGTGTTCGCCTATAAACCAAAGGCTGTCATAATTACACGACACGTTTGTCTTACGGTGACAGGAGCTAGGAAATGTAGAACTGTTTTGTTCCATAGTGCCGCCACTCTAGTTTGCAAAAGTGATTAACTGTTGCAAACATTTCTAATTAATTCGTCAATTTAATTCATTACCATTGCAGACTGTAAATTGTTTTCCAGCCGTTGCACTTGCACCTGCCATCAAAAAACATCTCCTCAGGGATCTTTCTGGTGCCTTACGGGCTGAGCTGAAGAAGAAGCGATCTTGGACTTCTTAAACAACTAGTTGTAAGAGCCATATTTGCCTTAATAAGATGTGTTTATTGTCTTATAAAAAATGTATCAATGCTGCTTTAAGTTTCATTGCTGACGACGTCATTTGTTCTCCAGTCGAGGTTTATCGGTCTGCAGAGCAACACAGTTTTTGGACCGTTGTGCCAAGTCGAGCACTAAATGTTTTTGTGAAGTAAATCTTTTTAAAACGAAGTTGCTGTCTATGAAGATTCATTACGCGGAATTAAGATTGCCGCCACGCTAGTTAATGTAGGTTGTATGAATTCACAACCGGCTAACCCGATCTTTGCCTTTCATTCAACCTGCTCTACGCTTCCGTTCATTTGCTGAGCCGTTAAAGCTTCCAAATGAGTCACTCCTCCACTCTGCCAGTATCAGTATCATTTTAGTCTTCAAAAAAACGTCACCGTGAGCATAATTACGTCTGTGTTACATCCAGCGCAGAGGGGGCGGAGTGGGGGCGAGTCCAAGCTGCGTCCATGCGTGATATCCCTAATAACAGAGACGCAGTGAAAGGCTACACGCTAAACTCCAAACATCAAACACTATTGTCTCATTTTGGCCAGCGGGATGTAACAAATCTGTAATTAAAATAGCGAGCTGAGTGATAAAACAAAGCCACTTGCTGTGAGGCAGCGGATCCCACCAGATATAGATCTGTGATTAGGCTAAGGAATTGTCCTTTGCCTTTTCTGCCTTTATCTCCCTAATGCAGCTATATTTCCCCAGGATTTGTCCGTTTTGTCAGCCCGAGGAGAAAAAAAAGAAAAAGAAAAGACGTCTCTTTGCACGGCCCAATCAGTCACGGCTCGCCTGTTCACCGCAAGCAGAGTGGAGGCCACCGGTTCGCCGTGGAGATGAACCAAACCAACAACGGCACTTTGTGTTTACAGTTAAATTGACGTCAGAATGACAACTGGGACAACACGCTTCTCGTAATGCTCCAAATTTCTCCAGCGAGCGTTTGCAAAGGTCGTCATGTCGTACTGGAGGGCAACATGACGACACATATATATAAATAAATTACTTTTATTTTTATTCCCTGCAATGTGCCTCAGCCTCACAGCCGAAAACTTTAGGGGTATTGACTTGAAGATCAAACACTCATGAATAACACATCCGGTAATCCACGCTGGGACCACTGGTGTGATTCTGGCTCTGCAGCGGGCCGGTTCCCCATCGCACGGACCTGTTTTAACCGAAGCCAGCGCGGCAGACAGCAGAGACAGAACTCGCTGTTCTGGTTGTTGGAGCCGGTTCCAAAATGCACAAAAGGCCAAATACGCAGTAAGCTAGTGGTGGAAGCCGACCGGGACTGACCAACGCAGTAATGAGCTCCTGATGAACACTGGTAAGGAAAGTGCGTGTGTTTGCATGTACGTGTGCTACTGTGCCGACAGCACGGAGGTGTGTGTGTGAGTGTGTGTGTGTGTGTGTGCAAGCTATTCTCCTGGATAAGAAGCTTTCAAGTAAATGGATAAATATATTATGGATTGGAGGCCAAGCGTCAACAAAGCTGCCTGAGCGGTTGCAGAACAGGCCGGCAGCACAATGGGAGCATGCAAAGGGGACCTGGAGGCCACAGACGCGTAGAGGAGGGAAGTAAAGGGAGAGACCATCCGATCCACTCCACCCACAAGCCATTCATCCATTCTTTGTTCACCTAATGGAGACACACACGGAAGCCTTTCCGTCCGTGTTTGTGTTTGTCCTGAGAGGCAAAGAACCATCCGGCAGACGGCGTTTGGAGCCATTTTGTTTTTGCAGAGGAGTGGCCATTTTGACCTTGCGCAGAGTCAAGGTTCCTTTTCATTATATTTGTATGCAACCGCTTTCGAAGAAAACAAAAAGGGACGCAGCATTCAGAGAGGGAGAACTTTGTGTAGAAGCCCACGTGAGAGACGACACTGTCGAGCACAGCCAGCGTCCTGACTTCCAATTCCGGGCGCGCGGTAATCGGGGGAGAGTTTCATCCATCCACTGTCATTTATTCATTAGCTCACAATCAGATCTCCTGTGCGAGCCATGAGATGTTATAAATCACCGGCTGGCCATTAACAATTCATGCGATTCATAAAACATAAGAGCCGTCATTTATTTATCACCTCTAAATGGGATTTCCTTCCTCCTCATTGGCTCCAGCACAGGAGCCTGTTGGCCTGTCCGGCGGCCATTTTGAGAGCGAGCCAAAGTCTAAAACAACGCAGACCCGAGCTGAAACAGTTGGGAGAAGCCTGATCTCGCACACTGATGCTCACAGAGGAGGACCGCCGTCCTCGGCTGAATCCGGCTGGCAGGCCTGGTACCGTGAGGAAGAGGAAGGGGAAGCAGCGGGCGCCGGGCCGCGGCGGGCTGCTGGCACAGTTGTTTTTCTGCTGATTCTCCTGAGCAGTTGATGTAATTATAAATAATTAGGCCTTAAAGTGGTCTTGTCTTTCCCAAACCGGGAACGCGAGTCTCGTGGGAGAATGGGGTGAAGTGTGTGTGTGTGTGTGTGAGTGTGTCTGGTACCCCGGAAGCTGCTTTTGTCCAAGCAGATCCTATATGAAGAGTTTGGAACTGAGACAGGAGATGCTTACACAATACGATCACCTGGACTGTTGATGACACTCAATTATTTTACTGCGCCGGGGGCCTTGGCTCTTATCACCGTGAAGATACACAGCAAATTAAAATGGGGATGCAACATCTCTAGTGAACCCAACAAAGACGTTGTGTTGCATTTCTGACTGGCTGATACTTTACGTTCGGTTGTAATTTTGCTCTAAGGATACTTAAATCGTACTTGGACAACAGTTGGGGGCCTTTGCTTTTTTCATAAATTCCAGTAATGCGTGCATGTGTTCAACAGGGGACACACCACCGTGAACATGCAGAAAATGGACCGGGACTTACGGGTGGTTGGCTTGTTGCAATTGTGTCCGTGTCTGAAGTACTGAGGATTCTCCACCACAGGAATACGAGTCATCCCTATGACGACCGCATCAGGACCCGCATCCAGAGTGCAGGGGGTTATAATCCCGTGGTTGACGTGATGAAGAGGGCTGGCAGAGTCTTCCTCACCACTGATCACAGCTACTGGACCTGGAAGAAGAACATAGGAAGGATGAGCCATTTAACACTTTAAAGTCCAAATGATATCCGACTGTAAAGCTGTTTGAATTATTCATTGTACCCTTGTAACCTTTGTAATCTCATTGTAACCTTTTGAGGTTTGCTGTCTGCAACTTACACAAATATGATTTGATAAGTCGGTTGTGGACTCTTCAGATATGACATGTATTTTCAATTGAAAACTAAAATTAAAAACTGTTTTTAAAAGAAAAATGTGCAATATCTGGATATTTCAATGAAGAGAAGGAGTAGGTGGCATTTCAATAATTTTTAATGAGGTAATTGTGGGAAAAACTGTGGGGAAAAAACAGATCAGTCATTATGCAAAACAGGGTGTTTTTTATTCCTAAACATGTCTGGAGGAGAGCTGTAACTAAGAGTCAGCTTAATCAAAAATGACATATTGGTAACCGTTGGGGAGGTGGGTGGTTTGTTTTTAGTTTCCTGCCAGAGGCCTAAATGTGGGATACGTTGCAGTGTTGTAAATGTGAACAGTAAAATGCGTTCAGTTAATGCTCAATGTGGTTCAACATGACCACGTGTTTCTATATGATTCTACTCCTATGAAGTTGTTCAAAATAAAATAAAATAAATTACAATAAAGAACTGTATTAACTGTCATTTGGAAGTGTTATCTCGTCAAATGTTAAAACATCTTTGTCATGTATTATTATTGTAAAGTAACTGTGGGACAGTTTCAATGTGTCACCTTAGGCTGTGTAACATTTTGCATGTTGCATTAGATGAACTAATGATAACTGTTATTACTGATCATGATTGATCGGTAAATACAATAATCATCGGTTAAAGAAACAGTTCATCAGGCTTGTGATGTGCCAGCAGTTGTTACGCAGCCAGAAGCTTTCTAGAACTTGCCGTTCCTAACAGCGGCTTGTTAGGGGGGCGGCGGTTTGACGCGGTACGCAGCAGTGTAATAAATGGGGGGCTACTGAAATGTTGAATGGGAGCGCGTGTGATGAGAAAATAACAGATGCATTTCATGTCACATCTGGGGGGGCAGCACAGGATGCTGCAGAGTGCTGTCATTGGCCCTCTGGCATTCAGCAGCGGCCGTCTCTCTCGCTGGCTGAATTTATGTGGTGTCATACAACACATTCCTGTCGAGCCGCCTCAATTTCCTTTCTTTAATCAAAATTCAAAGACATGATTTACTCTCAGTCAGTGAGCTCCTGTTTCCTGTTCTGTCACTGCGGTTCCCAGAGCCGCACACAGCTCTGACAACCGCGATCTTGGGCGGTGGAGGGAGGAGAGAAACGGCAAGAGGATATACAGTCAACGGCGGCTGATTCATTGGAGCTGCGACAGTCAATCTGCTTATTCACAAAGTTGAGTTCTCTCGCTCACCTTGACAACACAGTAAATAGTAATCAAGACCCAGTCATATCAAATTATAGACCCTGAGCCGCAGGGGAGGCGGGGTGTGATGAAGTGAGACATGCGAGCATAAATTTACTCACAACATTTGCTCTCATGAAGGATTTTCATGGCGGTGCACCTGGTTTATTGGAGCAACGTGCGCGTCAGACTACGAGTCCCCACACGGGGAACAACCCATCCAACCACTGGGGACATGTGGTTTACTATTACATGTGGTTTACAGCCCTAAATCTCTGCTAATCCCGTGTGACTCTCCGTCACAAAGCAGAGACAGAATGATGAGCCAATACGTAAAAGGCTTTAAACAGCACTACACTAAATCGCTACACAGAAAATTGGGATTGAGTTAAAGGGGAAAATCTTTCAAAAAGTTGATACAGTACCATTCAAAAGTGTGGACACACTTTCTCATTGAGTTGAATGAGTGAAAATTATTGGTACTGTACCTCAAAAAGGGTTGTGGAATTACGCTCTGCTCTTTATAGGCAGCAGATCGATGAGACGCCTCGCCTCCCTGCACACCACCTGCCTCCCCCCAGATCCTCTGGCAGATAAAGACTTTCAATGGAGCGAAGGGGAAATTGTACTTCTTGACTTCAGTACACCCGCAAAAAAATTGCATTTATGTCACCTGAGTGATGAAAGGGCCCAACGGCCGATGAGTTCTTTTTCTTTTTTTTTTAATCTTCTGCGGCGTCGCCTGTGCACAGAATGGAATTGAAACAGGAAGTGGACGTTTTACCCCAAACCGCCTATCTGAGAATAAAGTTCCTCTCCATTAAACCAACTTTGATTTATTCAGGGGAACTGGGAAATGGAAGGAGCCAACTTTTGGATATTTTTTTCAGGCTTTTCATCTCTGACCCCTTTTCACAATTCTTTTTGGTGTAATATGGTTCATATAGAAGATGTGGCTTCAACTTTTCTGTATCAAGATACAATGATTATGGTAAATCATTGTGGAAGCATTGGAGACATTGAGTAAAGTCCATTTGTCTCCAGTACACCACAACCTGTTTCATAATATAAATGAGATTAATGCCACTGACGTTACGCTACAATCAATGCAACGGAACAATGAACTATAATTGCAGGTTTGGCCAAAAAGAGAAAAAAAGATTGATGGACACTACGTTGAACGCAGTACAGTGTCTGTCTCCTGGATCAGGGGTCTTCAACGTTTTTCAGGCCACGGCCCCCCCAAACCGATGGCGAGAGTTTGGTCCGCCATCTTTTATTTTTGAGCTTGGCGCTCTTTAGACATGAGCATAAACGCCATCTGATTGGCTGGTGCCCGTGCAGTCGTATTTGGATGAAAGGTGCTGTGAGTGAAGCGGTGCCCAGCTTGAGAGAGCTGCTGTGGGAAGCTGAATGTGTGTGTTAACATCTTCTCCGTCAATTTTTGCCCTTCGCTACAATGTGTTGGATTCACGTTAATGTGTATTTAAAGACAATAAATACAATTCTGATTCTGAAGACATTGCAATTTCTGGAAAAAATTATCGACTTATTAACCAAAAATTCTGCGACCCCCCTGCAGTATGTGTGTATATATATATATATATATATATATATATAGCTTTCAGACTACATTGAACACAAAGAGTTAAGTCAGATACTTTAACTCAATACTGTGATTAGAAACATGAGACTGGTTCCGCCGCCACAACTCATTAACAAGTTGGCAAAAATGCAATTGATCATCAAAGGACACGCTACAAAAAAGTCATTAATTTAACATGTTCGGAGCAACAGACACCAGTTGGTTCAGGGTTTCCTGGGGAATGTCTTAGATCACAGTGGCTCTCCGTCGTTTGAAGGTTAAATCTCTTTGCTCACATCCTTCTATGCCGTGCCAGCAGAGACATTTCTCCTGCGAACATCCTTTTACTTTTTTCGGGAAATACTTCTCTCTAGATGAGAGTCATTCGTTATGTTCAAAGAGACGCCGGGCATTACTCACCGGCCGTCCGCGTCGCGTTCTTCTATCTCTGCTGGCGGCGGTGTGGCGAATGCTTTATGTTCATGTGAGGTGGGGCTCGCGGAGGTGCATTTAGCTAATTCGGCCAAATCAATTGATCAAGGTTGACGTCTGCATCATCTGTTTTTTTCCGAGTTCAAAAGTCAATCTAATTTCAGAGGCAGAGGCCCTCCTGGGTTTTCGAAATGGACTCGTTCATTGAGGAATCGTCAGTGCGGACCGGGCCTCAGGGGCGAATCAGAAGAGCGTGGAAACCTTTGAACAAGCCACCTTTTATCGCCTGTCACTTCTGCAGCATAATACCATTAAAGTGTGTTTTCATGGATGTGTGTCTGCGCCGTAGCACGTGGTACACAGGGAGTACCTTTAATTCTGAGCCTGAAAATGTCAGAGACTTTATAAGGCCGTATGATGCGTTTACTTTGTTCCGTAAAAAACAAAAACGGCCACAAGTTGGTTCCATTTGGACAATTATACTGTAAATGGTTTCACACTACTTACAAACTCAGGACTTTCATCCAGGAGACACGACTACATCAAGTACTCATGTTTTGTCGTTAACATTTTAGTTTACATCATTATTTCAAGCCCAACCATGATGATTCTCCCAAACCTGGTTTGTTTTGAATTCACAACCGTATTTCTGTTATTTGTTGCCCTTCAAAGTGCCGGATCAGGTTTTGCTTCAATGCATCAATGACCCCGGTGTCCATATTAATACATTTGTTCTCCTCACGGGCAACATCAAGCGTTATTAGATTGTCCACGCCCCTTTTTTCCACCATGTTTAATCCCGGTGGAGCTTTTCTTCACAACGGCCTCTTTGTTTATTCATTACAGCGCGCTCATTCATCTGTGCACAGTGTGTTTTATTATAAAAATGATTTGTGCAAACACACCGCACCAAGCTACGACTCGGTGGGGGTGTTCGTCTATGCGGCCCCCAGATTGTCTGTGTCTCTGCTTCGAAAATAAGTGCTGAAGGTGATTCTCAGGACAGAAATAATCATTTTTGGAAAGCCAGCGGGTGACTCTGTAGGCTTTTCCCTGTGGTGGGGAATAAAGCGTGCAAAGTGTGATTGCTTCCGTTCCACCTCCTTGTGGTAATTATTGCACAGATTCCTTTCAAAGGCAGGTAATTAGGACTAGAGTTAACTTGAGGACATGTGAAATGAACAAGCGAACACAGGAAGGATGAGTTACTGAGGTGAGGGCTGCACGCTTCTACCTAATGATGAATTCAAAACAAATGAAGTCCATACACAGCACAGAAAACAGTGGGGTCGAGACGGCAACACGTTATCAGCCAATATAAATAGGTCAGAGGGCTTAAAGCTTCTTTCATGAAACTATGAGGGATGATCTTTTCCCAGGTTAATCATTGAAATATAGCTGTGAAGGAAAACAGATAATTTCTTGTGTAACATCTTAAATATACAGCTCACATAAAATAAAATGAGTTTCCTCTTAGCTCTAGCTATTTTGATTACACATAGCTATACGTACTGTGGATTTCAGGGTGACCGGCCACCGAAACACTCATTTTTACATCCAGAATGTAGCATCAGACCTCAAAATAGAGAAAAAGGCCATTTAATTTCCAAACGCCACCACCACTGTATGAAGAAACCTTACGCTCACCTCGACTCCCTGCCACCACAGAAGAAGACACGTAATAGACTCATATGACGAATAGCCTCAAACATGTGCCCCACGAGCACATCGGCGGCACCCGAACAGCAACCTCGGCGCGGCGAAGCACCCTTCGGACCGCCTGCTGGGTCCACTCCGGTTGATGGTGACCGATATTGAGTGCCGGGACAGCTGATATTTATGGTCCTCTGCAATGTGGGCTATCGACAATTTACGGCCGACTCGCGCAGCTCAATGTGCTCACTCTTTATTGTGGTATAAACAACGGACAACACTGAGGGGAAGGGCGGCCGAGTTGAGACAGAAATAAACATGCGTCTGAAATGTGCCGTAAACCTATCAGTCATCGCATGTGCAGCCACTCGTACGTCCTCTAAAACAAGGCGTCTGCACCGGGCCGAGCATTATCTGCAATGACACAGCACTGAGCGAATTACAGTTTGCGTCGCTGTGTATCTGTGTCTCGATGCTGAGAGTGATAATACAATAAAAGCGGGAGATTGATATTCCGACTCTGTTGCCCTATCGGCTTTTATATCTTTGACAACACATTTCTCTGTAAGCTCCCCGAAGTCATTTTACACAAGTCTGAATGTTGGCAAATGACATCATCCGACAGATGGATCCGCACTCGGATTACGACCACGACGCTGTCAGGATCTTTTCCAAAAAGCTGGGCCCACATTATCATTATTATTATTATTATACCTGTTTTGCGCGCCAGCACAAATTGAAAAACAAAACACACAGCAACACGCGAATGCCTGCGGAGCCATGCGGGCCCCTGCTATGATTGGGGTTTCATTCGTCTCTCTCAGAAATGTAATCAGAAAGGGCCAAATGAAAACCTTGTGGCGGCGTTGTTACGGAAACTACTTTGCATCATAAACTCAGCACTCAACGCAACAGCGCATGCAAACACACACGCGCGCGCACACACACACGGTACAAACATTTGCACAGCAGCAGCAGCCGCACACTCAATATTTCTTGCCACGGCATTAGAATATGAAATGATTCCCCAGCGTCGAGCATCTGGCGGAGTTTGCATGGGAATCATAAAGGAGTGTCACACTCAGCCGCTGCAGCGCACCAAACGCTTGATGACTGTGCACTTCAGCGGCTGAAGCCTCTGCATGCTAATGTGTCCCACAGTTCTACTGAGATTATACAAGTCTGTAGCTGGGGGGAGGGGGGGGCGGGGCTTAGCAGAGAGATAAATCATCAGTCAGACAGGCGACACATTTCCTCAATGTGATAGATTTTTATCAAATGTACTGAAAAGTACAAGCACCTAACACACATATATCACCACATTGATTTCAAAGGCAGCTTGGAAACGGAATAATTCCCTAACCATAAATATGTACAACTGGCTCGGTAGCCTGATAGACGGCTACTTCATTGTGTTCTCTCTCAATAAAAGAAAAATTATTGTCACAGCCGAGTACATAAAAAGTTGGTGGAATCCAAAGACAAAAAACAGTTTGTCTCAAGCAGGGACAGCGCACCCCTTCCTGTCCCGTATTTCAGACCGCTGCAGTAAATGTGTGATGGTGCCGACGCGTTGACGTTTAGGAGGTCAGCTTTGAGTGCTTCTCCATCTTAGCAGAGCACGTTGATGCTTCCTCAATGGCAGTTCACTTGCTGGGTGGGGCTTGGATACTCGCACCAAATTACATGGTACTTTATTCAACTGTTTCCCTCAAAACGAAGACTTTCAAGTTTATGGCGAAGAACATTGGACAGCAAAATTCCGTACAATAGATGAAGTAATCTGTTATAGACTTGTCATATCCTATTATGCATTGGTTAACCTGTCGGTGGCAGTAGAGAAAAGGATCAACAAAGTCATTAGGATCCATTGTGTGTGACCATGTATATGTTCAACAAACCAGCTAGAAGGATAATTCACTAATCCCCCCAAAAAACCTTGATGGTAAACTAACTGCTGCTGTTGTTGTTGATGAGATTTTCCAGTGGACCAGAGTGGAGGTCCGACCAACCGGCATAGCGATCCTGCTAACTTGCTCCCAAAAAAGCAATTGTGCCAGGTGAGAAGCGTTCGACTCTTGTAATGCTGAAGTGAACAAGGCAATTTCATTTTAGAATACACCAGTGAAAAGCTGATTCATTTTGTAATCAGAGGTCTTGAAATGAATTGGAGGCAGCACATTAAGGTCATTGTTAACCACTTTCTCTGCTCTCGGGTGCAATCAGGTCCCATTTTCTTTAGCTTTCATCCAGTCTCAGTCACGTACACACAAACACAATCAAATCCCTGACCCGCAGAGGGTTACCCATCGATCAGCTCTCTCTACATTTTCTCTCCACCGTTGCCTTGATTTTTTTTATTCCAATTCAACAGCCTTTGCTGTCAGGATGTTTCCAAAATGAATTGAAATGATTCAGAATGACAACAACAGCCCATCCCTTGCCCAACAGTTGTTATAAGCCCAAATCCCTTTATCTGCATGTAGCTTAAAAGCCCTTTTAAAAAGACCCATTATTTATTGTAGCCCTCTCATTTGTTTCTCCTTGTTCCCCACCTTCCTTTTCTTTCTTCTTTCTCGCCCCAGGGGGCAGATTTCTCGCTTCTCCCCCTCTAACAAACACGTGTGTTAGCTTGGGGGGTGAAGGAGAATAAGAAGCAATAAACATGCTTTATATCATCCTCAAGTACGTCATACTTCTAGTCCACCGTATTTCAGAGGGAGATATTGTTTCTTTTATTGCGCTACATATATCTGATACATTTAGTTACATGTGTGTACATTGTTTGTGAATGTGTGACATCACATCGCACTGTGTGACAAGGTGCGAGAAGGAGGCGCGAAGCAATGCAGCGGAGTCCACAGCCAGGCGTTCCGTAGGGACGCACAGTGGCTCTGTGGTTAACACTGCGGCCTCGCAGCAACAAGGTCGAAGGGCCAAAACCGGACCTTGACTCTTGTCGGTGTGCGCAGCTCTTCCCTTTGTGCTTTGTTTACTCTCAGTACTCTGAGGGCCCTTTTGGGTTTCCTCCCACACTGCCAAACTGAACATTAAAATGATGAATTGCCGGGAAATTCATTCATGGACTTGTGCACTGATGTTGAGCACCTGACGTCTGCCCTTTGTGGGCATATAAATATAAGTGCAATATCTATAGGGAGGCTGAGGTGTTCCCAAAATGTTTATATGACTTTGCTGCTGTACTAAAGGCAGCTCATCAGCCACTGTCTGTCTGTCTGTCTGATGTTATGCACCCACCGCCATGTCAAATTCCTCGTATGTCTGACATATTCTGGCAGTAAATGTTCCTGATTTCTAAAGTCCTTATGGAGGTGGGCTGTCTTCATCTTCATCATCTTCCCCAGCAAGGGCTCCATTTCCATAATAACAGCATGGGTTTGTACATACTGTAATCTTCTATAAGCACCTGATATAATGCACCGCTGGCAGGTAATGAATGTGTAGAGGGATGGACAGATCTATCAAAGGACCGATGGTGATATGACCGTCAATTAAACTTAGAATTGTCTTTCACTCTTGTTTCACCCCGGTCTCCATCCATTACATACGCACGGTACCTATATGACGTAAAGTGCTCCGTGCACTCTGGTGCTACAGCGGGCGAGCAGACAGGCTCTTTAATATTTCAGTCAGACTCCAACCAGACTGATGGCTTACAGGGGCAGCCATGCAGGGCGCCCTGCCAAGGTTAGCTGAAACATCAACCTCCATTCCTTTCAACCTGAACGTTCTCCTGCTACGCCCAGAGAAAGGAACGAGGGGCTTATTCTGTCTCGTCTTTGGTTTGGGTAAGAGTTCACATAATGCCTCAAATATAATACAAATTTTGAAAAAAAGTACTGTGGATGGTGGTCACAAAATTATATTAATGATTATTTTCTGGGTTGCTAAATGGGTTCTCACAGCACCATGAAGGGTGCACCCTTTAGAATGGAGCTGTTGCTATGTGCGACAAACTGCAATTGACCCTTAGCTAAACCCCAGTACCCCTATGCTACTCCATCAAGCTGTCCGGGGAGCCCACACTGTCACTAAATGCACTCCCTGAATTATTATTATTATCTAATTTCTAAAAAGTCATTTAAGAGAGAGGGGGACAAAAGGGTCAATGATATTAGTTTGGTCACAGCTGGCTCGGGCAAGGCTGTTATTGGGGGGGTCTGCGTTTGAGAGGTGGGACTTAGCAAAGGGTCAATTAAAAGGGTGAAGTACTAATTACATTTGTCTTTTTTTCCCATTTGGTCAAAAATAAATTGAATGGAAACTCACTTCAGAAATGCATGCCCGGGATTAGAAACCTCCAAATTTCCTTTCAGTTTAAATGACACCTGACGTCAAATTAAGCTCAAGCGAAATTTTGGCAAGGAAGACAAGCTGATCAACCCTGTCTATTCATCAGGCTTCCACGTCTCTTTCTGTGGTTTCTCTATTAGCCGATTGGGGGCGTGTGCGTTAAATTAACCAATCAAAGGTTTGGCACAGTTTCCTTAAGCCAATTGTGTCGTTGGACTCGATCTTCTTCTCTCTGTTGCAGTTAGTTGTCATTTCAGCGTGCACCAGACGCCCCCCCTCCTGCCCAAGACACCTCCATTCAGCAGCAATGTCGTAATGGTCATAGGATTGCAGCAAACTCATTCACCACCAGCAGCATCTGGACTCCAAGAGGGAAGGGGCCTTATCCAACCTCAGCATCACTACCGCAGTCCAGGCTTTTCCCAATTCTAACAAAGTCTCTTCTGAATGAAATATATTTAGTCAATGCTATTTGTATGTATGTGTTTTCCACCAAATGTGGGTAATGATTATTTTCTCAGTTTAGACCTAGTACCTTTTTATACATTTTGCAACTTAAAAGACAAGACCAAACAACAGATTGTTTCCCAGAAATTCAATGCCCTTAAAAATGATTGATTTGAATGTTTTTCCCCACATGGAGGTGTCTTTCAGCCCAAACATATGCAGGAGATGTCACGCTGGATGTTTAAAGCGTACGTGCATTTCAAACAAAACAAACTTCACAACTTCTCCGAGGGCAAATGCGGTTGCGAAACGAAATGCAGCATTATCCATAGCGGGCTGCACATCAGTGCCATGTGCATAGAGATAGATGCTAAATGTAACTGCCCTTGCTCTCCATGGCAATGCACTGAGAAAGGAAAAAAAAAACTCTCTCCCAATTACATGCGGCTGTCCCTCGTGACACATTTCCCAAACGTCACCAAAGCGTTTTCATGTTGGCCGCTTACAGTTAGGGCTGGCTCAGGTTAGCCTGGACCAGCCCTTAGCCAAGCTGCTATAGGCCTAGACTGCCAGGGGATTTCTTAGGATACACCGAGCTCCTCTCTCCTCGTTCTCACTTTCTATAATAATCCACTAATTCAGCTTCTTCCCCGCAGTATTTGTGCTTTCTCGCCTCGCAGGTTTCCATGGATCACGGTTCCATCCGGACCTTGTTCCTGCCTCCTTCCGTGGCTCTTCTGGTGGTCATGTCGTACACCTGGCTTACTACTCGTAATTTTTGAATAATTTCTGTGGCAGTAATTTAATGTGTTGTACATCTTTTATGGTGTTCAGTTTGTACACATGACAGTCGGTCCATCCCGGGAGAGGGATCCTCCTATTTTTGTTCTTGACATGACTTGGGGGCACTGAGAAAGAAGGGGAGAAGCAAACCAACTAATACTGCCAAAGTCAACCCCCTCCCCCCCCCCCCCCACCGTCCCCCACCTCATTTCACCTTCCCTCAGCAAACACTTCAAAGTGCTGCGATCAGCGAATGGCAATAAAGGGAACGGGCTGGTTGTAAATGGGCTTGGATACAGAGGATGCTGAGGCAGGGGGGCTGTCAGATGACGCTCATCACACTGAGAAAACATGTTGTAAGAGCCGACAATGTGTGTCCGGCGCCGTACACACAGAGGACACCAATCCCACAATGTCTGCAGCAAGCGCGGAAGAAAATAGCAGCTTATTTAGGACACGGACATTTGTGTTGATGGCCAATGGGGTTGATGGCTGTGTTTGTTTGAGCGCCATGAGATGTGAGCTCCATTATTAACGCTCCGTGCCAAGGTGCCCCGAGAAGAAAGAGGCCTCTCCCAGCAGGAGCTCTGAAACGACACTCTCCCCTGACGACCAGCCTGACAACTAAATCTAGGAAAATACACAGCTTGAGTAGTTTTTTGGTGAATTGAAGGATAGGGCCCAGTGTAAGCTGAGAGCAGCCGGCTTCATGGGGGAAAGGCAAGAGCAGATATTTTTTATTTTGCAGCTCCAGGTAACGCAATTTCAAAGAGGAGAATTGGGGCATCTCATTACACAAAATCCCTTACTTTACCTAAAGGCCTTAAGTTTTCTCCCTCGCTCTCATTTTTCTTCCTCTGTCCTTCCATATAGAGTTCTGTTGCTCTCTCTCTGTTTCCCTTCCAAACCCCAGATGTTTTGTGTCGTGCTGGGCGTTCGCAACGGGCCAATTTCCACAGCGATCTGAGCGCCATTTAAATAAACATCAACAGAAAGTGTCAGAGGCAGCCTGTGAATAACACCAGAGGCTTATCCCCTTCCACAGCTTTAAAGAAGGGAAGAGAAGCCATACAGTTCCTTCATTTCCCTCTTTCTGTAGTCCGTTTGAGCAACCAGCATCCTGCCACCAATGCTTTGGCTGCTACTACTTCATGTGAGCCAGAAAGGCCAGACTTTAGCTCCCAATAGAGACTGGCTGGCCCTCGTCTCCTGGAAGGGTTTCTTATAATAAAGAAATTTCATTCAATGTGCCGTCTAGTGGCAAAAGATGGACGCATGAGGCACTAAAAGCATCAACATGGGCACTTGGATGCAGTGTAAGGACGGATAAACAAACTTTTGAGTCTCTCTATTTTTAAACATAGCAGGGGTATATATAGTAAGATACACAACGCCAAAAACCCATAAAAAATATGAGGGCCCTTCTTTCATCAATCAAAAGCATCTCAGCGGCAACAAAAAGGGCCTCCACAGTAAACGGCATCAAACGTCTACGCCACCCCCAACAATCTCTTCTTTTGTGTTTGCATTACTAAGCTGTTGGCAGTGCTTGTCGTTTTGTTTCATCAGTGTTAGCAATTACTATTCCAGTGCCCGCGATCAAAGAGGAACTAAAAGGCGTTTTTTAGATGGAGAATACTGCAAACACTGCTCACCCTCTTCTGTTTACACTGGTAGATGTTGAGGCCTCGGAGGCAGACGGGCTGTGACTGACAGAATGGGAATACACCTCGTTTACACCTCGTACACCTTGTTTTTAATCCCAGAAAAGGGGGGAGAGTGAACATAGGGAGCAGATCAGATGGTTCTATAGAAGAGCAGACTGTGCCGTTAACCAGTGGGCTACCGCTCACACTGCATTTTACATTACTGGTTCTTTTTAAGAAAAGCTGGAACCAGTGAACCGTTCTACAATTATAGCATTCATGATAAGACTTCTAACAACGAGCCTCGATGAAATGTTCTCTTCACTAAAACACAGAAATAACCAATTTGCACTTTGCTTACCAGCCTCATTTGGGAGCGGACAACGCCATCATTTACCTGCCGCAACGAGCCCAGTTGCACTCGACGGACCCGGCGGCTCTTTGACTTCTGCAGTGCATTCAACACCATCCAGCCACTGCTGCTGAGTGAGAAGCGGCAGGTGGTGGCCGTTAAGGCGTCCACCATCTCCTGGGTCACCTCACGGGGGAGACCACAGTTTGTCCAACTGATGTGGAGGTCAGTGTGGAGAGCAGACATCACCTGACTCCGAGATTTATTCGCAATACCAAGAATGTCTGCCGAAATCTCCCGGCAATCCATCCAGTAGTTTTTGAGTGTTCAGTTTCGACTAAAAGGGTGGACGAACAGATCAACATTGTTCGTTCCAACCTATTGCACTATTAGCGCAGTCAGCACTGCTGTCTCCATGTTGAGAGTCGCAGGGATCTCAATTGTGCATTTGGCACCTTAAATATTTTGTTAAAATGAGAGTTGGCGAGCAGTGGTTTTATTGTGTTTCACCTCAATTTGCACCCTCCTGCTATAGACTTAATAAACATCTGATGGTTTAAATGGTAAACCTTTAAGTTTAACCGTTCTTAACATTTCCAGTCTGTTTTACTTGCTTATTAAAAGGAAGGAACATGCAGACTGCTGATATTAATTTGTCCAGAACAAAAAAAAACACACAATTTGACACCATAAATCGTCTTACTGGGCTTAGAGCAGCTATTCTAATTCTTGATTCTTAATGTTACATTTCCGCTGATTATCTCCTGTGTGTGTGGGGAAGACGTTCGACCAGTAGCCCGTCTGTGTGTGGTGATGTCCTTCATTTCAGTTTCAGTATCTGGGAGGCCCTTTTCACACATGACCTCCTCATTTCAATTGACAAGACAAATGTTTTATTGGAGCTGCAAGAGTTGAGCCATATTCTACCATGTTCTTTATTCCACTGCTGCAGTTGCAGTGACTCTAAATGACAGTGTCAGCTAATCGCCTTTGATGCAAATTCTAAATGCTGTTGGCCTGGTCACAATACTTGTTCTTGTATTGTGGGAATTATCTGCAGCATGGTGACATGCCCGGCCCGACATTGTGCATCTCCTCCCCTCTTCTCCCTGGGCGATTCTCTCCGACAAGCAGAGTACGGCTCCCAGGCCCTCCGCCTCCCTCCGTAATGGAGGTCGGATGCAGCTTTTTTCCGCTTTTCTTCCCACATTAGCATCTCCAGTTAATTGGCACCATTTGCTCAATGGCATTGCTGGAGTTTGTAAATTACTTTTACAATTGTCACTAATTATCAAGCTCGACGAGTGAAATTGGCACGATTGGTTCCCAGTGGAGCGGAAATACACCATGCGGCGGAAGGATTAAGACTCTGGGGGGGCACCGAGAGGGGCTGGCTAGCTGGGAAACACTCGTTCCACATGCTAATGAACAGAGGATTACATACAGATGGTTTTACTGTAGCACTCCTTGCTACACGGTTTATGGACAATGCACTTTGGCAGCGTCATTGAAGAGGCTTCCTGTTGAATGAACGGTGGTCAATGGCGAGAAACAAATCATTATTGATTCCGTTTCAACCGTCTGACTTTGGCAGAATAAAAAGAGTCCGTGGATAAAGCACAAAATGTTTAAATATAGCTACCGAGCACCGGTAACGTCCGTGATGCCGACAGGTATTGCGGGGGAGGACATGTGAGGTTCACTGACAAATCTGTGACAGGAATGTTGACGCTTGTCCAGATTGACAAACATATGTGCCGTTTATGCCACAATTCAGACCATCTACCGTTCGTATTAGGCAGCAAGCCTCTTAGCCGCTCTATGTCCTTAAGTTTTGGTAAGATAGTCTCATGCTGACCTATTAGCAAGTACCTATCCCTGCCACCGTCAGACAAAGTCCAGCATCACATCAACTACCTGCGGCTATCCCCCCCCCTCGTGCTTATCTCCAGCAGATGATAGACAGACATGCAAGGCGCAGGGAGCATTCAGTTCAAAGAAGTCCAATAATTGAGGATGAAGCAGTTATCTGAGAGACTCTTTTGTCAGACGAGCTAGACAGTCCGGCCTTCTGAAAGGCCAGACAATTTGTGCTGCAAATGTCATGTTGTGAGAGGGCAAACATGGCCCGGTGGAGGAAGGCCCGGGGAAGACAAAAGCTCAGGTTAAAGACGTGCCAGGCCTTATCAGACAATTATTTGGCCAAAAACCTACCGAGAGTAGAAATAATATATCAGCTGCAACACTTTGTCCTGCTCAAGTATGCATATAATAAATAGTTATCTCCCGCTCATTGATTAAAAAATGTTTTGCTTTGCTTTCTTTTTCTTTTTTCTTCTGCAGTGTGAAGGAAATTGGATTTTGCCCTCTGGCACAGTGGCAGCATCAGATTGTGGGCTGCAGTGCCGTGGATCTTATCTTAGTCGCAGCTTTGGTCCAAAACATATTGCTGCCTCTCTCCCGGTGGAAATATGCTTCAGCTGTGCTCTGCTGTTGACAGAGCAAAGATACTGGACACACACATAAAACACAAGCACACAAACTAGACCCTGTCGCCTTTTCTCTCTGTGTCTGCACACGCCGATCAACATTTAAATATGTGTGTGTGTGTGTGTGTGTGTGTGTGTGTGTGTGTGTGTAGGGGGAGGGAAGAGGTTGATTTATAAATCCGAATAACGCCAGCTCTCACATGACCCAGAAAGTGCCGTGGTCTCCATGAAGACCCACTTAAATCAGAGCTCAGTCCCTGGAGGTGGTGTTAAATCAAGTGTGCCCACACCCAGACACACACAACGCATCGCCCGTCCTTTTACATGTGTAACAATCCGTGCAGTTTGTTAATAAAAAGGGTAGTTCAGCACTTCATGCATATGATATGATGCCCTCTAAAATTGCACAGTCTGGGGTTTATTTGAACACTGTTTTTACCTACTTGTGTGTGTTTGTTTGCTGTAGCATTAATCGTAATGTCCCTTCCAGCTCACAGCACTGGTTTGAGTTATAGGGATCCAGGTCAAAAAACGAATCAAAGCAACTACAGGGAAACGCTCTCCCCGACAGCGGCAGAATCAGCAAAGTGGCCAGTTCACCCATTAGCTAAAACACAGCCGAGGCAGCCTGTCAGAGCTCTCCCTCAACACCTCCCCCTGCCCTGCTCACCCTCTGCGCCCCGCTCCCCTATTCCGCCCCCGCCGCTCCTCCTGCCACCCCATGCATACAGAACACGCTGTGTTCAGCACACCCCGTCGTGCCGCGGCGCTGTTAGCCTGTTTGTTTAGCTCATCATCACCCCGCTCTCCCCCCCGGGGGGCCACGTGGAGTTTATCTCCCTGCCAGTTAGCTGCTATGAAGCCCGAAAAGCCGCTTTGCCGAGCAGCTGCAACGCAACATAACAGCCACAGTACAATACCGCGGCAGCCATTGGGTTCTCACAGCGCTCCGGAACGCACAGTGAATGGAATAGAAAGCTCCACTGAGAGTGTTTTTTTTAACGTTTTGCTGCTGAACAGACGCGACTTTGACGTGAGAAACTCTGACACAGAGGTCAACGTTTTGGTGGTATTCTCGAGGTGCAAACACTCAAAGTTTTTTTTTTTTTTTTCAGATTTCTGAAAGCAAAATCGCAGCAAAGCGCTGAAACGAATCAATTCATAAATGGTACGAATGCGCCGTTGAGAGGAGGAATGCGGCGCCGTCAGGTGTGACACGCTCTGGTGGGCCGGGCTCCTCCCACTAATTGACCCGCACAGCTGAAACTCATTACCCAATCAAGCGACAGCCTTTGCCTGATCGTCAATCGGCAGGAACTAATGCCACGGCCTTCTGTCCGCCTCAGCCTCACCTTCGCCCCCCCTCCGGGTTCCCCGCAACCTGCACCGAGGACTCAGCCGCCTCCGGCCTGCTCACCACATTCCAGCCTCTGGGTTTTTTTTCTAATAAAGACTGTTGAACCATCGCTGCTCTGTGTTCTGCTCTTGGGTCCGACACCACAGCCAACATGATCATTACACGCTGTAATTAAAGGCACGACTGGACACATGGATCGGAAGATGCCACCCGATTGTCTCGATAGTTTACGATATTAAAAAAGGGAGCCGCTGTCAGTGAAGACACATCTTTGGCACAAAGACTTTTATTCTAAAAGTAGACAACAAATGCACATGGCCTGATGAAAATGCGCCTGCTTTAAAGTGTCCTGGCGTGGAGCTTGTGTAAAAATAAGAGCGCAGCATCGAGGGACCCGAGTACCTTCCGGCTGAGGCGGTTTTCAGCTTGACTTCAGCCTTATGTGAAAACATGTGGCTCAGTGATTTGAATGAGTGGCCGACGGTATTTTGGTGCAGTGTTTTTAGCCTTTAAATTCGTTTACCAAAATGATTACATCTCATTACTAAACTTAAATATCAGGCCGTCTGAAGGCCTGCAGATGTTAAACACTGCGTGTTGCGTTTTGTCCTCCTGCTGCAGCGTTCACCTCAGAAGTCTACGAAGTTGTTCCAAAAAGTCTCTGCTCTGCTTAAGAACACATGGAGCATGAAGCCCAACACGCCAGGTGTGTTCAGCCTTTAGGCCACATTCAAACCCATAAACTGCCAACCAGAGAGAGTGTGATTGTCGTGGAAACGTCTAGGTGCCATTTGGGGCTGCATCAACTCGACACTCAACACTGAATGCACATTTAAACCCTGGACTCATTACAAAGGGTTACAGTGCTGCGTGGGGGGCGCGAAGAGGATAACAAAGAATAAAAAGGATGCGGCGACCTGTTAAACCGCCGCCTCTGAGGAGCCAGAAACGACCTCTCATGGCAGCGGGACGCACTGTCCGTCTTCATTTCACACCCTCTCGCGGCAGCGCGGATGGGCCTTGGCATTTCCTTAACGGCCTTTTTTGGGGGGGGGCTGCAGATTGTGGGCACGTCCTGTTGCTGCTCACTTGAAGACATTGGAAGGCGGGCGGGAACGGCCGAGCGGGGACTCGCTACTCACATCGCAGTCGTGGAAGGTCAAAGCAGGAGTCCCGTATCGGGTTTCCAGAGCGGCGTTAACTCGGGAGCGGTAACCTTTTCCTTCGCCACGCCTTCACTGCCCTCGGCCTACTTTGCAGCCCTGCGCGGCACCGACGCTTCTCGGCGGGTTAATACACAGGTTAATGAGGTGGGACGAGGCCACTGTAAAAACGCTACTAAACCAGCCATGCGGGGTAATTTGTCTCGCCTCAGAAGTGTCAGCTACACCGCGGCTCCCTGCTCTTTAATTCATTCAAATGAATTTTGTTTTAATTGTTTCATCCTCTGTGCTCACTAACTCCATTAGCGTGGGTAGAGAGACGAGAGAGAGGGGGAGAGAGGGGGAGAGGATGGGATGATGGGGAGGCATATGGAAAGAAAGGGAGAGACGCAAATAGACATGCAGAAAGAGATCGGAGGAGATTCCCTTTGTGTGTTATGTGTTCCGTGTGCTTCTATGAATAATTAGTCCCCTAGTTGTGATTACACAACAATTACTCTCTAGAGCTAAAATTTGAACCATCCTCGTGGAAGATGGAGACTCGTACTCTAGAACGCGGATGTTGGCCGCTCCTGGAGGCGCGTTAATGCAAACTGGGGAGAGGCGGACGAGGAACAAGCGCCGATGGGAATAGATGGAAAAGTGCAGCTGAAGGAAGGCCAGCTCCGTACTTAGTGGAGTGGGCTGCTAGACGTGCTGGATACCGAGAATATTTTATGCATACGTGTATTTTACTCTGGAGATTCTTTCATTTTTTAGAGGCTGAAATAGGTGGAAGCAGCTACAAATAGCAGTTTGTGTTATTTCACATCGTTTGGTGCCTGCTATGTGGGGGCACGTTAGGGTCCGTGTTATTTTTATTAGAGCCCCTCATTTAATTCAATACATGACAATTTGTGGATTCTGTATTCAGGGAAGAAAAGATAAATCCTGTCACTGTCATGGTAATATGCAATGACTACGTACTGGTAAAACTGTGCACTCCACTGTGAGCAATCCCCCCGAGCCCCTCCCCTTGCATATTTTAATAGGTCAAATAAATATTGCACTAGTCCTCTCGTGTGTTTTGACCCACACAGTCTGTAAATAGCTATTTATGTCAGAACTTTTGTAAACAAGCATTGTTTTACCACGAGGCTCCTCCGATGGGGACGCCCCCTGTCTGATTATTATTCAAGTATTTCGCCTCTTCTGTCATCATCACCTTTATCGGACACTCAGACAACAAAAAAGGGTTTTTGGCCCATTGGGAAAGAACCCGTCATCCAGATGAGCACGGCTACACCTTAAGTGCAATATTATAGCCCTTCTGTCACTGTTTATTACAATTATAACCATAATGATTATGGTAATATTGCCTTAAGCGCTTATATTCCAAATTGCATTACATCAAGAAACCAGTTACGATAAACATCCAACAGCTTCATAGTGTTGTTATAGCAAACATCTCTTGTCATTGCGAATCTAACAGATCGACACAGTTTAAAATATACTCTATTAAAGACTTAAAACCTACACAGCTACGGTTTGGAAGGATAATATCACTCTGATATGTCGACCTTGAATAGATCCTCACGAAAGCATCACATAACTAGCTGGTATCATCAGTATTACACAACACTATCAAAGCAATCATGTAGCTATTATAATACAGCAATATATGTATATAACTTTAAATGTAATGACACACTACATAGTAAGCATTATAATAATAATACATTGAACTTGAATACTTGCACTGCAGTTAAATATTTACTGCAGTATGTAGATATAATAAGTGGAATATCAAATATATAGTGCTGTGTGTTCAATATGATGCTGAGCAGAATCATGTGCGTTGCCCCTTTAGAACGTCTGATGCAATATTCACACTGATGTTACCATTATATTTGGACACAGTGTAGTAAATACACTCACTCTTTTAATATACAATGCTGTCATTACTAACACACACCGTCACATCACCATTGATTCAGCAAAGAAATCAATTTCAGTGCAGTAGCTGGTATTTTGTCTCTGTCAGTATAAAAGGATCACACTCCTTTCCAGCGTAGGAGTCGAGCATGCGGCACCCTACATTTGGCGGTTACATAACGCGCGCAGTTTGCCGGGCCCGTGGCTAGAATTCACGCTGAATAAACCAGTAGTCACGGCGAGCTTCTCTTTTTCAGAATTCACTTTCGTATGTACGCAGGACTCTCAGCTCAGACCCTCGAAACCACCTCCTCGCCCCTGAGAGGACGGCCCCCTGCGTGGTGTAACAAGCCCTCAGACAGTCAAAAACCCAAACTGTAAGCATGCCAAAAAGGGGGTTGCTTTTTTTTTTTTTTTCCCGGAGAGGAAGGTAAGGTTAAAATGTCGAGCTGCACAGGCTGCGGCTCAACGTACCTCCTACACACGCCTCCTCATTCAGCCCGTTGCATTTTACAGTGCAGCTCGCTGTCGGTGGGCGGAGATGTCGCGATGGTTGACGAGGCCGCAGACGGCCTTCAACATATCTTTTTTTTTTTAAATGTTTTGTTAATGTCAACAACAGGGTCTGTTCCAATGAACATTTCCCTCTGACCGGATGTGGCCGATGGGGAACCGTCGGCGCTGCATTGCGAGACGTGAGGAGCGGCGTCCAAGCTGAGCTCGCCGAGGGCCTTCTGCTGAGACCGAGCCGCTTAATGTTCATTAACGCGGCGGAAACTCATCAGCGCTGTATACCGCAAGAGTCTATTTCCAGGCCTGTGTAAAATTGCAGAACATATGAGCCCAATAATCATTAGTGAAGTCCTCCTGGAAGGAGGTGTGAGGGGGGGGGGGGTTACTCTGTGGATGGGAGGTTGAACAAAAGTTCAAGGCGGAATTAATTGTATTTCTGATTAGTCACAGAGCTCATAGAGATTATCGCACCTGGCAGGAATAAAAAATGAAAAGGCTAAAATAAAAATACAGCATGAATGCATCTTTGCCCAGAATTACCAAAAATGTGGTTTACAATGGTGGAGCGGAATCACAATGACTACAAGTATTCAAAATGTAGTTACAGAGAGATTAAGGCAGACAACTTAAATGTACAAATTACCCCAACTGTGAATTCAAGCGAAAACCCAGGTCCCGATAAATAAGTATGGATAACAGTACAAGGCTGAAAAAAATAATTTGGGTGTTCTCTGCTGGGTGGGAATACGAAATGTGCAGCTGCAATGAACTAAGTAAAGTCAGGAATGATGATTCGTCGTGCTCACTCTAACAAAACTAATACACCTAATTGGGCCGGCATTGGAAACAAAAGCACAGTGCGTTTGTTTGGAGGACATTCCTCTCTGCTCCGGATTAGGCAATGAATGAAGCAGTACGGAGCAGCAGGAGCGTTGCCTGATCAATACTAATTGAGACACGGAGAAGTAGGAGTTGTCCCAGATGCATTTTCCACTTACCTATTTTTCAGTTGCGCCAAAGACAGTCCTGCATCTTAAATGGTTTAAGTGCAACTACATCTGTATTCATTACAAGACAAAATGTCTCCCGAGGAGCTTTGCTCTTCTATCTTACGGAAGCAAACATGATATTCTTTTTAAACAATCCCCCCGGGGGGGGGGTGAAGCCAAAGCAGCTCTCAGAGAAGAGTGCGGCTTCTTCCTCCGCTTTTGTGCCGCGCGCTGAAACTTGAAAGATGTTTTCAGCCTTTGTTAAACTCCAGAGGACTCGTGCCAACCTTCTGAACTATTGATGGCTGAGACTTTAAAAAGGGAAGAGACTTCCAAACACCCAGTCAAAGTGCATTTTTACCAAAAACCACTCTGCAAGTTACTTTGCTGCGGCGCTGCAGTAGGACACCAGAGAGGACAGAGGGCACTTAGCTGTTAGCAGACTAGTGCTGACAGTCCAAAGTCCAGAATGAAAATAAAAAAAAAAAACAATACATAGCAATCCTATTTGTACCGGGAATACAAAATAACCCTGGGCCCCCCTGCACTCTGTACATCCATGCAGGGACGGGCAAACTCACAAGGAAGCTTCTCATGCAACTTTCACGGGAGATAAATAAATAAACACGCCTCTCTTCCGTTTTACTTTCCGTACAAGGTGCAAAAAGAGCCGGGGACGGACGTGAGGCCAGGCCGCGGCCTGAGAGATGGCAGTCAGACCCAAATCCTTTTAGTGTTCGGTAAAAGCGATCTGCAGGAGAAACGCTTTTAAAAAAACAAGCCGATGTGACGACAGACGTGATGGAAGATGAACTTTGCTTCCTGGAAAAAAAAATGGGGCATTTATTTCTGGGAAAGGATCAAACAAAAAAAGCGCTTCGACCCTCCCTTCCCTGGGATGCCTTTTCGCTGTTTTCTTGGCAGTCCCCATCTGTCGCATGCGCTCCGAAGAATGAATTAGAGCCAATTAGGACGGCTGCTGCTGTAGCGACTGAGCAAAGGGTAAACACCATTTGTGCAGGAAAAGACGGGAGGGTTTGTGCTGTTATAACTGTGCCACTGCTGAGCGGTTTATATGGGGTGTTTTTGAACAAAAAAAGGAAAAAAGACTATTTAATTTTCATTCATTACTTTAGCAGCCCGGGTGGTGAATCGGCCTTGGTTTGTAACGTGTCCCAGCAACAGGAACAAATATTATCATTTTTCCATCTAAATGTCTCCGTCTGCACATGATTAGTAATTGTTTATGTGTTACCACTTGTCTGGCCTCTGTGACTCAGATTTCCACTTTCAATTATTTTATTTCATCTGACAGTTAAGTCATTATAGTTGTTTTTTTTAGTAAAATGTAACTTTAATTGGTGTCAGATGAATCTAGTGGAATGAAAAGCACAAGAAAGTAAGCAAAGTCGAAGCAGTATAAAATAAACATAAATAATAAATATTACCTTGTAAATTGTACTGTACCTGCGTAGTGTAACTTTCCAGCACTCGATTGCATTTATGACTTATTGTGTCAAACGGCCTTTGTACATCACACTCGACTGAACGATTCCTGGCTGACTGTCTGCTTGACCTTCCTCCAAACGCAGAGCAGCAGTCTGGCCGTCTGTCTGTGGACGGACAAGTCTGGCCACTTAAGGGGCAGAGCTCACTCTGGCCACTGGAGGCCAAGCGAGGCAGTGATGCGGTAAATGCTGCAATGTGTGTGTGTGTGTGTGCGGGGGCCTTATCATCCCCAAGCCTGCTTCAGGTAATGTAGCGGAGAGGAGGGTAAGCTGCCTTGACACACACGCCTGGATCACAGAGGCTAGCAGGACGCCGCAGGGTACGGATTGTGTGTGAGAGTGAGTGGAGCAGGCGTGTGTGTGTGTGTGTGTGTGTGTGTGTGTGTGCGTCAGTAGGCTCCAGTCATCCCACAGATTTCCCTACATGTCTATCTGCATGTCTTAAAAAGTTAAACTGTGGAGAAGTTTGCCCTCTCAGAATGCGCTGCACGGAGCACACGCAGCTACAGCGTTGGCCAAATGGGCTCGATGGGGTTCATTGACAACAGAGTCGGCTCACCTTGACTCACAGGTGTCCTCTGGGCCCCCTAACTCTGCTTCACCTCACCCCGACTTCTTGGTGTCTCAGCATTCATTCCCATCTGCCTCGGTCAGCAGTTTCCGGACCGTTGTACTAAATAAAAGCGTTGAAGACTACGGCCGAGTTTCTTTCAGGCATTCTGCACGGGGGATGCACCAACTTTTGTCAGTCTCGATCCCGCTAGCGATACCTAGAGGTCGGCCAATACAGAGTGCTGATTAGGGACCAGTGGTTCATTCACACTCAATACCTCACTGTGTTGTGGGATCAAGTGACTGGGATCAATATTTTGTGTATAAGGCAAAATAATGGTGTAATTATAATTGTGTGTAATGCAAACTTGACATACTTGTAACGTTAAAAAAAAAAAATACATAACTATAAATGTCCTAAATAATAAATGGTAACAAATCTTGGAAGTTTAGTTACTGATAAATTGTTAACCTCTTTAATGCAGCAGGTCGTGGCTTATAATGTCACAGATACCCAATCGCTTGAGTTTGCTTTGTTGCGTCCTCGCCATGAGTAAATATGTGAACAGGACTCAGGAGGCTAGTTAGCTTAGCTTAGCATAAAGTCTGTTAACCGCTAGCCTGGCTCTGTCTGAAAGTGACACGGCATGCAAACTATCAAAACATCAGTAGTATTTCAATCCTATTCCTGTTCAATGTGATGAACTACTAAATGTGCTGATTCCACATCTATATGCATCTATGTGTAACTTTGACTGTATCGAAGTGCTATAAAAAGATTATAAAGTATTTGCTTCAGAAAAGCATATTGCATCTTTGCCAATCAAGGATGTTTCCTCTGTCATCCGTCACTCTCTCCTGACGTGCCGCCTCTGCTGCCTTTTGTTTATTCACTGTATATTTTCAGCCTAAACTCTTCAGTGACACGTAGCTAAAAACAGCGCCAGCCTCATCTGCCCCTCATCGAAACACACAGCAGGTGCCAACAGCATTCATTCCCAAGCCCTATTTGGATCCTCAAAATGAGTTCAAAATGGTTACATTTCCACATTTCATATCTGGGATACTGTGTTAATGTGTTATTGCACTGACAAAAAGTATTCAACAGAAAAGTCAAATGACTATCAGTCAGGTTTTTTTTTCTTCAAATATTATTGGCTTTTTTTACTAGTTTGTTAAATGTGTGAATCTGCACTAGAGAAATGCTAGGAATTACTATAATATCAGTTTTTTCAGTAATAGTTTTAAAAATGAGGCCTACTGGCCTCACTTAGGAGCAGCGAATGGTTCTCAGCACACATCTCTCACCTCTCCTACTTTTTGGATGAGATTATCTTTCGGAGATTGCACAGGTGACACAATGATATACATCTAGTTGCATATTGGCTGCACTTACAGCAGCAGCGGTGGGGTCATTTTTCACAAGAACATAATACAAAATGACAGGGGAGCGTGGGACGCAT